>NC_054382.1:9455568-9794318 GCF_017654675.1 Xenopus laevis
GCATTTATAAAATTCTAGTTCCAATGGTGATGGGGCACAGGCTGCAGGGAAAGTTCTGCATATTTATATTAAGTACATGAATGATACGATTTTACTAGCGATACTCAATGGCTGTACTTTGAGAAGGATAGGTTATTTATACATCCTTCTGAGTTTTCCACATTTATGTTCTTTGGCAAATGGCGGGTAACTTCAGCAATAATGTTTCTTAATTGCATCAAGTGTTGCAGGGAGAGGCTCCTGGGATTTAAATGATCCTAATGTGCTCTTAGTACATACTGTGCTGTTTCTAAAAATAGTAAATGTTTTGTTGTTTCTGTGCTGAATTGACATTAGAAATGCAATGAGAATCCAGAAAATGTTCTTCTTCCGTAAATGTTTTTCTGGGTAATGTAATAACAGATGCAACATTTCCCAAAGCTCTAGTAACCCATAGCAACTAGTGGGGGGGGGGGGGGAGAACTTTGCACCTGTTATTACCCACCTGGTATTAACCCAGTGGTTAATTTTGGGAGACTCTGACTGCTCCCTTGGGACTCTCTGCTCTGAGGAAGTTGTTTTGGTTACTCAGAGACCACTGTTGGGTTAGAAGAGAGTAGGTCTTGCAGTCTCTAGTTGGACGGACTACTATGACCATGTAGCAAAAACAGGAGCCCTCAATGAATAGAGGTTGAGCTGGGCATACTGTATGTTTTGCCTATTGTTTTAATAAAGACACGACAATTGTTTTGGGGTTTTTTTTTGTAAAAAAACAAAACAGAAACTGAAACCAGCTTCACTTTCAAACTTCTGCTCATTTTCAGAGGAGAGATTATTAAAACAAATAACCAGTCCACAGATCTGTATAGGCATCTATTGATTAATTACTCAAGCACTAATATTAGTAAGGAACAGACAGACAGGGAAAGACAGCTGTGAAGCTGGAAGTCAAGGATCCCACAGAAAAATCCCTTCACATTGTAAGACCCACTGCCCCATGTACAGCCATTCCCAGACTTTTTATCCATATGCTAGCAGGTAGAGATGTTGAGTTATTTAATCCCACCTGCTGTATCAATCCACATGCTGACAGGCAGACATGAGTTTCTTGACCCCACCCAATGTATCCATCAACAGGTAGACATGAAGCGTTTCTTATATTGTATCCATCCACAGGTCAATAGGTAGACATAATAAGTTCCTTAACCCCACCCAGTGTATCTATCCATAGGTCAACAGGTAGACATGATGAATTCCTTAACCCCACTCGTTGTAACCATCCACAGGCCAGTAGATAGACATGATGAGTCCCTTATCCCCCCCATGTATCTATCCATAGGTCAACAGGCAGGCATGATGAGTTCCTTAACCCCACACATTGTATCCATCCACAGGTCAACAGGTAGACATGATGAGTTCCTTATATTGTATCCATCCACTGGTCAACAGGTAGGCATGATGAGTTCCTTAACCCCACACATTGTATCCATCCATAGGTCAACAGGTAGACATGATGAGTTCCTTATATTGTATCCATCCACAGGTCAACAGGTAGGCATGATGAGTTCCTTAACATCACCCTTTGTATCCATCCACAGGTCAACAGGTTGACATGATGAGTTCCTTATATTGCATTGATCCACAGGTCAACAGGTAGACATGATGAGTTCCTTAACATCACCCTTTGTATCCATCCACAGGTCAACAGGTAGACATGATGAGTTCCTTATATTGTATCCATCCACTGGTCAACAGGTAGGCATGATGAATTCCTTAACCCCACACATTGTATCCATCCACAAGTCAACAGGTAGACATGATGAGTTCCTAAATCCCACCCGATGTATTCATCAACAGGTCAACAGGCAAGACTACGACAGGATTGCTGCTTTGTGAGGTAAAGGAGTGCATTTCATAAAACAAAATTGCTTTAAAAGCACAGATGTAACTATTATTGCTTCTAAACTTTAGTGAATCAATTTGCAGAACGACTCTGTAAACACAAATATGACTTTTCTTTTCACTTAGAGGATATAGTAGACATACAGATGCATAAACTGCAATTATCATCTTATTTCATCATATAATTATCTGCAGTGCCTTTAATTACTTAAAAGAAGCTCTTTAGTGCTTAAAGACTTAATTTACTGAATACTTACAAAAACACTTTAAGTTATCCCCCTGTGTGGTTGAACTATATCAGTAACTGCAACACAATCTGTTCTCTCACACCCTAACTTTAATTAAGGTAAAGATACCTGGTGCACAGAGGTATTGGTTTGGCTGCCTCACATGCAATGCTCAGGATTTAATGCAAGCAAGATTGCCTTGCGTGTTTAATGCGGGGTGCAATGTTTTGTGGTCACGCCCCGTTATAACACTATATCAGAATCAGGCATTGTGATCATATGGACTGTGCATGATTGTGTGCAAACCAGGGGCACTTCTGACCCTACTACTAGCTGAGGTGGCCACTTATCCTCTCGTGCTTACCTCTCCTGTGCTCAGACCTGAGTGGGGAGTGTAGGGATTGTGAGTGCAGTCTACTGCATATAAATGAGAATATTTGGATTCTCCATGTCTAGTTACTATGTTCAGTTATGGAGCACGCAGCAAGACTCTCAGATTAGCTGTAAAATTCAGATTCATCACAATTATTCAGCAAGACTAAGCGCGGTGATTTCCCTCTCTAATCTATTTTGTTGGTAAGAGGATAAAGTCTGGAAATGAAAAAAGACCAACTCTGGGCACAATTGAAATATTTGTAACCATAATTAGGGACTTGTTTAGACTACTGCTTTCTTTCTGATTTCAGCTGAACCAACTCTGTCATTTGGATCTGCCATGCAAAGTGAAGCCTTCTGAAATCAGAAGGTATTTACTTGTCTCATGCCATACACACAGCACTGCCTAGATAAGGCATCATGGGCGGAGACATGCAAATCACTCCTTTATGTCCCTTTGGCCAACCATGCATCCAGAACCGCTGGTTTATAACACAGATACAGCCTAATGGTTCAGAGCCATATATCTAAACTTGCAGACAGTCTGTTTCGATCTTGTTAGATCTCATCAGTGCAAGATATTGGAACATGGCTTCTGAGGGGTAGGACTTGCAGAGATTTGGATCTGAAAGTAATTTTTGGCTCCATTCAGCCTTTATCACAGACTTCACTTTCCCTTCATTAATGGCTTTTGCCGAACAACATTATCAATTGTCCATTGTGCTCTGAAAGTGCTCAGGAATGTATGGCTACTGGTGCATGGTGTATGTATCAATATCATTGGCCATGGGTGGTGCCAATACTTAAGTAGGATGGATGCAAGACTAGGTATGTGTAATGACGATAGCTTACCCTGGTGGTCCAGTGGCTCTCCCTGGTGGTCTAGTGGCCGGTGGGGACGCCCACTACGTACATCCTTTTTGCTCCTGCGCCAGTTCCCCTATTTCGTGCGCAGCCGCGCTTTTCCAGGTTTATGCGCCGGCGTGATGACGTCACAGCAAAATGGCATGAAATTCAAACTATTTAAGGGGATTTCAGTGTTTAGCACATTGCTTATTGTTAGGTTCTATTAGCTAGTTCCTGGTGCTTATTTCTACTTGTATCCTGCTGATCTTCTGGTTTGACCCTTGCCTGCCTGTTTATTTTGAACTATCCAATCTGACTATTGCCTTCCTGACTGTTCTGACCTCTCCAAGCTATTCTACGCTCTCCAATCCTGATCCTAGTCTGTCTGTCCATTCCTTGAACTCTGCCTGCACCAACCCGGCCTGTTTGACTATTCTCTACTCTGCTTGTGCTGGCCCTGTCTGCTAGTCCACCTTATATTGTCCGGCCTGTCTTCCATCCATTATTCTTGGTGAAACACTCGTGCCCCTTTTCTCGTCCAGAACCTTTAGCATTGCTCCACTCTTAGTAACACCTGGCGGCATCCAATTAGCCGAGGGCTCCTCCCGAAGTGAAAGGTGGCTGTTAAAGTCAGAAGCAAGAGCCGAGACCAGGGAGCCTAGCATTAGTTCTCGATTCTGGGTGCCGAATGTGACAGTATTTATGTATGAGGGCAAAGCACTGTAAAGCAAAACAATAAATTAGTAGTAACAAACAAGGGGTCACTGCAATAATAAGTAACAATAAGCGCATTATTAGAAATACAATTCACATAAATATAAAATATAATTACAATACAGATTAAGTGCTCAGTGTCAAGGAGACAAAAGGATGGAGGACCCTACCCCGTAGGGCTTACAGTCTACGAATGAATAGACAAGTGTGAATATTGGCTAACTTCTTGGTCAGAGGCAACGCCAAAACTCTGCCCCACCCCCAAAGGAGAAACATGAAGTTGGCCAATAACAGGACAGAATGGCTTTCAAACCCAACCTCCCCCCAGCATGGCTGTTAAAAACCCAACTTCTTCACTGGTTGCTATGCACTTGTACTGTACACATGTCTTTTTGGTACAGTCACTCTCCAGAGAGCAGTAGCCACTAGCCGATGCCAGCACCGAATTTGTGGAAAGGTGACAAAGGCCTAGGGTTAAAGATTTTTGGAGCTGCATGCCACCCTGCCACATTTAAATTGGTTCCAAAGCATTGGAATGTGCAGGAGTTTTGATTTGTTTTTTAAATCTCCTGGGAGCCAATCCCCACCACTCCATAGCCTATGAGGGAAGTTTGCCCATGCATACAAAGGGTAGGGTGCAGTTACAATGAGCCGGTGTCGGGGGTACCCGCTAGTTAAATCTGGGCCTGTACTCACCAAAGAATGTCAGTGCAGGTGAAACCTTAAGCAGATGCCACAAACCTGCCCTTAGGCATGGGCTAGGGGTCAGCTTGAAGGTCAGTTAGTCTTGTAGTCTTAGAACTGTGGATGAATGGCTGATATGTCCGTATTTTCTTATATCTGTAACGTTTTTATGAGCTAAGGCCCTAAACAAATGCTGGAACTCTAGAGAGTGTGTGTGGTGTGGGGGAGTTGAACCAGGCAGGTTGGGAAGCCACTGCTTTAAGGCACAACACATAAAAAATAATCCTACATATAAATATTGTTCTGTATATATTCACTTTAAAGTAAGGCATATTATGCTGACATATGTTCTTAAGGGAAGAAACATGAGGAACGTACAAGCTAATATTTATGACTTACACGAGAGGAATGAGGGGTCCTATGATCAAAGCATGAAAATACACCAGGGAGTCCCATCAAAGATCAGAGTGCTGATAGCCCAGTGCAAAGAATATAAATGCACAGAAGATACACAGGGTATATAGCCCCAGCAGAGACTCAGGCTAACAGAGCCCACACTCTGAATGGGGTAAAATATTTATTCTGTCTTAATTTACTGTGGAATCCAAACAATCATTGACTGATGCATCATAGCCCACCTTGTGTCAGAGCCTGTCCTAAATGTCACTGGACCACCCCATGACATCACCAGCTCAACCTCTGACATCACACACCCCGCGCGCTTGTAGGGACCATCAAGGATGCAAAGTAGCAACCCGAACCTCTATCTTGAGAACTCATTTTCGGTGTAAGCGTCCATACTGGGGCAGACACATGCTCATACTGGGTCCACTGGGGCTGCAGCCTTAGGGGCCCCCACACACCCTCCTCCATGAGCTTCACTCGGCACAGCAACCCCCCCCCCCGTCCCCTCAGTGCATACCTTGGTTTCTCTTTTTGCAGCCGTGATCAGGGCCAGAGGGAGGTCATGTGGCAGCACCAAATGAATCAGTAGGAGTGGGTGAGGGATGGCGGGGTCCACTGACTTTTTTTCCTGGTGTCCCAGCTGGCCAAGTCCAACCGTGGGGAAGGCCCCAGATCACCCAAAAGTTACATACATATGGCATGAATATCAAGAGACACACATACTAAGCATGTGCATGCGTGTGTCCCAGCATGGCCGCCAGAGTAGGCACAACCCATGCATCCATTTTGCTTTGCCCACATTTGCAGTCGCAATTAAATGGATGCAAATGTTGCACATACCAACTGACCCAAGAGGGGAAAGAGGTCCTGCTCAATGGGACCTACAATGTAAAAGATAATTACATGTTCTAAACTAGATTCCTAGGAGATCATGCAGGTGGATAAAAGATGTCCATGTAAAAGTCAGTGAATAATACAACGTGAATAACAAATTATTTTCTTTATAAACCCCGGGCCGGTGCTCCTATCAGCAGAAAACTGCCCGGGGTTATACCAGTGAGCACCACGGAGCGATCCACTTACAGCTTCTTCTTGTTTCAAATTTCCTGGGGCAGATACATGCGCAGTTGAACAAAATAGCTGACTTTTTAGTTAAAGGTCGGTTTTTCGTTCTACTGCACATGCGTAGCCACGCTAAGAAAGCGGAAGAGGATCACTCCATGGTGCTTGCTGGAATAACCCCCGGGCCGGTCCAGTTTTCTGCTGATAAGCGCACCGGCCTGGGGCTTCAGGTAAGTCAATATAATCACTTGGGGTGCCTAACATTTGGCACCCCCAAGTGCAGGATGACTTTCCTTCTCCTTTAATCCATATGTATTTGGCGGCATGGCATCCTCAGATTGCAGCAGTACATAATCGCTTTCCTTAGAACTCATCTGTTAAATTTAGAAACTGCAAAATGCAAATTTGGGATGGATTTCTACACTTGTCCTTCATCCTGGTGGCTTCAATGTCACGGGAGCTGACCGATCAGACTCTTGTGCTGCCAGAAACTAAGTTAAAGTTTCAGTGCCACACAAAGCTCCTTCATCCTCACAGTCTATTTTCACTGATGACCTGGTAGGGTTCTATAAATAACACGTAATGGGCATTCTCCCTTGGCCTAATGATCTGAAGACTAAAGATCTGCTACAGCAGGGTAAGCTAATAGAATCTTACCTTATTTAACTGAACTGGAAATTTATTGCTGTATCTGTAGCTTTCTGATGGAATGACCTGCTTGGAAGAATTGGAAAATGGCCCTTAATCCAGTTTCCCCTGTGTCCAATGGGTTTTGACATTTGTTCAAAGGTTTATTTTTAAAGCACCCAAGAGACTTTTGTCAGATCCATCCCCATCAGACATTATTTATGGAACAACCCTGAAGACTTGCATTTAATTACATCTTTATCCATTAAAATCATGCATGTCCTTGGAATGGGAATAACAGGCTTCCACCCTTGAACTGCAATGACTTAAAAGCCCTTACAAGGACCACTGAAATATGGTATCAAAATGGGTATTTAGTAAGTGCCCACCATGACACGGGGCCACTCACAACCTTTTCATCTACTACAGATATGGAAGTTTTTATCCAGAATGCTCAGGACCTGGGTTATTCCGGATAATAGATCTTTCCGTCATTTGGTTCTTCATACCTGAAGTTTACTAGAAAATCATGTAAACATTAAATAAACCCAATAGACTGGTTTTGCATCCAATAAGAATTAATAATATCTTAGTTTGGATCAAGTACATGTTAATGTGTTATTATTACAGAGAAAAAGCAAATAATTTTAAAAAATTTGGATTATTTTGATAAAATGGAGTCTATGGGGCTATCCAGGTAATTCAGAGCAGATTCAGAACAGGTTTCTGGATAACGGATACCATACCTGTATAACCTTTGGATGAGGAACCCCTGCTTAATTTTTTTCTGAAGCACAAAGTGCCTGTAGGTGAGGGAGAGATCATATATTCTTAAGATGATCACACACTGCTAGAGTTACTTTCAAAACGTATCTAGGGAGGATAGTTTCTACAGCTTCTACAAAAAGTGCCCTTTATTGATCACCTGTTTAAAAGCAAACATCCTATTGGTTGTTATGGGTTACTAGACCTGGCACAAACGTTGTGACTTTTATTAAATTACCCCCAGTACTAGAACTGCAGCTGGTTCTATGACATTCCATTATGGGCTATATCTGGGGCACCAAAGCGTATTGGGGGTAAAAAAACAAGCAAAAAAACAAGCATAATATACTATGTTTTTGCACTTTGCACTTTGAATTTCCTCAATTTGGTCTAGCTCAGATCAGCAGTGTGCCAGACACAAGGCAGCAATCTCCAACCAGTGAATTGTGAGCAACCTGTTGGTCTAAGGCAGTGATCTCCAACCAGTGGATTGTGAGCAACCTGGTGCTAACCATTCCCTTTGGTGTTGCTCCCAGTTGCCTCAAAGTTGGTGCTTGTTTTTATATTTCTGGAATAGAGGCAAGTTTTGGAAGCATAAAGATAGCTTTACGTCAAGCAGAGCCTCTTACAGGGTGGTGGTCCACATATGGATACCAAAATATCTTGCTTGTGTGACTCACCATCACATCGAAGTGTGGCTCAAGAGTTAAACAGGTTGGAGATCCCTGGTCTAAGGTATTCAAGACCAACACTGAGACAGTGGTAGGCAAATGTGGCACTTTAAAGCTTATATATGTCCAATAAAGTCTGGTGTCCAAGAAACTTTCCAGCAAAACATATATTGGTAACAGAGGTCCAAACAGATAGACTGGAGTCTATTCTCTATAAAGGAGCCATGCACTTTTGCTTGTACTCCCTATCATAAAGCGAGCATTTAATTATTAAAACCCACGGACTGAATCTTCCAATTATTGGGTATGAAAATATATCAACCTCAGATAATGGCAATAAAAACTAATAGAGTGAAAAGGGATGTACAAAACGGTACAATTCAATGAAGTGTTCGCATAACAATTAAGAAGAAGTCACCCTACTCTCAGGAATTGCAGGTTTCTAACACCGTATTTTTTGCCCAAGGTTACCGGCTGATTTTCTTCTTCTTCTTCTTCTTCTTCTTCTTCTCCTTTTTATGTTTTTTAAATAGATTTAATTAAGTAGTTAAGAGTGAGTGGTTTATAACATAGTTGACCTCGGTGAGTGATTGGCTGGAGAGGTTTGGAAATAAAGGAATGTGCTTTTAAAGTTTCTGTATCTGCTGATGTTTTATACCCACATAAATAATATAATACTTTTAATCTGAACCTCCCATTAGTAATTGCTTTTATGGATGCAGAGGCACCAAGCACTTCCACCCAAGAGTGGTTTTATTTGTCAGTAAACATCTTGCCATAGATTCCTGCAGGCAACAAAGTGCAGCTCCAAAGACCAGCCAGTGGAAAAGGAAAATTACAGTTTGGACAAATGACTCTGTAGAAAAGGTTTCTGTTCTCCATGATATACAGTATTCGTCTGAAATGGACTTGCTGAGTAATCCTGAAAACATTTCATCATTTCTTCTTCAGGTCAACTGGTAGGTTGAGTGAGGTGCATCACCCCTAGCACTGATAATACAATCAACATAACTCAATCACAGGGGCAGAGATTCACGGGAGGAGGGGGTCATTCTTCCACTGTATAGAGCACTTGTAAGGCCCCATCTAGAATATGCCGTACAGATTTGGTCTCCATCACTCAAACAGGACATTATTGTATTAGAGAGGGTACAGAGAAGGGCAACTAAGCTGGTAAAGGGAAAATCTTAGCTATGAGGAAAGACTGGCCAAATTGGAGATGTTCACGCTGGAGAAGAGGCGCTTAAGGGGTGATATGATGACTATGTATAAATATATAAGGGGATCATATAATAATCTCTCTAATGCTTTATTTACAAGTAGGTCTTTCCAGCTGACACGAGGTCACCCATAGAGATGTCGCGAACTGTTCGCCGGCGAACTTGTTCGCGCGAACATCGGGTGTTCGCGCTCGCCGGAAGTTCGCGAACGTCGCGCGACGTTCGCCATTTTGGGTTCGCCATTGTTGGCGCTTTTTTTTGCCCTCTCACCCCAGACCAGCAGGTACATGGCAGCCAATCAGGAAGCTCTCCCCTGGACCACTCCCCTTCCCTATAAAAACCGAAGCCCTGCAGCGTTTTTTCACTCTGCCTGTGTGTGCTGAAGAGATAGTGTAGGGAGAGAGCTGCTGCCTGTTAGTGATTTCAGGGACAGTTTGAAAGTTTGCTGGCTAGTAATCGTTTTGATACTGCTCTGTTATTGGAGGGACAGAAGTCTGCAGGGGTTTGAGGGACATTTAAGCTTAGGTAGCTTTGCTGGCTAGTAATCTACCTTCTACTGCAGTGCTCTGTATGTAGCTGCAGTGGGCAGCTGTCCTGCTTCTGATCTCATCTGCTGACTGCTGCAATAACAGTAGTCCTTGTAAGGACTGCTTTTATTTATTTTTTTGTTGTTTTACTACTACTACTACTACTACTACTATAAGAGCCCAGTGCTATTAGTCTAGCAGTGTTGGGGAGTGGGACTGGTGTGCTAATCTGCTGCTCCTAGTAGTTCAGCAGCACCAACTTTAATTTTTTTTTTTAATATTCATTTTTTTTTTTATTTTACTTTTTTTTATTTTACTACCGCTGTAGTAGTGTATAAGTTGACCTTTTAGGCATTATTTGCCCTGTAGGCATTATTTGCACACTGTTTTCTTCAACCCGCCATCGAGCTGTGTGACCTTGTTCACATTCTGTCTAAATATCCATAATATTACCGTCTCCAGAAAAAACACCGGAGTCACTTTTTTCAAGCAGCCATAATATATTTTACGTAATCCGTATCCACCGCTGTAGTAGTGTATACGTTGGCCTTGTAGGCATTATTTGCACACTGTTTTCTTCAACCCGCCATCGAGCTGTGTGACCTTGTTCACATTCTGTCTAAATATCCATAATATTACCGTCTCCAGAAAAAACACCGGAGTCACTTTTTTCAAGCAGCATTCATATATTTTACGTAATCCGTATCCACCGCTGTAGTAGTGTATACGTTGGCCTTGTAGGCATTATTTGCACACTGTTTTCTTCAACCCGCCATCGAGCTGTGTGACCTTGTTCACATTCTGTCTAAATATCCATAATATTACCGTCTCCAGAAAAAACACCGGAGTCACTTTTTTCAAGCAGCATTCATATATTTTACGTAATCCGTATCCACCGCTGTAGTAGTGTATACGTTGACCTTGTAGGCATTATTTGCACACTGTTTTCTTCAACCCGCCATCGAGCTGTGTGAGCTTGTTCACATTTTGTCTAAATATTGATAATATTATCGTCTCTAGAAAAACCACTTGAGTTACTTTTTTTCAAGCAGCATTCATATATTTTACGTAATCCGTATCCACCGCTGTAGTAGTGTATACGTTGGCCTTGTAGGCATTATTTGCACACTGTTTTCTTCAACCCGCCATCGAGCTGTGTGAGCTTGTTCACATTTTGTCTAAATATTGATAATATTATTGTCTCTAGAAAAACCACTTGAGTTACTTTTTTTCAAGCAGCATTCATATATTTTACGTAATCCGTATCCACCGCTGTAGTAGTGTATACGTTGACCTTGTAGGCATTATTTGCACACTGTTTTCTTCAACCCGCCATCGAGCTGTGTGAGCTTGTTCACATTTTGTCTAAATATTGATAATATTATCGTCTCTAGAAAAACCACTTGAGTTACTTTTTTTCAAGCAGCATTCATATATTTTACGTAATCCGTATCCACCGCTGTAGTAGTGTATACGTTGACCTTGTAGGCATTATTTGCACACTGTTTTCTTCAACCCGCCATCGAGCTGTGTGAGCTTGTTCACATTTTGTCTAAATATTGATAATATTATCGTCTCTAGAAAAACCACTTGAGTTACTTTTTTTCAAGCAGCATTCATATATTTTACGTAATCCGTATCCACCGCTGTAGTAGTGTATACGTTGACCTTGTAGGCATTATTTGCACCACTGTTTTCTTCAACCCGCCATCGAGCTGTGTGAGCTTGTTCACATTTGTCTAAATATTGATAATATTATCGTCTCTAGAAAAACCACTTGAGTTACTTTTTTTCAAGCAGCATTCATATATTTTACGTAATCCGTATCCACCGCTGTAGTAGTGTATACGTTGACCTTGTAGGCATTATTTGCACAGTGTTTTCTTCAACCCGCCATCGAGCTGTGTGTATTATCGTTTCCAGAAAAACCAACTGAGTTTTTGTTGTTGTTGTTGTTTTTTTAAAAATAATGCCAGGCAAAGGCAGGCCGCCACGCAGAGGCCGTGCTAGGGGCCGTGCTGCTATGCAATCCTGTGGCCCTAGCAAATTGCCCAGTTTTAAAAAGCCAATGACCCCTGAACTCCCAAAATGCTGAAGAGGTAGTTGACTGGCTTACACAGCACACCCCATCCTCTACCGTTTCTAACTTTACCACAACATCCTCCTCATCCTCCACTGCTATGGCCACCCCACGTAACACTTCCTCCACCACCGGTGCCCCTTCTTCACTGGGGTCAGAGGAGTTATTTTCCAATGAGTTTCTTGAACTGAGTAATGCGCAACCATTATTGCCAGAAGAAGATGAAGGAGATGAGGACCTTACACCAGATTTAATTCTGGCAGAGAACACGATAGAGATGGACATAATGAGTGATGAGGAGGAGGTCCCCGCTGCTGCTTCCTTCTGTGATGTGTCAGAAGAAATTGATGCATCTGAGGAGAATGATGATGAGGAGATTGATGTTTTGTGGGTGCCTAGTAGAAGAGAGCAAGAGGAGGGTAGTTCAGATGGAGAGACGGAGAGTCAGAGAGGCAGTAGGAGAATAAGACTTAGAAGAAGCAGGGAGGACAGCCCGCAGGGATCAGTAGGGCAACAACATGTATCGGCACCTGTGTTCAGCCGGCCAACGCACCCGCCATTGCCGCCAATACCGCCAACTCCGCCAACTTCTACTGTTACCGCCAGATCGCACACTTCCAAAAAGTCAGCAGTGTGGGATTTTTTTAATGTGTGTGCCTCTGACAAAAGCATTGTAATTTGCAATGAGTGCAGTCAGAAACTGAGCCTTGGTAAGCCCAACAGCCACATAGGTACAACTTCTATGCGAAGGCACATGAGCGGCAAGCACAAAGCACTTTGGGAGCAACACCTCAAAGGCAACAGGCAAACTAAAAGCCACACTCCTTCTGGTCCAGCATCTTACTGCTCTACCTCTGCTCTCCTTGACCCGTCTGAACCACCCTCCACTCCGCCTTCCACCTTGACCACCTGTTCCCATTCCCAGTCATCTGCCACCAGCCAAGTTTCTGTGAAGGCCATGTTTGAGCGTAAGAAGCCAATGTCTGACTGTCACCCCCTTGCCCGGCGTCTGACAGCTGGCTTGTCTGCACTCTTAGCCCGCCAGCTTTTACCATACCAGCTGGTGGACTCTGAGGCCTTCCGCAAATTTGTAGCAATTGGGACACCGCAGTGGAAGGTACCCAGCCGCAATTTTTTTTCTAAAAAGGGAATACCACACCTGTACCAACATGTGCAGAGCCAAGTTACCGCATCTCTGTCACTTAGTGTTGGGCCAAAGGTCCATATGACTACTGACGCATGGTCCTCCAAGCATGGTCAGGGCAGGTATGTCACCTACACTGCCCACTGGGTGAACTTGGTAATGGCTGGGAAGCAGGGAATGGGTAGCTCAACAACAACAGTGGAGTTGGTGTCACCGCCACGGATTGCACGCGGTTCTGCCACCACCTCTACTCCTCCATCGCTCTCTACCTCGTCTTCTTCTTCTTCTTACTCTGCTGCTGGTCCTCCTTCTCCTCCTCCACACCTGTGCACCCCCAGCTCCCCCTAGGCTATTCGACGTGCCAGGTACGCCGTTGTCACGCTGTCTTGGGGATGACGTGCCTGGAAAGCAAAAACCATACCGGATCTGTACTCCTGTCATCTCTGCAGTCACAGGCCGATCGGTGGCTGACCCCACACCAACTGCAGATCGGAAAAGTGGTGTGTGACAATGGAAGCAATCTGTTGGCAGCGTTGAGACTAGGCAATTTAACACATGTGCCCTGCATGGCACATGTGTTAAATTTAATAGTCCAACGTTTTGTCTCCAAGTACCCAGGATTCCAGGACGTTCTCACCCAGTCCAGAAAGGTGTCGGCCCATTTCAGGCGTTCCTACACAGCCATGGCATGCCTTGCTGACATTCAGCAGCGCTACAACATGCCAGTCAGGCATTTGATTTCTGACAGCCAGACTCGCTGGAATTCAACGCTCCTTATGTTGGAACGTCTGCTGCAACAACAAAGGGCCGTCAACGAGTACCTTTTTGAACTGGGTGGTAGGACTGGATCTGCACAGCTGGGGATTTTTTTCCCCCGTTACTGGGTGCTTATGCGCGATGCCTGCAGGCTCATGCGACCTTTTGAAGAGGTGACAAATATGGTCAGTCGCACCGAAGGCACCATCAGCGACCTAATACCCTTCGCTTTATTCCTGGAGCGTGCCGTGCGACGAGTGACAGATGAGGCTGTAGAACAGCGTGACGAGGAGCTGGAAGCGCACGATTTCTGGTCGGAATCACCAGAACGAACCCAGGCACCTGCTGCAACGCAGGGAGAGGTGCCAGAAGTGGAGTCAGAGGAGGAAGGTGGCTTTGTGGAGGAGGAGGAGGAGGACCAACAGGAGCAGGCTTCCCAGGGGGCTAGTGGTGACCTTTTGGGGACCCCTGGTCTTGTACGTGGCTGGGGGGAGGAGACCGTGGATGATGCAGTCCTTGATAATGAGGAAGCGGAGATGGATAGCTCTGCATCCAACCTTGTGAGAATGGGGTCTTTCATGCTGTCATGCCTGTTGAAGGACCCCCGTATCAAGAGGCTTAAGGAGAAGGACCTGTACTGGGTCGCAACGCTACTAGACCCTCGGTACAAGCATAAAGTGTCAGAAATGTTACCAACATACCACAAGTCCGAAAAGATGCGGCATTTACAAACCAGCCTGCAAAACATGTTGTACAATGCTTTTAAGGGTGATGTCACTTCAGGAACTCATCAACATTCCAGGGGCAGAGGTGCCAGTAATCCTGCCACGAGCACACCTGCAAGGACAAAGCCCTTTGGCCAGTCTGTAACGTCAGACATGCAAATGTTTTTCTGTCCAAGGCAGCGCCACAACCCTTCTGGATCCACCCTCAAAGAACGCCTCGACCGGCAGGTAGCGGACTACCTGGCATTAACTGCAGATATCGACACTCTGAGGAGCGATGAACCCCTGGACTACTGGGTGCGCAGGCTTGATCTGTGGCCAGAGCTGTCACAATTTGCCATGAACCTCTTGTCTTGCCCAGCCTCAAGTGTGCTCTCAGAAAGGACCTTCAGTGCAGCAGGAGGGATTGTAACTGAGAAGAGAACTCGCCTAGGTCACAAAAGTGTCGATTACCTGACCTTTATTAAAATGAATGAGGGGTGGATCTCGGAGGGTTACTGCACGCCGGAAGACTTGTTCTGACTTCTATGCAGCTGTCCTTCTCTTCAAGCCTCATGACTCCACACACAGCTGTCCTTTAGCGTCCTCCTCCTCCCTCCGCCACCGTTACAAACTAGGGTGCAAACCCTACTGGTTTAATTTTTTCTGGCCTCTGTGCTTCAGTGGCTGCAACCAAAAAAACTGGGCAAACAATGTCTACAAGGTCAACGTATGGCAAAAAATGACTATTTTCAGCATTTATATGGCATATTTTTTCTGGCAACTGTGCTTCAGTGGCTGCAACCAAAAAAATGCATATTTTCTGCATTTATATGGCATAATTTTTCTGGCCTCTGTGCTTCAGTGGCTGCGTCCAAAAAAATGCATATTTTCTGCATTTATATGGCATAATTTTTCTGGCCTCTGTGCTTCAGTGGCTGCAACCAAAAAAATGCATATTTTCTGCATTTATATGGCATAATTTTTCTGGCCTCTGTGCTTCAGTGGCTGCAACCAAAAAAAATTATATTTTCAGCATTTATATGGCATAATTTTTCTGTCAACTGTGCTTCAGTGGCTGCAACCAAAAAAATTTATATTTTCAGCATTTATATGGCATAATTTTTCTGGCAACTGTGCTTCAGTGGCTGCGACCAAAAAAATTACTATTTTCAGCATTTATATGGCATATTTTTTCTGGCCTCTGTGCTTCAGTGGCTGCGGCCAAAAAAACTGGGCAAACAATGCCTACAAGGTCAACGACGTTGACCTTGTAGGCATTGTTTGCCCAGTTTTTTTGGCCGCAGCCACTGAAGCACAGAGGCCAGAAAAAATATGCCATATAAATGCTGAAAATAGTCATTTTTTGCCATACGTTGACTCAACGTATATGGCAAAAAATGACTATTTTCAGCATTTATATGGCATATTTTTTCTGGCAACTGTGCTTCAGTGGCTGCGACCAAAAAAATGCATATTTTCTGCATTTATATGGCATAATTTTTCTGGCCTCTGTGCTTCAGTGGCTGCAACCAAAAAAATTTATATTTTCAGCATTTATATGGCATAATTTTTCTGTCAACTGTGCTTCAGTGGCTGCGACCAAAAAAATGCATATTTTCTGCATTTATATGGCATAATTTTTCTGGCCTCTGTGCTTCAGTGGCTGCAACCAAAAAAATTTATATTTTCAGCATTTATATGGCATAATTTTTCTGGCAACTGTGCTTCAGTGGCTGCGTCCAAAAAAACTGGGCAAACAATGTCTACAAGGTCAACGTATGGCGAAAAATGACTATTTTCAGCATTTATATGGCATATTTTTTCTGGCAACTGTGCTTCAGTGGCTGCGTCCAAAAAAACTGGGCAAACAATGCCTACAAGGTCAACGTATGGCAGTTGTTTAAAGAGAACAGTAGATTACTAGCCAGCAAAGCTACCTAAGCTAAAATGTCCCTCAAATCCCTGCAGACTTCTGTCCCTCCAATACAGAGCAGTATCAAGCAGATTACTAGCCAGCAAGCTTACTATCATCTGTCCCTGAAATCACTAACAGCTCTCCCCCTACACTATCTCTTCCAAGCACACACAGGCAGATTTTTCAGATACATTTTTGCCCTTGATCCCCCTCTGGCATGCCACTGTCCAGGTCGTTGCACCCTTTAAACAACTTTAAAATCATTTTTCTGGCCAGAAATGTCTTTTCTAGATGTTAAAGTTCGCCTTCCCATTGAAGTCTATGGGGTTCGCGAACCGTTCGCGAACCGCTCGCATTTTTGCGCAAGTTCGCGAATATGTTCGCGAACTTTTTTTCCGACGTTCGCTACATCCCTAGTCACCCATTCCGATTAGAAGAAAAGAGGTTCCGCCTAAATATTAGGAAGAGATTTTTTACAGTGAGAGCTGTGAAGATGTGGAATTGTCTCCCTGAATCAGTGGTACAGGCTGATACATTAGATAGGTATAAGAAGGGGTTGGATGGTGTTTAGCAAGTGAGGGAATACAGGGATATAGGAGATAGCTCATAGTACAAGTTGATCCAGGGACTGGTCCCATTGACATTTTGGAGTCAGGAAGGAATTGTTCCCCCTCTGAGGCAAATTGGAGAGGCTTCCGATGGGTTTTTTGCCTTCCTCTGGATCAATTGGCAGTTAGGCAGGTTAAAATAGAGTTCAATGGTTAAACTTGATGAATGCGTGTCTTTTTTCAACCTAACTTACTATGTTACTGTGTTACTATGGAACTGATTCAGAGAGGTGTTGCCCGAAACGTACTGAGGTATGAATGCTCAGAAGGTCACCAGGATCAAATCACAAAAGCAACAACAATGTTACTGAAGCACCTGCCTCAGTAAGAATCACGGCATTATGATTGAATTATGGTGATATAACTCAGCCTTGTGCCTTGTGCCTTTATATGGTCACAGAACCTTCAGTGACATCTAATATCCTTATCATTTACAGTAGGGGGTACATTATCCCTTATAATACATGAGTGATACTCAGAGTTCCCTGTATAACTCAGCCTGCAGCCTTGTGCCTTTATATGGTCACAGAACCTTCAGTGACATCTAATATCCTTATCATTTACAGTAGGGGGTACATTATCCCTTATAATACATGAGTGATACTCAGAGTTCCCTGTATAGCTCAGCCTGCAGCCTTGTGCCTTTATATGATCACAGAACCTTCAGTGACATCTAATATCCTTATTATTTACAGTAGGGGGTACATTATCCCTTATAATACATGAGTGATACTCAGAGTTCCCTGTATAACTCAGCCTGCAGCCTTGCGCCTTTATATGGTCACAGAACCACTCAGTGACTTCTAATATCCTTATCATTTACAGTAGGGGGTACATTAACTCTTATAATTCATGAGTGATACTCGGAGTTCCCTTTATAGCCTGTATAACTCAGAATAAAATTCTTTTGTATGATTTTCCCCTCTATGCCTCAGGGTAACTGATTTGGTTTTGCCAAGAGTCTCTCATGCCAGTAACAAAGTAGTAGCAGTAGTAGAGTATAAAGAGTGGAAGCAGATCCAGAGAGCCTACAAAGGCAGTGCATATCTCTTCCAAATAGTCTTGTTCTCTATATCTCAAACACAATCATAGGATATGCTTTAGTATCGGGTTCGATATGGAAAGAAGTGAACATAGTTAACGCTTCTAAAAATAAAAACCTTGTATTTTGCTCTGAACGGGAACAATTCCAGGAACTGCCAAAATAAGATGATGGAAAAGTAAAGAAGTAAACAGAAAATAATTGGATGGCGAGGCAGCGAATACCTGATGGAGATCATGGGTTGTTAATTTGGTGGAACTGTCAGACTAGTTAAGAAGTTGAATGTATCACAACCGAGTATATAAGGTCAGGGCGGTCCCCCCTCACAGTTCCACTAATGGCTCGCTCTGCTATCTCGCTAATTGGATCCTTGCCGGAAACCTCAGCAACAAGGAAATAATGGAAGACAGTAGAGCACCTTGTAGTGTGGCAGGCGAGAAATATAGTGTACTGAAAATAATGCTCTCCTCTTCCACAGTTATACATGTAAACTGGTGCCACTATGCCTAAATTTTGTATTTCAGTTTTATTAAGGGTCACATTGAAAATTAGCATTCAATTTTTTTCATGGTCAAACCTCTAAAATTTAAATTGTGAAGTATCCAAACTCTATTCGAGTTTTAATTAGAATTTGAATTTCAAGATTTATCACACTCTGGCCCTTTAAAAACTCAAATCTGACTATTTCCCACCTAAAACCTGCCGAGTTCATGTATAAGTCAATGGGAGATGTCCAGGGACCAATTTGGACATGTTAGTAGCCTTCCCGACATTCAGAGAAAAAACTTGTTTAATCGATTTGATTCGAGTTTTCAAGTTGGTAAAATTTGTGTGAGTTTATTATTGTTCAATTTTTTTATTAAATAACCCCTCAATTGACTGTTTTCTGGCCGGTTTGGGTTGCCCTGTAAAGAAGCAGCTGCGGGGGTAAGCAGGCTGTGTTAGATATGTGACTTGCAAGTCCAGGTTGGGTATGAGTCTACTGAATTTGACCTGAGTAGGACCCTGGGGGTAAATTTAGAATTCACAGTTTTAAAGCTATGCTTCTAAATGAACAGAAAGTGGGTGCGTTTTTCTCAAGGTGGACGTATTGGTGAAATATACGCTTGTTTGATAACCTCACCAAACAAGCAGATCTTTACCTGTACAACCACGAGCTGCCATAAATTCTGCTCCTCAGCTCTTATTCTTATAGTTCTTTGTATAAAGCTTAATCTAGAGAGGAAGTAAGTCTTGTCTTTTTTTTTATCATTTCATTGTACAAATGGATGATTAAACTAATTAAAGTGAGACATTCCTTCAAATAACTACATTTTGGAGAGATTTCTGTTATTGATAAGTTCTTTATCCTTCTGTCAGTGCAAAGTCCCAACAGACTGTAGCCATGGAGATCCAATTCCTGTCAGTAAACCCACAAGAAGATTGGTATTCTTCCTTGAACTGCTCTTTTGGTCCCCCAAATCCATCACAGTGGCAGTAAGGATCAAAGTTCCTGCGATGGTTCAAAACTTGGAAGAGTTCTGAAGACGTTGCCTTCATGATGTGTTTTCTGAGATGAAGCTCGCTCATGTCATTGAATATGCACAGGTTGAAAAAACCCCTTTCAGAAGCATCTTCAATCTCGCTGTTCATTAGGGAGAACAGATTGACGCAGACATTGAATATAAAAGTCAATGCAACTTGGTGGAGACAGACATGATCTGCATGGACGGCAGTGCATCTTACCTACAGTCTGGCTGGTTAAGCAAATGAGAAGCCACATTCACAGCCCTGGCTCTTTCAGCCTGTTGGAGTGTTCCATAGGGCAAAGTGGAACCTTCCTCTGTAGACACAGTGTCTACATTCTTGTAGAATTTATCGACTAAAGGTTCCCTTTTAAGAGCCAAAAAAGCACTTTATAGTTGTAAGCAGCCATGCTCATCAAACAGGCTCTAGAGTTCCTCCAGCACAAAGACCTCCAGTGCCGAGAAGCAAAGTCTTTACATTTTTTCACACCAGACATATTTTGATACTTTTGCTGTTAGTGACAGTAAAGCATAGTGCTTATAAATGCCACTTGCTGATTGTGGTTGTGTTACAAGACCGTTGCTACATTTATTACATTAACCCTCGATATTCCAAGTATATTTTTGGTTTGTGCCTATTACATACCAATGTGTAGGTCCCCCATGATTTTTGCCTAGCAACAATAAAACGTGAGAATGTCATGTACTGAACCAACTTTTAAAAAGTTAAAAGATCAAGTGTCAGTACAGTTTCTTAATATTACCCTGTCATTTCCCCACATCCACAACTAGCTAGTCTACTGGTCCTCTATGCCATTGCCTCCTCCCAATTTCCAAAACCCATCTATTTTTGGCCCTCCTTAAAGAACATGCAAGCTATATATGAAGAAAAAAGAAGAGAACCCAATAGAAGGGTGTTTAAGATGGAATTTAGAGAGTAGTAGTTAACTGGATGAGCAAGGTCCTTTGGTTTAGGAGGGTCTTGAGAACTATGCAAGGTTCTAAGAAGGTCCTAAGATACTTGATTCTCTAATGAAGAATTGCAGGAGAGGGCAGATTTGGTTGTTAAGAGGCATCATCCTTCTTGTTCTCTGTTGAGTCCAGCAAGAATTCTGAACCTGAAGAACAGGTGGTTCACCTTTACCTACAGTATCTATTGTTATTTTGGCCGTTACAGTAAAACCTTAGTTCGGCTGCTCTCCAGGAAGAGCCCCATTACACTGTGTCCCATTCACAGAAGGTCCATCACAAGGTTGTGGAAAAAAGGCTTTAGGAAGCTTAACTGTAACTCGCATATTTTTAGAACTTTTAAAAGGACTGGGTAACCAAATATATGGTTTATTGACTTGTGCAAAGGAACAGAAATGAGCACAGTCACTGTGTGAAGGAATAGTCTCAGTGTACAGATAAACCTCCATGCAATGGATCAACTCCAACAGAAGCCTCTCAATGACAACGCTAGCCTTTCCCTAGTACCTTTCCAATCTACACTTAGGTGGCTGTTACCTTGGAGAACTTCCTCCACATTAACACAACATGGTGGAACCTGATACCGCTCTTTCTGTTGGTCTGTTTAACTCACAACTCCCATAAGGGTGATGATCTCCTTAGGGTTCCAAGCTTGAAGCTGAGATCTTATGCTCCAAGTTACCAGCACAATCACCTCTGGTGGAAACTAAAGAGGAAAAGTCTAGTGCTCCCTATTATTATATAATCTATGGACAGAAACTAATCACAAGATTACTCGGCCATTTACTTCTACTACATAAATATAACTTTTTAAACAAATATTTGTGGAACAGCACAAGCAGATCTCTTCTACAGCATGGGACCTGTTACCCAGAATTTTCGGGACATGGGGATTTCCAGATAAGAGATCTTTCCATAATTTGGATCTCCTACCTTAAATTGACTTAAAAACAATTAAAGCATTAAATAACCCAGCTTCTTTTGTCTCGGATAAGGATGATTTACACTGTATCTTAGTTTGGCTAACGTACTGTTTTATTAGTAAAGAGAAAAAGTAAATATATTTTTTTAAATTTTAATTATTTGATTAAAATGGAGCCTATGCCGCTCGCATCAATTTTGCCGCCAAAGTTAAAGTCAATGGTCGTCCAAATAATGTTGACGTATGACAGTTTCAACGCGAGTGACTTTTCTGGTGTGCGTCCACATTTTTTTGGAGCAGGCGAATTTACCCCAGCGAATTTTCGCTGCAGTTTCGCGAATGTATTCGCCGGCAGCAAAACACAGAAATTCGCTGCAAATTCCCGCCTGGCGAAATTATTCGCCCATCACTACCTATGGGTGATGGCCTTCCCGTATCTTTGAATTTTATAAATAATGGGTTTCCAGATAATGGATCCTATACCTGTATTTCCTTCAGGAATATTACCAGGATCGCTTTGATGATGATCAATTCAAAATTATTTGACTCACTAAACTTTGTCTCCGCAGCACAGGTGTAAGCATAGAGAAGGCAGAGTATGGTACACAGAGGGAGCATAGAGAAGGCAGAAGAAAGCAGGAGACAGGGAAACCTATCATTTTACAAAATTTGGCAGGTTATGAAAGTTTGAACATATTTCTGTGTTTTTTTCAGTTGTTACAGTTTTGCAAATGAAGCCCTTTAAACTGTGAGTCTAACTTTTTCCAAGAGACCTGTTATTTTATATTGTTACAATTACTTATTTGCTTATCTCAAAATTGTAACAAAAGTAGCTTATCTGCTGCTGTGGCTGTTCTGGGCTCTCTGCCAAAAGTTAGAAACTTTTGATTCTTTTTCTGGCTGTTCAGTGCAGAGAAAAGCGAGACTTTCCAGTACAAACGAAGGACTGCGGGTTGAGCTGTCAAAAGAGGGACTGTCCCTCTAAAAACGGGACAGTTTGGAGGTATGTTACCCATTGTGACATCACTTCTAGGGCTATCTAAGGGTTCCAACTTCCACCTATGCTGCTTAAAGTACTCTGTAGGTCTCTGTGGGCAGTAATTGTCTAGTTTACACTCTAATGGAATGTCAGAATTTCTCCCGTTTCGCTTCCCCTGAAAAATGAGCGGATTTCTGCAAAATTCGCAAAAACAGCGAGAAATTCGCGAAAACTCGTGAAATCAGAAAGTTCGCAAAAATTTTTTGAAATGTAAACGTTTTCACAAAAAAATTTTGAAATTTGAAAAGTTTTCACAAAAAAATAGTGCAATTTGACCGTTTTCACTTAAAAATCGAGCAATTCTAACGGTTTCACTAAAAAATCGAGCAATTCGAATGTTTTCACTATAAAAAATTGAGCAATTCAAACCTTTTCACTATAAAAAATCTAGCAATTCAAACTTTTTCACGAAAAAATCATGTAATTCGAATGTTTTCACACAAAAAAATCTAGCAATTCTAACGTTTTCACAAAAAAATCGAGCAATTCGAACCTTTTCATGAAAAAATCGAGCAATTCGAATGTTTTTACAAAAAAATCGAGCAATTCTAACCTTTTCACGAAAAAATTGTGAAAACCGGAAATGTTTTATGTAATTTTTTCGCCGGCGACTAAACGCGGGAGTTTACAGCGAATTTATTGGCCCATCACTAGAGCTCACCCATTCTGTAAACGCCCAGTAAATGTGCCAATACATCCAGTTCCACAGACACAGGGAAATACATAGACGTCATTAATATAATCATGTTTCAGACCAGGCCTGTGTCAAGAGGTGCAGCATCAGCTCAGTCCCATCAAATACAGCTCATAGATGTTCCCTGGGAAACAGGTTCTAGTTCCTTACCAGAAATTGTTAAAGGTGCTTGTGTTTAACCCCCTTGATACCAAATCAGTCAGACTATTTGGGATGCCTATAAGGTTAACTCTTTCCCTACCAGCTATATGTGTACCAATGCACGTGCACACGTCATAGGCATCTGTATTACTTTTTAGCAGATTATAGATCCATTTTCTAAACTGTGTTTAACCCCATCGCTACCAAATCAGCCAGTTTACTTCTGGGATGCCTATAAATAAAATAAGCTAACCTTTCCTACCAGCTGCATCTGTGTCAATGTTTAGTAGGTTATAGATCAATTTTCTAATAAGTGTTTAACCCCACTGCTACTAAATCAGCCAGGATGCCTATATTCAGGAAAAAAACGTAACCCTTTCCCTTCCCTTCACATTGCTACCAACTCAGCCAGACTATTTCTGGGATGCCTTAACAGGTATGGGATCCTATTCAGAAACCCATTATCCGGAAAGCTTAGAGTTACGGAAAGGCCACCTCCAATACACTCCATTTTATTCAAATAATAATTTTTTAACAATGATTTCCTTTTTCTCTGTAATAATAAAACAGTACTTTGTACTTGATCCCAACTAAGATATAATTAATCCTTATTGGAAGCAAAACCAGCCTATTGGGTTTATTTAATGTTTACATGATTTTCTAGTGGAAAGATGCCCCAGGTCCTGTGCATTCTGGATAACAGGTCCCATACCTGTGCTTATAAAAGTAGCTAACCCTTTCCCTACCAGCTGCATCTGTATTAGTGATTAACCCCCATTGCTACCAAATTAGTCATCCTACATCTGGGATCTGTGTGTGTGTGTGTATAAAAGTTAACCCTTTCATTACCAGCTGTATCTGTTACAATGTTTAGCATTAGCTTGTTTGTGAGAAACTCTTTCTTTATATATAAATATATATATATTTATATATATATATATATATCCCTGCAATTGAAAATGGAGCCCCAAGACAAAGCAGATGGATCACAAAACTCTGGGAGTTATGAGGCAGGAGCAAGAGTGTAACAGAACACAGTGTCAATAAAGCATCTCTCTATTTATAACACGGGAAGAAATCGAATCCATCAGGCTGGGACATTGCCATGCAGAATTAGTTTCCCTTTAACTTTATTTTTAATGATGAAAAAAACAATGAATGAGAGAGAAATCCAGGGCAGGGGGAGTTGCAGATGAAATCCTAGAGGTGGAGGGCAGAAGCAGGCAAAGAGCGGATGAGGCAGTTTCCAATGACTGGTTACACTGGGGGGACTGGAGTTGGGATGTTACACTGGGGGGACTGGAGTAGGGATGTTACACTGGGGGGACAGGAGTAGGGATGTTACACTGGGGGGACAGGAGTAGGGATGTTACACTGGGGGGACTGGAGTTGGAATGTTACACTGGGGGGACTGGAGTAGGGATGTTACACTGGGGGGACAGGAGTAGAGATGTTACACTGGGGGGACAGGAGTAGGGATGTTACACTGGGGGGACAGGAGTAGGGATGTTACACTGGGGGACAGGAGTAGAGATGTTACACTGGGGGACAGGAGTAGGGATGTTACACTGGGGGGACAGGAGTAGGGATGTTACACTGGGGGGACAGGAGTAGGGATGTTACACTGGGGGACAGGAGTAGAGATGTTACACTGGGGGGACAGGAGTAGGGATGTTACACTGGGGGGACAGGAGTAGAGATGTTACACTGGGGGACAGGAGTAGGGATGTTACACTGGGGGACAGGAGTAGAGATGTTACACTGGGGGGACAGGAGTAGGGATGTTACACTGGGGGGACAGGAGTAGAGATGTTACACTGGGGGATAGGAGTAGAGATGTTACACTGGGGGACAGGAGTAGAGATGTTACACTGGGGGGACAGGAGTAGGGATGTTACACTGGGGGGACAGGAGTAGGGATTTTACACTGGGGGGGCAGGAGTAGGGATGTTACACTGGGGGGGACAGGAGTAGGGATGTTACACTGGGGGGGACAGGAGTAGGGATGTTACACTGGGGGGACAGGAGTAGGGATGTTACACTGGGGGACAGGAGTAGAGATGTTACACTGGGGGGACAGGAGTAGAGATGTTACACTGGGGGGACATGAGTAGGGATGTTACACTGGGGGGACAGTAGTAGGGATGTTACACTGGGGGGACAGGAGTAGAGATGTTACACTGGGGGGACAGGAGTAGAGATGTTACACTGGGGGGACAGGAGTAGAGATGTTACACTGGGGGGACATGAGTAGGGATGTTACACTGGGGGGACAGTAGTAGGGATGTTACACTGGGGGGGGACAGGAGTAGGGATGTTACACTGGGGGACAGGAGTAGGGATGTTACACTGGGGGGAAAGGAGTAGGGATGTTACACTGGGGGGGACAGGAGTAGGGATGTTACACTGGGGGACAGGAGTAGGGATGTTACACTGGGGGGACAGTAGTAGGGATGTTACACTGGGGGGGACAGGAGTAGGGATGTTACACTGGGGGGACAGGAGTAGAGATGTTACACTGGGGGGACAGGAGTAGAGATGTTACACTGGGGGGACAGGAGTAGAGATGTTACACTGGGGGGACAGGAGTAGAGATTTTACACTGGGGGACAGGAGTAGAGATGTTACACTGGGGGGACAGGAGTAGAGATGTTACACTGGGGGGACATGAGTAGGGATGTTACACTGGGGGGACAGTAGTAGGGATGTTACACTGGGGGGGGACAGGAGTAGGGATGTTACACTAGGGGACAGGAGTAGGGATGTTACACTGGGGGGACAGGAGTAGGGATGTTACACTGGGGGACATGAGTAGGGATGTTACACTGGGGGGACAGTAGTAGGGATGTTACACTGGGGGGGACAGGAGTAAAGATGTTACACTGGGGGGGGACAGGAGTAGAGATGTTACACTGGGGGGACAGGAGTAGAGATGTTACACTGGGGGGACAGGAGTAGAGATGTTACACTGGGGGGACATGAGTAGGGATGTTACACTGGGGGGACAGTAGTAGGGATGTTACACTGGGGGGGACAGGAGTAGGGATGTTACACTGGGGGACAGGAGTAGGGATGTTACACTGGGGGGACAGGAGTAGGGATGTTACACTGGGGGGACAGGAGTAGAGATGTTACACTGGGGGGACAGGAGTTGGGATGTTACACTGGGGGGGACAGGAGTAGAGATGTTACACTGGGGGGGACAGGAGTAGGGATGTTACACTGGGGGACAGGAGTAGGGATGTTACACTGGGGGGACAGGAGTAGGGATGTTACACTGGGGGGGACTGGAGTAGGGATGTTACACTGGGGAGGAATCAATAGCGTAAGGTTAAACTTCCAGTGCCTGAATCAGGAGAAAGGGGGAGGCTGCCTGATTGGGGGTAACGCTAGACTGTTAACAGATCACTAAACACAGGCCATTCAAAGATGAACAGCTTTACAGTTGAACAAGAGACATCAGGGAATGACTGGGCTGTAGTTACAAAAAAAATAAAATAAAGGTGCAAATGACAGGCTGAAGGTTGAACAAAAGAGGAGCAGAGATAAAATGCAATAAACAGCTGAGAACAGGCTGCAACAGCCAGAGGCACATAAACTGACAGTCAGAGCAAGAGACAGCCTGGGAAAAGTACATTGTGGAGACTGTTCTGGAACTTGGGAGGAAGGCAGGAGACTGTCCAACAGGTGGTGGTAGAAAAGCAGCCATGATCACAAAAAAATGAAAAAGGATGAGAGAAGTTGCTGAAGATAAAGGGACAGCCTGAACCCGAGAAGTTGAGAAGAAGAAACTGAGCTGATCCACTGATCCTAGATTCCTGGAGAGTGTGTGGTACAGTGGAACACAAGCAGCAGCTTCAGTCTTGCACTTCTTCTTGCTCATCCCATGCCACTTGCTTGTTGTATTGCACTGAACTACTATCTGTATATGTGTGTTGGTCACTAAGCTCTTCACCCTCAGAGGAGGCTTCAGCCTGATCTCTCCTACTCTTTGCCAGACCCTTCCAAGGACTGCTTTCTTCTCCCTGGGACCACAGGGAACTTCTTGGAGCTGCCAAAAAGTGAATCCGTCCCCTGTGAAGATCAGACTTCAAGAGAATCAAAGAGAGGGACACTTCTAGCCCCGGGGAAGGAAGTTCAGAATGAATCAAACCGCTGGTGCCTCCAACAATGTGAGGTGTCCTCCCACCAAGGGACCCAAGGTAGGAACCAAAGTTGTATCTCTTTCTCCCCCCTATTTTGGTTTAACCAGCTCATTGCTGAATCTCTTTATCTCTTACTGTATCTGCTGCTCTCTAGCACAGAAAGGGTTAGAATCCTTACGCTGCAGAGCATTGATCCCTGCTGTAGTGTCAGTGGAATGCTGAGATAAGATGAAGAGCTTGCAGTCCATGCTGGGTGCGGAATACAGTAGTTATAGTAGCAGGTGTGCTGATTCCTGGGACAATGTGCTATACCTTTTATTTTTGCTTCTCCTTTGTTCGGATGATGCAGAATGCTGTTAGACTGCCGCTGATGCATTATTGAATGCACTGATGGGCTGCTGCAGGGGCTGCCGTTGCATTAGGTGTTGTCAAAATGCCATCTAAGGGCCGACGGAAACAAGAGAATTTTAATCAAGCAAAGGATGACTAGTAATAGGAGATATTATTGTGCACAGAGGCAGCGCTTTCCAGTAAGAAGGCTTGGAACTAGCGCTGAAGCTGGTGTTGCTGTTAACCTGTTCATTCCTGGAGTGCCTTAGGCACACATAACTGTGGAAGCTGTGATAATGTGTTTTAAGTCTGACTTTTGCTTTTAGGTAACATTGTAATAACTGTGAGCGCACACTGTGAGCATACTTCTGGATTATCCTCCTACCATGCGTGTATCACCTGGAACAGAGCCGCCTTTCAAGGGGTCACTTTAGGTTGCAGGGAGAGTCATTGATGGGGGTGAAAAGGAGCACAATCAGCAGGGGTCCACAGCTGTTACAGCCCAATCTGTGCACTGATTGGTCCAGCGGAGCACCCCCTGCCTTCCAATGAGGTTTGGAGTTCAGTAGTGTTGGCTCAAACATGATCTTATTTAGTTGGTTTAAAGGGGTTATTCACCTTTAAATTAGCTTTTAGCACAATATAAGATATTCTTGGTTTACATTTTTTTATTATTTGTGTTTTATCATTTGCATCTAATGATGGGCGAATAAATAAGCCAGGCGTGAATTCGCTGTGAACTTACGTGTTTCGATGCCGGCAAATAAATTCGGCGGTGTCCAAAAAATTTGGAAAAGTTGATCGCGTCACAAACCGGTGCACGTCAACACTATTCAGACGCCAATTGACTTTAACGCTGCCATCAAAATTGACGCGGGCATCAAAATTTAAGTGAATTGATGCGGGCGTCAAGCTTGACATGGGCGTCAAAATTCGAGTTTCTATATTCGCCCATCACTACTGTATTTGTATTCTTACGGGGCTTGTGTTTTTTTAAATGGGGTCCGTGATCCCCATTTAAAAGCTGGAAAAAGTCAGAAAAAGAAGGCAAATAATTCAAAAAATTTAAAAAAGAAAAAATTAAGGCCAATTGAAAATTTGCTTAGAATTAGCCATTCTATAACATATTAAAAGATATTGTAAAGGTTAAGAACCCCTTTAAGCTGACTGTACCTAAGCTGTTGACTTGGTCCCTCCAGGTCTGAAGATTACTGGTCCATGTTCTGGACTTTCCCAATGGTGTGCCCCAACCCAAATCTGGACATAAAAAAAGCCATGTTAGAAAAACTCATAGGGTGAGGACTGTTGATGTGGACCTCCTCTGTCATGGATGTGTAGGCCTGCGATTATGATTTGATTGGCTGAATTGGATCAGTCCAATTTATCTTAAAGCCACAAAGCTGGGCCACCTCCAAATGGCATTACTAATGAACCAGTTTTGTGAAGTTCTGCTTGGGTGTATTACACAATTATTGGTACTGAAATGACCTTTTAATATTTAAGTCTTAATAAAAGTCAGCTTGTATATGTTTATGTATGCACACAAAATTAAGTTTGAATTCTTATATATATATATAACAGTGGTGTGTTACCCTCCCAGGTGTTCTGCTAAATAATTCTTCATTTGAGTCACATTCACATACAGCAAGTTTAAGGCATGGAGATCTTGACCTGCTATTACTAAACTACAATTCCCAGAGTCCCCTGGGAATAACTATTTCGTTGGTGAGAAATAGCTGGACCCAAGTTTGGAATGCCTGGTGTATATGTGGGATATGTTATAGCCTTTGTGCCGTCTATGGGAATATACAATGAAAGTTGAAAGAGAAATGGAGAATTATATAACCATGCTAGGGGGGGATGTATAGAGGTCAGGTATCAGGGCACCTGGTGGAATGGGTTACTCTTTAAAGAGGCCGGTTCATTCCTTATCTGTCAGCATACTCGCCATAGCAAGAACACGATTAAGACTTAGACAACTACAGTGTCAATTATGTTGGGCCATTGTTTGACTGTAGACTTAAAGGGGAGATAACACTAATCATCTGACCCAAGGCAAGTGACACTTTGCGGATGATTAATCGTTACTACATTATTACCTTTGAGTATTCACTTGGATACTTACTACATGTTGGGTTACACTGTTGGTTTCTGCAAGAATGAATGTGTTTGGATATAGAATGGTAGGATGTTAAGTTACTGTTTATTGGCCAGGGGCGATACACCGGCCTGTGCTTATGACCCAGCATCATCAACAAGAAACCATTTTTGCCAAGGGTGCTTCAGTAGGAGTTGTAATCCGGCAGCAGGGGAGGATATACATTATTTGGAATAAAAAGTTGCCAAATTACTTCTCAGTGAACTTGAGTTTCAGGGACATAAGAGCAGTTGTTGCATTGGGCTGTGACCAAGGTCTGAGAAGACCATTGAAGCGTGAAGGGTCCAATGCAGAAGACATGCAGGAGATAAACAGTGGCAGTTGCCACAGAAGACAATATGAAAAAACTGGGATCATAGTTTCTTCATGAAAACCAAGGGGCTTGGTCAAATTTTGTATTAGGGGCTACAGTTCTGGGTATATCCCATTGCTTTGTTCTGTCTATTGACTGGTTCACCTCCTGTGGCTTTTGATCTGTATGTCATGTTCTTGTAACTTTAGCCATGTCTGATTTATATGGGTCTGATCTTAGAGCAACCCTCCCTAATGGCAGGCCTGGTTAGTGGAGATAGAGTATATACTGTACAGTGGAGGTGACTATAGAGGAAGCAGACTCCACAGTTGCAGGGGGAGCTGGAGAACATAGGGCCAAGACCTCTGGGTCTGCTTCCTCTACAGTTGTAGAAACCTTTTCACCCACCTGCTTTCCCCACCTGATTCTCAGCCACTCTCCTTCCTATATGAAAGCAGGTGACCCAAAGTGGTGCGGGATCGCGGCCAGGTATAGCGTGGGTTCCTGTTGGAGATGCATGTAGGGCAATCAAAAGATATTTTGGAGTGTAGGCCAGGCCATGAAGCAGGTACATCACTGACACTGTACTGTATACCATAAGCTGAACTATGACGAAAAAACCCCCAGTTTTCTTAATGTGAATTAACCCACATAAAGGGTTCATTAGAGGAGTACTGGCACAATTGCTTATTGGCACTGCTAGCACTGGCACTTAATGGAAGTACTTAAATGAATCCACGTGACTGATGATGCCTTTTAAACTGATATGCAAATAATGATCAGAGGGCAAACAACCATCTTATCTGGAGATTGGGAGCTGCTGGGTCTGCTTTGTTCCAAAAAGTACTACTGAAATCTGTGCAGCCATTTAAAGGGGGCCTGGGTTATCAAAATACATTATGCTGAATTGCATAAGTGAGAAATATTGGAAACGTGTTTCAACTTTTTCCATCCTTGGATATTTGTGATGCGTTTGTAAGGGACTGATAAATATATTCCCCATTTATATTGCATTCCCCTAAAGTTTGGCCACTTAGGGACCCCTTAGTTATACAGGAGCTAGACTCCATTTCCTGGGTCAACGCATGACCCCTAATTATCCCAAATAGAGCCACTAGGTAGCATTGTGCTACAATATATATGTTGATTACACATGTGCTCAGGGCCATTTTGTTAATCTCCTTATCTGAGCAGGCAGGAAGGAAGAAGTGGAAACTAGACAGTTCAGGTCTAGTAAGGATAGGCTCCCTTTCATAGATCACTCTAAAAGTGATAGATAGTTAGGGCTATTTAGCCAAGCAGCTGAGGCTCCACCGAGGAGTGTGAGTGGGATTATGATCCCAGGTACTTATTGCCCAGAAGTAGGGACTAAGTGTCAGAATTTGCTCTGTTTAGGGAAAAGGCAGAAAGCTGAGTGTACCTTCTTAGACACTGTTTATGCTATTGTTTCAAGGGATTCCAGGGGACTTATTGTCACGGTTGGTACCCAACACCAGAACAAATGCCAAGCACCCTGGTCTCGGCTCATGCTTCACCTGTAGTGTGACCAGCTTTGGCCTTGGGAGGAGCCCTCAGCTACTTGGATGCCACCAGGACTTAAACCAGAGGTGCAAGGCTAGTGGTTCTGGATAGGCAGAGGGGCACGACTGTTAGCTAGAGTCTTTAGGCTGAAGATCGTGGTACAAGAAGTTAGGCAACAGAGTAATCAGATCAGGCTGGGTCGAGGCAGGCAGAGAATAAGCGTAGTCAGGCTGGCAAGGGTCAAACCGGGATATCAATCAGAAAGGATTTAGCATAAGAAGTAGTCGGTATTCAGGCAAGGGTCAGAATCCAGACGTCAGAATAGTCAAAAATCCAGGCAGAGGTCACAACAGGAATCAAAACAGGTTCAGACAGATTTAGCTTAAAGCTCAGAAGCACCAGGAACAAACTCCTATAACGGGCAATGAGGGTAGTGTGCTGTGGCTTTAAATACGTTTGAATATTGCACCAATGTGCGCTGACGCTATAACGCCAGCCTGAATGCGCCTGTAAATTATGCAGAGGCGCGTCCCTAGGTTGACAGTGTGGAAGAGGACGCGACAGAAGAGGGAGCTCGTCGCGGGTGTCCCCCCACTACATCACCAGGGCAAGTACGTTTTATTACACTTATATTTACCAATGGTACTTGTTTATGCTACTGCTGTTTATGCTCCTGCTTAATTCTGATTGAACTCCTACATGGATTAACTTTTTCTTTAATAAATCGGTTCTATGGTTCAGAGTTCAAGTACCACTGGCGCCCAATTATTGACTGTTGCAGTCGTACAACACCCTGCCTCCACACTATTGCAGGGGCTTACGCCTTGAGAATTAAGGTCTCATCCAGGGTACATATTGGGTTAACACTATCAAGTAGCTAGAAATGTTGTACATTTTTTTGTGCTTCTGTACCAGCCCAAGGCAACCACAGCCCTTTAGCTGTAAAGATCTGTGTCTCCAAAGATGCCCCAGTAGCTCCCCATCTTCTTTTCTGCTGATTCACTGCACATGCTCTGCGCTGCTGTCACTTACTGAGCTTAGGGACCCACTCACAATATACAGTACACATAGAATAGAAATGTCACAATATAAGGCTGATTAGTAATTAATACAGATAATTACTACATGGCAGCACAGAAACCAGTGCAATTAGCATCAGAATTTAATAATCAGCCCTGTAGCATCAGCTTATATTACAGCCAGGGAAGCTCATTTTCTGCTGGATAATTAGTGACGAGCCCTAAGCTTAGCTTCTCAACAGCCAATCAGAGCCCACTGAGCATGTGAGTGTCACAGACACTTTCCAAGATGGTGACCCCCTGTGACAAGTTTGAAGTCCTGGATCATTGCTGCTATTGACAAGCTCAAACTTTAGCCTCGTGCAATAAGTTCACTATATAAAATATGGCATTTTAGCCATATTAATTTTAAGGGTTGAATTCTGCTCCTTTAAGCAATAGATATTATTTCTTCAGACCATGCACAGCAACTTCTACTGTATATACAACTGTCATATTGATCTGTGTAAAACTCTGCCTCTGATTTTGATAAAACAATCCAGTAAAAGTGACGTATCTCTGAACTATCAACATTTTACAGTATTGTATGTTTCCACTCAAAATAAATGATACCCCTACTTACCCAGGCATTTCCTTGTGTTTAGCTTCTATCTCAACACATCACAACATGCTTTCTGAATAGACTGATAAAGTAAGGACAATCAATTACATGGGGTCTACTGTTCACATCAACTTGTAGCACATCAGTTGATGTTGGGATACAGCTCCCAGCAACCTCTAATGTACCAGTAACCTTCACATTTTATGTGGTGCAACATCCTAGCACTCCCTGCAGTCCAAAACCAGCTGGAAACCGCAACCCTTTACTTATCAATAGAAGCTAAGGTGACATGTACTATCACAATAATTTTGGCATTGCTACTATAGTATACTATCTATCCCACAGCCACCATCTCTCCCTACTATACCTGATATCCCACAGTCACACTCCCTTCCCAGAGACTATTATCCACTGTTACTATAGGCACCATCTCTCCCTACTATACCTGCTATCCCACAGTCACACTCCCTTCCTAGAGACTATTATCCACTGTTACTATAGACACCATCTCTCCCTACTATACCTGCTATCCCACAGTCACACTCCCTTCCCAGAGACTATTATCCACTGTTACTATAGGCACCATCTCTCCCTACTATACCTGCTATCCCACAGTCACACTCCCTTCCCAGAGACTATTATCCACTGTTACTATAGGCACCATCTCTCCCTACTATACCTGCTATCCCACAGTCACACTCCCTTCCCAGAGACTATTATCCACTGTTACTATAGACACCATCTCTCCCTACTATACCTGCTATCCCACAGTCACACTCCCTTCCCAGAGACTATTATCCACTGTTACTATAGGCACCATCTCTCCCTACTATACCTGCTATCCCACAGTCACACTCCCTTCCCAGAGACTATTATCCACTGTTACTATAGACACCATTTCTCCCTACTATACCTGCTATCCCACAGTCACACTCCCTTCCCAGAGACTATTATCCACTGTTACTATAGGCACCATCTCTCCCTACTATACCTGCTATCCCATAGTCACACTCCCTTCCCAGAGACTATTATCCACTGTTTCTATAGGCAACATCTCTCCCTACTATACCTGCTATCCCACAGTCACACTCCCTTCCCAGAGACTATTATCCCACTGTTACTATAGACACCATCTCATCCTACTATACCTGATATCCCACAGTCACACTCCCTTCCCAGAGACTATTATCCACTGTTACTATAGACACCATCTCATCCTACTATACCTGATATCCCACAGTCACACTCCCTTCCCAGAGACTATTATCCACTGTTACTATAGACACATCTCTCCCTACTATACCTGCTATCCCACAGTCACACTCCCTTCCTAGAGACTATTATCCACTGTTACTATAGGCACCATCTCTCCCTACTATACCTGCTATCCCACAGTCACACTCCCTTCCCAGAGACTATTATCCACTGTTACTATAGGCACCATCTCTCCCTACTATACCTGCTATCCCACAGTCACACTCCCTTCCCAGAGACTATTATCCCACTGTTACTATAGACACCATCTCTCCCTACTATACCTGCTATCCCACAGTCACACTCCCTTCCCAGAGACTATTATTCCACTGTTACTATAGGCACCATCTCTCCCTACTATACCTGCTATCCCACAGTCACACTCCCTTCCCAGAGACTATTATCCACTGTTACTATAGACACCATCTCTCCCTACTATAACTGCTATCCCACAGTCACACTCCCTTCCCAGAGACTATTATCCCACTGTTACTATAGGCACCATCTCTCCCTACTATACCTGCTATCCCACAGTCACACTCCCTTCCCAGAGACTATTATCCCACTGTTACTATAGGCAACATCTCTCCCTATACATAACTAAGTCTCCCCACGCTCTTCCTATCTACAAATGCTGTGCAACAGTCTTGACTTCTACTCTGTTGCCTCTGAAAATGATATTGTGCAAACCCCTTCTGATATGAAGTACATCATTCTATAAAAAACTCCTTACAGCTGAGAGACTGAGGCAACAAAGAGCTTGCCTCTGCAAATCCGATAAATGCTGTACGAAATGAATTACAAAGATGTATCATTGCCAAACGCGAGGTAGGAAAGAAAAATTCTCATTACAGAACTTTCCAAGCTTGAACAAATGCACTATGACTCTAGATCTGTGTTGCATGAAATACATATATCATAAATCAGTCACTTGTAACTAAACTGAAATAGAGTGAGTTGGATATTTTGTTGCACAAACACATCCTCTGCCCTTGTAAAAAGATAATCAAGAGGTTTGTTGATAGTCACAAGATTTTTCAACCTCTTAATTGTGACTGTATCTGCGTCTCCCTTGTGTTCTTTTGTTTGCTCAATGCACATCACTTAAAATTGCTTTCAAACTGATTAGTATAGATCACATTGGATTTCTGGCTTTGCATCCTAATGAAGTGGCCGCAACACTGAATTGACGGCCGTGCCAATATGTACTTGTGTTAGCACAATCTGGAATCCATTTCTGGTTCAAGAAATTACATAATTGGAAACAACACAAAGTTCTCTCTATTAACCCAGAACTTGGCTTCTTGATACTGTAAACTGTCTATTCATACAGCAAAACAATAGACATTGAACCTATTAATTGCCATGTTTTTTAACCATCAATTCGGTATATCTCCCCCAAATTCCAGCATTATTGCAGATGCCCACTAATTAGTGTCCATGCCCAATTCTGCACCTTGCACCAATATGAGCACATATACTGTATCATTATTTCTGGTGTGCCAATGGCAGTATGGTCATCACTGTCCAATCTTTGGCCACGTCTGGATGAAAGTTAGGGAAACCTTGGACCGGCTGTCTGGAATCTCCTGGCTTTTGTGCAGTGCTCATCGGGCTGAGTGGGTGCATGGGTGCATGGGTGCATGGGTGCATGGGTGCTTGCTACAAGTTGCCAAGGAGCATGTCTGGATGGAAGAACCGTATCTATATCTACTTAATTTTGCATCCACTGAACTGTCTTCTAATATTGCTTCCGTGTGCAAATAAGCCTTACAGAGATAAATCACTGAGGGGTTCTTCAAAGTTTAATTAAAAATGATTATGACTAGACTGAGAGTGCACCATTGCATTCTGGGTATGTCATGAGCATTGTGGGATTTGCATTCCCTCTAAGAATCAGTATCTGTTAGACAATATACGTTTACTTGTAAGGCACACTTTAATTCTAAACAGCAGGCTGCTGGTTGGTGAACTGTTACTACAGGTATGGCCTGGGGCCTGTTATCCAGAATGCTCGGGACTTTGAGTTTTCAAGATAACAGCTCTTTCCATAATCTAGATCTTTATACCTTAAGTCTACTAAAAATTAATTTGAAAATTAAATAAACCCAATAGGCTGGTTTTGCCTCCAATAAGGATTAATTTATCTTATTTGGGATCAAGTACAAGCTGCTGTTTTATTATTACAGAGAAAAAGGAAATCATTTTTAAAAAATTGAATTATCTGATTATACTGGAGTCTATGGGAGATGGCCTTTCTGTAATTCGGAGCTATCCAGATAACAGGTTTCTGGATAACAGATCCCATACCTGAATTATAAGGGGCTGCTTATTCTGTACACATTCTGCACTGGTAACAGGTTCTCAAACTGCCCCTTTTTGCTAGTGCAAGGTAAAAGATTTTATGTTAGATATCTAACAGCCAGTTTGGCTGTATTGGGGGTAAAAGTAGCTTTTAAAATATGAAATCTACAGTTACAGTTTCTATGCCCTCGTGCTGCCTCAGTGGCCCCCACATGCCCCCACAGTTTTATTATTACACAGAAAAAGGAAATCATTTTTATTTGGATAAAATGGAGTCTACTGGAGAAGTCCTTTCCATAATACTGGGCTTTCGGGATAATGGGTTTCCAGATAGCGGATCCTATACTTGTATTGTACATTGGAGTATCACTGCTATATACATTACATTGTTGTTCGAGTGTCATTTGGGAATATAGTATATAATACTGATGCCTTAACCTACTAGAAAATCATATAAACATTAAATAAACCCAATGGTTTTGCTTCCAATAAGGATTAATTATATCTTAGTTTGGATCAAGTACAATCTACTGTTTTATTATTACACAGAAAAAGATCCCATAGCTGTTCCTTTTTTAGCTGCACGCACAACATGATTCACTTAATGCTTGTGAGTGGATTCTGCCAATGTTAATCATGAACAAGAATGGATTTCATGTGGAATCAGGTCAGTGATCAACAATAAAACGTTGAGAAAGAAAAGGTTTCGTTTACATGACTGACTTGCCGCACTTGTACAGTAAACGTTCCGTCTCTCGGATGAGGAGTTTTTGATGACAGACCTTCAGTTCATTAGCAGTATTGTGTATCAGGTAGTTAGTGGGACAAACGAGTGGGAAAGATGGTCAGAAGAGCAAATGAAAATGCAGTAATGTATCCTGAAGCCTTTTATCATCATTACTTATCCAATACATATTCAGTAGAGTAAATCCAGCATATAAAATATGGTATTTTCAGCCATATTCATTTTAAATGTACTCAAGGGATATAAAGGTTCTGGACCTTAAACTCATATTTTATTCTGCGCCATAAAAAATAATTTTTTGCATTTATATTTTTACATAGGTGCATGACTGCATGGCGGCAGGATGATCTGACCCTGGTAGTAAATACTTAAAGGGATACTGTCATTGGAAAACATGTTTTTTTCAAAACGCATCAGTTAATAGTGCTGCTCCAGCAGAATTCTGCACTGAAATCCATTTCTCAAAAGGGCAAACAGATTTTTTTTATATTTAGTTTTGAAATCTGACATGAAATAGACATATTGTCAGTTTCCCAGCTGCCCCCGGTCATGTGACTTGTGCTTGCACTTTAGGATGGAACTTCATTCTGGCAGGCTGTTATTTCTCCTACTCAATGTAACTGAATCAGTCTCAGTGGGACTTTTTTTACTATTGAGTGTTGTTCTTAGATCTACCAGGCAGCTGTTATCTTGTGCTAGGGAGCTGCTATCTGTTAAAAATGCATTTCAGAGCAGCACTAGTAACTGATGCGTTTTGAAAAAAATACATGTTTTCCCATGACAGTATCCCTTTAAAATTAAGTTAGAGAAAAGAGGAAAGTTCTGTGATGTTGCTTTGCTCCAGGGATGGATCAAGGGGTATGTACAAAGGTTGACATGCACACTCAGGCCCTTCGATTAGAGGTTCCGCTTGGTGCTCAAACTATTAAGGGACAAAGCACTCCCAATCTCAAGTAACGAAAAAGTACAAGCTGACTAACACAGTGATTCTAACCGGGGTCCGACCGGATCAAGGGGTAGGCAGAAGAAGCCCAGGGTATAATGGAAGTGGGGGTGCTAGGCACCTATTTCTTATGCCTAATAATCCCTAGTCCAAGTCCTGCTTGTTACTCACCCTCACCCTGTCATCACCATGCGAGCACACATGCTTGGAAGATGGTTTTTGGCCAACCGGGTTGCCCAAGGCACATGTGCCAGTGTTTTTTTTTTGCTTCTGGCCATTTAGCCTATTTCATGACCATTCCCTATTTCTTTACGGGGATGCTTAATAATGGAAGAATATAGTAAGTATATACTGTATAAAAGAGACTAAGAGAATAAAAAGGTTGAGTGAGGAGAAAAGATATAATAGTTTGAAAAGTGGGCCCACTTTCTAAGGTCTTCTGGTGGGCCCACAGTCTAAGGTCTTCTGATGGACCCACTGTCTAAGGTCTTCTGGTGGGCCCACTGTCTAAGGTCTTCTGGTGGGCCCACAGTCTAAGGTCTTCTGATGGACCCACTGTCTAAGGTCTTCTGGTTGGCCCACTGTCTAAGGTCTTCTGGTGGGCTCACAGTCTAAGGTCTTCTGGTGGGCCCACTGTTTAATGTCTTCTGGTGGGCCCACTGTCTAAAGTCTTCTAGTAAGCCCAATGTCTAAGGTCTTCTAATGAGCCCTGGCATCCCAGTCGAATATTGGGTGTGTGTGGAGCTATCTTTCTGAGTGCAAGCTGAAGTTGTGGAATTCAGTCTCCTGATTTGCTCTTCTACTTCCCTGCTCCCCTGTGACACCCTAGTCCGTCTGTGCGTATCCCTTGTGGCTACACACTACTGCTGAGAGTTATTGTTTTCCAATTTAATTTAGTTTAGTTTTTATTTATTTATCGCTCCTTCCTCTAACAATGTATAGCATGTGTGTAGTAGTAGTAAACACTAGAGCAAAAAAGAATGTCATTTCATTTTCCCATTAACTCCAGTGCAATCATCAGTTATAAATGGAGCTTAGTTCACATAACTAATAAATAAAGGACCCCTTGTTGAAAAATATGAGGAAAAATATGAGGATATTAGCTACTACCTCGGAGTTCCATGACCTGTATAAAAATGGTCTCCTTGGTGACTTATAGTATCCTTATATTTTACAGTAGGGGTATTTTATTCACTATATAAACAGGGCGTTCCTGCGTCATTATAAACATACCGCCACATGTATCAGTGGCAATAATTATTTGTGAAGATATTATTTGTGCTTCACTGGGATGCAATTTCACTGCTGTGCATGTCTTTATAATCCCAGGAACTAGTCGCTCATTCATAAGCTTGGGGAATACAAGATGCCATTTGTTCACCAACTAACTTAAATGCACCACATCCCTTAATTCTCTTTAATGATTCAATAGAAGATGCTTAATTGGCCCAGCTGATGTCTAATTAAAGTAATTGCTTCTACCTGCTTGATTACTAGTTTTTTTTCTTTTTCTTCTTTTCAAAAACGGGTTGACTGACATAAAATGGCTGATGTCAGCTGTCTGCAAAAATAAATTTACACCTTGCAACATCGAGGTCCATTTTCAGGTGATTACCCTTCCCTCTCTGTTGGTCAATGGCTCTTTATATTGTGTCTGTACCGCTTTAAAGGTGAGGCCTGACCTACTCATTATTTTTTAAAGCATTTCATATTGTAAGAATGTCTAACTTCGTGTAGCTGTTAATAAACTTCAAGCTCTTTCAGCCTTTCAACCTCTTCCAACCTCTGGGATTCAGGGGAAATGATTAAAGGAGAACCAAACCCTTAATTATAAAAAACCCTACCTCCTACCCTACAAAGACCCCACTCCCTGCTCCCCCCAGCCTAGGTGTTTCCAACGGTAAATGCCCATACCTCTTTACTTACCCCTCGGTGCAGATGAGTTCACGGGCGCCATTGACTTCTCTTCAGTAATCATCGGGTCTTCTTCCGGCTATTCAGCAACTTCCATCACGTTCGGCACATGCGCAGTTGTCACAAACTGGAAGATTGCTCCAACTTTGCATGCGCTGATACGCCGCTCTCTTCCCGAAGATTACCGAAGAGAAGAAGATGGCACCCGTGAACACCGCTGCACAGAATCTGCACCCAGGGGTAAGTAAAGAGGTAGGGGCATTTACTGGTGGTAGCACCTAGGCTGGGGGGAGTAGGGAGGGGGTCTATGTAGGGTAGGTGTCTTTATAATTAAGGGTTTGGTCCTCCTTTAATGGAAAAACTGAGCTTCGGCTCTAAAAAGGGTTATATTTGTAATGATGTGCTCTAACCACAAAAAAAGCAGGCTATTAACTGGGATCTGCCTGCTTCTTATCTATCACTTGTAAAAGCTGGGAGCTATGAACTGGAAAGCCCATTCAGTCTTTGCTGTATAATTCCCTGTATCCACAGGGGAGCACTGCAATGAAGGAAACAGTTAGAGCAGGTTGTCTAATGTGGCTCTGGGCGACAAGATGGATTCCGGCACCATTCTTTTTCGACGCATCCCTTTAAATATAAATATTAACAGAGAGGGTGGGGACGGTAAAAACAGGAATCAGGGTAGGACTGTAAAGGGTGCCTTACAAATGTGCAGGTATAACAATAATGATAAAAGCAGGGGTGTAACTACAATGGAAGCAGCCCCTTTTGCTGCAGGAGGAGCCACAAGGCCCTAATCAATGAGCAATAAAACCAAAAAGGTCTAGGCAATAATCAAACTTTTCAATACTGTATCTCAGCTGCACCATGGTAAGTGTTCCTAAAGAGATGCAAAATGGGCTAGAAACCAAAATCACCTAATTCCTAGCAGAAACCGCTTTAGCTCTGCCCTAGAAACAAGGGAAGAAGCTGCCCTGTATCTGTAGAAAAAGCTACTAGGTATAAAGTCGAGCTTTGTTGATCTTGGTGAATCTCAAAGTAGTGATTGAAAGTTTTCAGCCTGAAGGCATGTTAAGGAAAGGTTTGTTGTCATATAGACTGTATAGACTATGTGTCGTTCTAGATATTCCTAGAGGTTTGGCTTGAAAGCCATGCAGAGTGTGGTGGACACATTTCCTAACATAAATATTCCTGGAAGCTCGGCTTTTAGGCCACTTCGAATATGTTGGATGAATTTGTTATCCAAGATATTCCTAGAAGTTTGACATGAAGGCTACTGGGTGTAAGGTGGACATATTTGGTATCTCAGATATTCATGGAAGCTTGACTTGAAGACAACTTTGAGTATAGTGGACAGATTCCCTATCTGAAAACCTCTTTGAATCCGGTGGACATATTTGCTCTCCTAGATATTCCTGGAACAGCAGGTATTCAATATAATAAAAACTGGACAGATCCGCTCATGTTCCCACCTGTAGAAAGTGATATATTGACAGAACAGGTGGGATTTCCACCTCCTTAGAAGAGGTAACAAACTTGTGAATTAAAAGAAAAACACAGTTTGAAACTGAAAGTAGAACAATGACAACAAAGAACTATTTTTGTTTTATTTATTAATACCCAGTCTGACCAATCAGCAATTCGATTTGGTCAGTCTGCTACAAATAAGAAAAAAGAAAACAAACATCTTCTTCAAAGATCTTCTTCTTCTTTTCAATTCACACATCTGGTGCTGAGATGAGAGAACTACTAAAGCATATTTCCCCTAAAAAATTGTTTTAGAAGGATTCAGGTATTGTTGACAAAGAAAAGGAAACATCTAGCTCTGTGCAATGGGAGAAGCTTACAAGCAAAGGATTGTTACTGGATTTATTTCTCCTTTTAAGCAGATTGTTTGAGTAGCTGAGCGAACCTGCATCTTCTCATTGACACTGCAATCTATCGCCATGGCTTTGAATTACTCCCAGGAAAGTTACATAGCATTAAAGTGTATGATCAGCTTTATTCCTGCACCAGAACTGAAACAATCCCACATGGTGAATAGCTAATGATTTTTCCTGGGGGCCAGAATATCCTGCAGGCAATCAGATCTGTCTGTTTTTCCTCTACTGTATTATAAACAAGTTCTAAACCTAAGCCAATGCTGAGACATGAACTTGAAAAGGAGAATATTGTGCTGTCCTTTTTAACCTGAAAACTATAACACTGTCATGCTACTGAGTTCTAATGATGTGTCTTTGTGTTCTGATGTTGTGATCTGGCAGTTGTGCTATTGAGTTCTTTGAGTACTAATGCCATATTATAGAGTCCATATTTTGCATCGTTGTGTTAAGATGTTGTGCTTTAGCATTCTAGTGGCCTCTTAGTGAATTATAATGTTGTATCTTTGTATTCTAGTTTGAATGTTTGTTTTCTCATGTTGATCCACCTAAGGTTGTGTCATTGAGTTCTTTGGATACTAATGTCATACCATAGAATTCATATGTTGTGTCTTTGTGTTGAAATGTTGTGCTTTAGCATTCTAGTGGCCTGTTAGTGAGTTCTAATGTTGTGTCTTTGTGTAGTTTTGAGGCTTGTTGAGGATCTAATGTTGTGCCATTAAGTTCTTTGAATACTGATGTCATCCCATAGAGTTATATGTTGTATTTTTTTCTTCTGATCATGTGCTACAGAATTCTAGTATTGTGCCACTGAGTTGTAACGTTGAGCCTTTGTATTTCAATTCTGCGGCTATGTTTTCTTATGTTAGGTCTTGATAATGAATTGGTCATGTTTACAGGTCACCTATTTAAAAGCAAGCATCTGATTGGCTGCTATCATTTTCAAGATCCGCAGGCAAATATTGCATTTTTTTAATACATTACTGTACAAATGTGTCCACTGCATTCTAGCATTATGATATTGTATTCTTAGAGTTGGAAAGTGGACCATTGCTTATTCTGTGCAATCTTGTGGCACGTTATACTACTGTGCTTGTAGTTTCCCCTTTATATCATAATTCTTCTGCTTTGTATTCTCATGTTGGGCCATGTTGAACCAATGGTGTACCATTGAGTTCTCAGAGTATAGTGTTTCATTGACTTCTAATAATTTAATATCCCTTATAATACATGAGTAATACTCAGAGTTCCCTGTATAACTCAGCCTGCAGCCTTATGCCTTTATATGGTCACAGAACAACCCTTCAGTGACTTCTAATATCCTTATCATTTACAGTAGGGGGTACATTATCCCTTATAATACATGAGTGATACTCAGAGTTCCCTGTATAACTCAGCCTGCAGCCTTGTGCCTTTATATGGTCACAGAACCACTCAGTGGCTTCTAATATCCTTATCATTTACAGTAGGGGGTACATTATCTCTTATAATACATGAGTGATACTCAGAGTTCTCTGTATAACTCAGCCTGCAGCCTTTTGCCTTTATATGGTCACAGAACAACCCCTCAGTAACTTCTAATATCCTTATCATTTACAGTAGGGGGTACATTATCCCTTATAATACACGAGTGATACTCAGAGTTCCCTGTATAACTCAGCCTGTATCCTTGTGCCTTTATATGGTCACAGAACAACCCCTCAGTGACTTCTAATATCCTTATCATTTACAGTAGGCGGTACATTATCCCTTATAATACACGAGTGATACTCAGATTTCCCTGTATAACTCAGCCTGTATCCTTGTGCCTTTATATGGTCACAGAACAACCCCTCAGTGACTTCTAATATCCTTATCATTTACAGTAGGGGGTACATTATCCCTTATAATACATGAGTGATACTCAGAGTTCCCTGTATAACTCAGCCTTCAACTGTGTGCCTTTATATGGTCACAGAATCCCTTGATTACTTCTAATATCCTTATCATTTACAGTAGGGGGTACATTATCCCTTATAATACATGAGTAATACTTAGAGATCCCTGTATAACTCAGCCTGCATCCTTGTGCCTTTATATGGTCACAGAACAACCCCTCAGTGACTTCTAATATCCTTATCATTTACAGTAGTCGGTACATTATCCCTTATAATACATGAGTGATACTCAGAGTTCCCTGTATAACTCAGCCTGCATCCTTGTGCCTTTATATGGTCACAGAACAACCCCTCAGTGACTTCTAATATCCTTATCATTTACAGTAGGGGGTACATTATCCCTTATAATACATGAGTGATACTCAGAGTTCCCTGTATAACTCAGCCTGCAGCCTTGTGTCTTTATATGGTCACAGAACAACCCCTCAGTGACTTCTAATATCCTTATCATTTACAGTAGGGGGTACATTATCCCTTATAATACATGAGTGATACTCATAGGTCCCTGTATAACTCAGCCTGCAGCCTTGTGCCTTTATATGGTCACAGAACAACCCCTCAGTGACTTCTAATATCCTTATCATTTACAGTAGGGGGTACATTATCCCTAATAATACATGAGCGATACTCAGAGTTCCCTGTATAACTCAGCCTGCAGCCTTGTGCCTTTATATGGTCACAGAACAACCCCTCAGTGACTTCTAATATCCTTATCATTTACAGTAGGGGGTACATTATCCCTTATAATACATAAGTGATACTCATAGTTCCCTGTATAATTCTGGGTGCATTTTTTCCCATATATTCTGGTTGGTTGGTTGGGGGATATTTCTGGTTCTTATCCATGGATACTTGCATCTCATCTTCAATTCCCCAGTTCCATTAAACACTGGAAGATATCAGTGCCATAATGGATTATCTTGTATACTATGTTTCTGCATAACCCCTGAAATTACAGCTTTGTACGAGAGTTAGCATAAAGTTTTATCCAAGTTTTTATTGTCAGACTTTCCCAATGAATATATTCTTCCTGCTGCCCTGCTGATTTTCAAATTGCTTTGGAGGTTCTATTTCATGTGAAAATTGTCATTGCACATTTCAGAAAGCTTTTTTTTTTCTCCAGGTGTAGATTAGAAAGTTGGTTTAATTCCCTAGACACCTGCCTGGCTGCTTTCAATTGTCGCTGACCTGTTTGTTTTTTGACAGAGTATCAAAACAGCAGATGTCTGGCGGAATATTCATTTGTGTTTATTCATGAACTTATAGAGTTTTCTGTAAGTTAGTCATTGGATTCTATATCAGTGTCGGAAGGACTTATTTCTGCATAATGAAACAGTGGGAATAATTGTGATAGGGCCAGAATCAAAGGCAGAAGAACTTACTCTATATGGCCAAAACGATATTGACGTCCCTTCTAATCACTGGAATGGTTGCTTGAGACACGGGCATTCACCAACACAAGGGCCTTGTACTTGATCCAAACAAAGATAAAATTCATGCTTTGTGGAAGCAAAACCAGCCAATTGGGTTTATTCAATGTTTATATGATTTTCTGGTAGTTCAAGTATGAAGATCCAAGTTACAGAGAGATCCATTATCTGGAAAACCTCAGGTCCCGAGCATTCTGGATTACAGGTCCCATACCTGCAATGCCTTTCTTGATGAGTGTTTCCTGCTTTGTGTTAATAGCTTGGTGAAGGCTTTTCCTGTTTCCAAAGGGTAATAAATAACCCCATAGACAAAGAAAGGTCCATACAGAATGATTTGCTGAGATGAGAGTGGAAGAACTTGACTGGTCTCCACAGAGCCCTGACCTCAACCCAATTCAACACCTTCAGAAGAAAGTGGAATGCGAACTGAGTCAGGCCTGATACATTACAGTATCCAACCTCACTAATCCTCTTGTGGCTGAACTGAGGCAAATCCGCTCAATCAGTTCAGCCATCTATTTCCAGGGGTCCCCAATATTTATTATCCGTGAGCCACATTCAATAGTAAAAAAAGTTGGGTATCTATTCAGGCATGAAAAAATTCCTGAGGATGCCAAATAAAGGCTGTGATTGGTTATTTGTCATGCCCTCTGAGGATTGGCAGCCTACAGGAGGCTCTTTTTGGCAGTACACCTGGTGTATATGCAAGTATAACTTACCTCCTAGCCAAGGGGTTGGTGAACAACATGTTGCTCGCGAGCCACTGGTTGGGCATCACTGAGCTGAACTTTCTCTGAAAAGTAGAGCCTATTATAATTAAAGGGAGAAACAGCTACATATCAGAGAAGGTGGACAGGCAGGTGTCCACATACTTTTGGCCATTTATAGTATATATTGCAGAGGTGGTAAACCTTCAACCATCACTGTTACTCTAATACATCCCAGCATCCCCTGGGGTCAAGCATTTTGCAGTGACCACTTCTAACACCATTAAGCCCTTGTTCTCAAAACTCCAAATGAGGTTTAATGCAATTTCGGAAGAACCTGCACCCAAAGACCTCTGGGGAAGTCAAACGGAACCAACGTTAAGGTTTGACCTCAACCTCAATGGTTATAAACAGATTTATACTAGCTGATGCTGATTGGTTGCTTTTGGTTCTTGGAAGGGGCAAATTTGAATTATGAAGGGATACAAATGTGCAATGTAAGATTTACCTTCCATGGGTCCACAAGGAATACATGGGGCCCTTTATCCCAGCTGTGATAGAAACATCCTAAATAGCATTTCTGTTAGAGCTGAAGGGAATTATCATACAATGGGTTCATAGGGCTTGGGAGATTCCTTGGGACCTTGGCAGGCCCACCTAGAGGAGGTATTAATTCTAAGGTTCCTTGACCTGCAATGACCTACACTGTTCAATCACTAGCTGATAGAGCTGATGGGAATTATCATACCGTGGAGTTATAGGGCTTGGGAGATTCCTTGGGACCCTGGCAGACCCACCTGAGGGAAACATTAATTCTAAGGCTCCTTGACCTGCATTGAATTCTAGGTAAAAGAAATGTAGTTTTGGTGTACAGGTATGGGATCCATTATCCGGAAACCCGTAATCCAGAAAGTTCCAAATTACGGAAAGGCCGTCTCCCATAATAAAAGAATTAACATTTTTAAAAACTAATTTCTTTTTCTTTATAGTAATAAAACAGTAGCTTCTATTTGATCTAAACTAAGTTATAATTAATCCTTTTTGGAAGCAAACCCAGCCTATTGGGTTTATTTAATGTTTACATGCTTTTCTAGTAGTCTTAAGGTATGAAGATCCAAATTACAGAAAGACCCATTATCTGGAAAGCCCCAGGTCCCGAGCATTCTGGATAATAGGTCCCATACCTGTACTACTATTTCAAGTGCTTCGTACTTGTGTTAGTTGGCCTATAGATATGTAACGCTTTCTTGGCCTAATCTGCCAATTAGAAGTTAAGGGTGACCAGCTAGGTAGTGAGCATGGGTTACATTGCGAATCTTCACCCAGGGCAGAGCCTTCGCCAAATGGAAGCTTCCCCTTTAAACTGTAGTTGAACTACAACTCACAGGCATATAAGTGCAAAATAGAATAATGGACGCCAGGAGGTTCTTTAAAAAGGTAAAACAGGAGCACAGATTTATTATGCCAGAGGTAAATGACCACAGGTTTACTTACAAATATACTGAGGACACAGCAGGTGGAATCACTTTGGACAGTACAAGGTTCAAAGTCAGACAGATGCGACTCCCAAAAGATATTGCAGATAGGTGTACATCAATTCCCAGTTCAACCGACGTTGCCAGTGAGGGGATCGGGATCTATCAGGTAGGGTACAGGTAGTCCATTGCTCACCTAGATGCCTATCAACTGAGTTCCCTGCTCTAAAGGCAAACAGGCCTTGTGGGAAGCTACTCCCTACTACAATCGTCGTTGGAGCGACAACTGCTCTTTCTGCTACACCTCTTTGTCTTTCTCTCCTAGAGAGACTATAACAAGATCTTACTATCTTAGCTGGTCCTCGTTCACGGGGTTACCTGGTCCCCGACTTAGCACTAAAGGTGTCAGGTCCCTCTGGGGTAAATGCTTACTGGGGCCTATGGTGATCCCAGGCTCAGTGGAGATTCACCTAGCAGCAGCACCAGGAGCCAAAGAGGAAGAGGACACTCCCTGCACAGCACTATATAGCATAACTTCGGCCTCGTGTTTTTATATGGTCATGAAACTCCTCGGTTACTTATAATATCCTTATATTTTACAAGAGGGGGTACTTTATTCACTATATATATATATATATAGATATATATATATCTATATATATATATATATATATATATATATATATATATATATATATATATATATATATATATATATATATATATATATATATATATATATACAATTGTAATAAAGCCTTTTGGAATCTTTTACTACAATGGCCACACAGAATCACTGAATCCCATTAACGTTGACGATTATTAATAATCATGCGCTTTTCTACAAAACCCAGACAGAAAAAAAGTATTGTTATCAAGTCATTTACATTTATATTGTTATCTAAATTGGCTAAAGTTGCCAAAGCAGCAGAAATTGTGTAGACAGGAAGGAAATGACATGTCGATATGCATTATTAACTAGAAAGGAATAGTAAATAACACAAAGGACATTTTCCTTTTTTCTTTTAGAAAAAAAAACCCAGACCAAACTGCTTACTTTAAGAATTAAATAAATGTGTTAAGCACTTTTGTGACAGCAGACGGTTTGCAGAGTGTTTGGCTTTTGAGATTGCTGCTGAAGGTAAGGCGGCCAAAGGCTCTTTATCTTTGCTTGTCAGGAAACGTAGATAAAACTCTGAGCAGTGGGTAGTGTTCAATGCATTCTGTCCTTTTTTTATTTTGGTTGCGGTTGAGGCTGTAATCTCCTACCCACTCAGGGACAAAAATGAATATATAGAGAACGAGATAGACAAGATGATGGATTACATGGCCAAAAGGTAGACACCTGTCTGTCCAATATCTTATTCCCAAATCAAGGGTATTAATGTAAAATGTGTGCCCTCTTCGCAGCTATAAAAGCTACTTGTCTTCTGGCTAGGCAGAGAAAAGGGAAATCATTTTTAAAATGTTGGATGAAATGGAGTCTGTGGGAGATGGCCTTTCCATAATTTGGAACTTTCTGGATAACAGATCCCATAGCTGTTCCTTTTTTAGCTGCGCACACACAGCGCCGATTCGTACCTTAGGGCCGCCTGAGACGGCTCCTGCAATGCCGCCCCCCCTCGCCGACTTACCTGTCGGGAGGGGAGGCAGGAACACTAATGAAAATGCAAATGAAAATGCAGTAATGTATCCTGAAGCCTTTTATCATCATTACTTATCCAATACATATTCAGTAGAGTAAATCCAGCATATAAAATATGGTATTTTCAGCCATATTCATTTTAAATGTACTCAAGGGATATAAAGGTTCTAGACCTTAAACTCATATTTTATTCTGCGCCATAAAAAATTATTTTTTGCATTTATATTTTTACATAGGTGCATGACTGCATGGCGGCAGGATGATCTGACCCTGGTAGTAAATACTTAAAGGGATACTGTCATGGGAAAACATGTTTTTTTCAAAACAGTTAATAGTGCTGCTCCAGCAGAATTCTGCGCTGAAATCCATTTCTCAAAAGAGCAAACAGATTTTTTTATATTCAGTTTTGAAATCTGACATGGGGCTAGACATATTGTCAATTTCCCAGCTGCTCCAGTCATGTGACTTGTGCTCTGATAAACTTCAATCACTCTTTACTGCTGTACTGCAAGTTGGAGTGATATCACCCCCCCACCCTTTCTCCCCCAGCAGCCAAACAAAAGAACAATAGGAAGGTAACCAGATAACAGCTCCCTAACACAAGATAACAGCTGCCTGGTAGATCTAAGAACAACACTCAATAGTAAAAACCCATGTCCCACTGAGACACATTCAGTTACATTGAGAAGGGAAAACAGCAGCCTGCCAGAAAGCATTTCTCTCCTAAAGTGCAGGCACAAGTCACATGACCAGGGGCAGCTGGGAAATTGACAAAATGTCTAGCCCCATGTCAGATTTCAAAATTGAATATAAAAAAATCTGTTTGCTCTTTTGAGAAATGGATTTCAGTGCAGAATTCTGCTGGAGCAGCACTATTAACTGATGCGTTTTGAAAATGACATGATCCCTTTAATGTTGGGCATCACCTAACAGCTTGGAAGCCCATGGAAGAGAAATTTATAAGTTACAAATGTGATTGTGTGCATGTGTTAAATGAAAATGTTAATGTTGTGTGTACTGTGTTTTAAGTTGGCCAATAAATATGTTATTTAGGTAAAGCGCTATTTATTTAGGTAAAACACTATTTCCTCATTCTGCCAACAGGTGGCAGTATAGTTAATATAGTAAGTTAGTTGCAGTTCCTTACCCCAGCCACTAGGGCAATACAGGCACAAGGGTATAAAAGGGCAGCCACACCCAGACTCTGTTTTTGATGGGAGGGAACATAAGCATTACTGGAGAAGGAGAAGAAGACTAGACAGTGTGGAGTAGCGACAGGCTAGAATAGGTAGCAGGAAAGTGCAGCAGGCACTTGGGGCAGATTTATCAAGGGTCGAATAGTAAATCTGAATTTTCAAGTGTAAAAATTCAAATTTTTGGGTCGGAATCACTCGATCAAATATAAGCCATTCTAATTTTTTCTTAAATAACCCCCCAGTCGAATTGTGATTATAATAGAATTTTAAAAAACTCACATGAATATGAAAATCGACCTTTGATAAATGGGCCTTTTGGTGTCTAGGACAGGGTTATGTAGTTTGGACCACCTATTGCCTCAATGAGGGTAGTGTAAATAGTTTTTCAATGGATCATCCACAAGCTAGAGACCCAAGTGAAAGGCTAGAGAAGGGTTGACAGCCTCTAGCAAGTTGGCTCTGCCAGTAAGAAAGGGAAAGGGAATGTCGGATTGCTCAGCCAGGTGGGGACAGGGGATCTCACGACTGGAGACACTGGGGCTCATTTATCAACACTGGGCAAATTAGCCCATGGGCAGTTACCTATAGCTACCAATCAGTGATTAGCTTTTTGAAGCCAGCTGAAAGTAGGACAATGAATGCAGCAATCTGATGGTTGCCACTGGTTACTGCCCATGGGCAAATTTGCCCAGTGTTGATAAATGACCCCCAATGTATGAAGCCCAGCCTAGCTATCTGGAATTGGAAGTGTAATCCTCTGGATTCACAGATTTATGCATGCACATGGAACACCTGCCTTTATAGCCCGTGTGGAATGTTTGACATATGAGCCTGTATGCTGTGAACCCCTGGATGTACAAATAACGTTCTGAGTTGGATGTCCATTGAGAAGTCTATGTGCCTTTCATGTGTGGATGTGAGGGCACTGCTGGTTACCCCTTCTAACAAGCTGGCATTCCTATTCATCCCACAGTTATTCAGTTGGGTTGAGATGAGGGTTCTGTGCAGGCCACTTCCATCTCAGCAACCCCATTCTGTATGGAACATACTTTGTGCACTTGGTTATTATGATGCTGAAATAGGACCATGAGGTCAGCAATGATGACCTGAACTTAAATTATCAATTCAAAAATTTGGGGACATAGTTTAAGGCTTTGTCCCTTTGATTGTGGCCCTATAACAATTATTAATGGTGATCATTATGAAGAATGATAATGTGTCGTAAGTAGTCTCGATAGAGAGACAGACAGATAGATCTACTGTCAGACATGAGACATCTGGATTCTGGAGGACTGCAGGGAGGAGGCAATACATATTTTGACATGCTGTCTTCGTGAAGTTAGAAGTTGACCTTGAAGGTGGATTAGGTAAGAAGAAATGAACGTGGAGGCCTGTTTATTGATGATAGAATTTGAGTGGCTTCAGAGCTTTTTGGGACCAAAAATGTCTATGAATGTCATTAACCAAAGATCTGAACTGAAAAGGCACAAATGTTTTCAACTTTCTACATGATGGGGCAGATTTACCAAAGGGCGAAGTGGCTAACGCTAGCGTCAATTCGCTAGCCTTTTTGCCCGCAGGGACATCGCCAATTTACTAACGGGCATAGACGCCAATTCACTAGCGAAAGAGACAGGCGCTATCGGCAGGGGACAATTCGCTCTGGCAAATGGATGTTACTCAGCAAATTCACTAAAGTGCGGATTTTACTGAACAAAACTTCTTTCGCCAGAGTTGCCTTCGCCACCTCAGACCAGGCTAGATCTCCCTCAATCTTCTGGATAACAGATCCCATACCTGTATATACATTTTTCACTGGTCTCGGTCAGTAACGCTGTGAAAGTTTCACAGTAGTATTATCCTTATTACAGAGTAGCTGTTGTTCACTGCCAGATTAGTCTGCAGCCTATAGCAATGCCATATATATATATATATTACAGATTTCCTGAGAAGCCAAGCAGTTTGGACATCACAAATCCCCAATATACTAAGTAAGCCTGGATTTCAGAGCAGGATATTAGCAAACATGACATTCTCAAGATAAGCCATTGAGCTGTGGCAGGTGCTGCATAGTAATGTGTCTGTATAATGAAAGGGAAGCTCTTTTATTACCATGATCTCCCAAAATAACAGATATTGAGAGCAATAACAAGGTCCCCAATGTTTGCACCACTTCTCCTAATCTAAAAGCCAACCTGCAACTCACACAATTGTAATGATGATGTATGGTGAATAGTGATGGGCGAATGTGTCCTGTTTTGCTTCGCCGGAAATATTAGCGAAACGCGAATTTTGACGCGTTAACATCAACGGGATTCCGAATAATGTTGACACGTGCCAGTTTTGATGCCGGCGAATGTATTCACCCATCACTAATGGTGAAATCTACAGTCTAACGGAATATTGTTCTTAATGAATATTTAACATTATGGTCTATTAGTACTGTCCTCATATTTATGAGAAACATAACAGAAAATGTACTTTTTTAATATTAGTGATGAGCGAATTCTTTAGCCACACATGGATTCGCAATAAAATTCAGCATTTCGCCATCTACGTATTTTTTCAGAAACCGTGACACAAAATATCGCCATGAAAAAAATTCTCTGGGAAATTAAAATTCACAGAGAAGAAAAATGCGAGAAAAAGCGCCCGTTGAGAAAACATCACCCATTGATGACCGTAGACTCTGATATATTTTGCTACAAAAAAAGTTGCTGCAACAAATAGAATTTGTCAGACCATTGCTGTTACTGGCAGAACATTGTCTAATTCTTTCTTTTACTAATTTATTTAATCTGAACGTTTAGTTGCAGGTCGGAAGTTTGGGGCGTCTGATCATTCGACGGATACAAGGGTAAAATCTGCACTTATATGACCAGTTTATCTTTGCAATAGGAAGATATTGGATTTAGTTGTTCCTAATCTAACAATTTATTGCTATAGGTTACTGAACTGGGAGACCCAAACTGCATTGGTTAAAAGAATAGTAACACCAAAAAAATTAAAGTGCTTTGAAGGATTGGAAATATAATGTAGTGTTGCCCTGCACTGGTAAAACTGGTGTGTTTGCTTCAGAAACACTACTATAGTTCATATAAACAAGTTGCTGTGTAGCCATGGGGGCAGCCATTCAAGTACAGGATACACAGTAGATAACAGATAAGTACTACTATAGTTTATATAAACAAGCTGCTGTGTAGCCATGGGGGCAGCCATTCAAGCACAGGATACACAGTAGATAACAGATAAGTACTACTATAGTTTATATAAACAAGCTGCTGTGTAGCCATGGGGGCAGCCATTCAAGCAAAGGATACACAGTAGATAACAGATAAGTACTACTATAGTTTATATAAACAAGCTGCTGTGTAGCCATGGGGGCAGCCATTCAAGGACAGGATACACAGTAGATAATAGATAAGTACTACTATAGTTCATATAAACAAGCTGCTGTGTAGCCATGGGGGCAGCCATTCAAGCAAAGGATACACAGATAACAGATAAGTACTACTATAGTTTATATAAACAAGCTGCTGTGTAGCCATGGGGCAGCCATTCAAGATGGAAAAAAAGGCACAGGTACAGTATACAATGGGATTATTCAGAATTTATGTGTTATCTACTGTGTATCCTGTGCTTGAATGGCTGCCCCCCATGGCTACACAGCAGCTTGTTTATATAAACTATAGTAGTACTTATCTATTATCTACTGTGTATCCTGTCCTTGAATGGCTGCCCCCATGGCTACACAACAGCTTGTTTATATAAACTATAGTAGTACTTATCTGTTATCTACTGTGTATCCTGTGCTTGAATGGCTGCCCCCATGGCTACACAGCAGCTTGTTTATATAAACTATAGTAGTACTTATCTGTTATCTACTGTGTATCCTGTGCTTGAATGACTGCCCCCATGGCTACACAGCAGCTTGTTTATAGAAACTATAGTAGTACTTATCTGTTATCTACTGTGTATCCTGTGCTTGAATGGCTGCCCCCATGGCTACACAGCAGCTTGTTTATATAAACTATAGTAGTACTTATCTGTTATCTACTGTGTATCCTGTGCTTGAATGGCTGCCCCCATGGCTACACAACAGCTTGTTTATATAAACTATAGTAGTACTTATCTGTTATCTACTGTGTATCCTGTGCTTGAATGGCTGCCCCCATGGCTACACAGCAGCTTGTTTATATAAACTATAGTAGTACTTATCTGTTATCTACTGTGTATCCTGTGCTTGAATGGCTGCCCCCATGGCTACACAGCAGCTTGTTTATATAAACTATAGTAGTACTTATCTGTTATCTACTGTGTATCCTGTGCTTGAATGGCTGCCCCCATGGCTACACAGCAGCTTGTTTATATAAACTATAGTAGTACTTATCTGTTATCTACTGTGTATCCTGTGCTTGAATGGCTGCCCCCATGGCTACACAGCAGCTTGTTTATATAAACTATAGTAGTACTTATCTGTTATCTACTGTGTATCCTGTGCTTGAATGGCTGCCCCCATGGCTACACAGCAGCTTGTTTATATAAACTATAGTAGTACTTATCTGTTATCTACTGTGTATCCTGTGCTTGAATGGCTGCCCCCATGGCTACACAGCAGCTTGTTTATATAAACTATAGTAGTACTTATCTGTTATCTACTGTGTATCCTGTGCTTGAATGGCTTCCCCCATGGCTACACAGCAGCTCGTTTATAGAAACTATAGTAGTACTTATCTGTTATCTACTGTGTATCCTGTGCTTGAATGGCTGCCCCCATGGCTACACAGCAGCTTGTTTATAGAAACTATAGTAGTACTTATCTGTTATCTACTGTGTATCCTGTGCTTGAATGGCTGCCCCCATGGCTACACAGCAGCTTGTTTATATAAACTATAGTAGTACTTATCTGTTATCTACTGTGTATCCTGTGCTTGAATGGCTGCCCCCATGGCTACACAGCAGCTTGTTTATATAAACTATAGTAGTACTTATCTGTTATCTACTGTGTATCCTGTGCTTGAATGGCTGCCCCCATGGCTACACAGCAGCTTGTTTATATAAACTATAGTAGTACTTATCTGTTATCTACTGTGTATCCTGTGCTTGAATGGCTGCCCCCATGGCTACACAGCAGCTTGTTTATATAAACTATAGTAGTACTTATCTGTTATCTACTGTGTATCCTGTGCTTGAATGGCTTCCCCCATGGCTACACAGCAGCTCGTTTATAGAAACTATAGTAGTACTTATCTGTTATCTACTGTGTATCCTGTGCTTGAATGGCTGCCCCCATGGCTACACAGCAGCTTGTTTATAGAAACTATAGTAGTACTTATCTGTTATCTACTGTGTATCCTGTGCTTGAATGGCTGCCCCCATGGCTACACAGCAGCTTGTTTATATAAACTATAGTAGTACTTATCTGTTATCTACTGTGTATCCTGTGCTTGAATGGCTGCCCCCATGGCTACACAGCAGCTTGTTTATATAAACTATAATTGTGTTTCTGAAGCAAAGACACCAGTTTTACCAGTGCAGGGCAACCAGTGTCATTCCTTTAAAACACTTTCATTTATTGGTGTTACTGTTCCTTTAGTATTGAAGACAATTCTATGTGCTCCTTGACTTGTGTGTGTGCTTTTGTGCTTATTAAACCCATTACTTGATAAGATGAAGGCAAATCGTATTGCTTTACAAATACGGGTTACCATGACGGCAAACTAGCTTCTTGACCCCCCCGCTGTGCCATATTTTTTATGAAAGCACCGCAGCAATTATCAAGCCCTGTTGGATTGCTAATGACCCATTTAGATGTAAAATGTGGTATTTAACTTAAACATTTCCTTGGAATTTAACATGTTTCTTAGTTTTCAAGTCAAAGGCTTTTTTTTTTTTAATTTTAATAGAGGCAAGTTTGGTTCATAAAATATGTCAGAATACTGAGTAGACTAAATTCTTTATGTTGAGTATTATCAGAGTGAGAGTAGAATTGAATTACTAACTGACACCTTTCCAAGGTTTATTTGCAGCAGGACTTTATTAATATGGTCACCATTGGTCTCCACTATGATCCAATCTATTGCCTGACGACATTTCTGCTCCTTATTTCAGTAGGGGTCGGGACATCAGAATATAGACATTCACCTTGACTTGGAATGTTCCCTATAAAATGGCAATATTAAGTGAAGCACACACTTTAGGGATGTGGCTGCTGAATCCATCTGTTCCACCATTTGTTTTTAGGGATCTTTACCTCTTTTCCCTAAATTTCCGAGGTTTGGATTAAAAAAGAAGTCTGATAATCCATTTTTATTAGAAATATCCAAGGCGTGGCACCTGCTGTGTGTGGCCTTTTCTGTTTTATATTATACTATCATAGCACAGGTGCAGGACCTGTTATCCAGAATGCTCGGGACCTGGGGCTTTCCAGATAATGGATCTTTCCATAATTTGGATCTTCATACCTTAAAGGAGAAGGAAAGCTACAGAGGCATTTTATTGCCAATAGATTAGCTGCAATAGTGCAAGCTAGAATGCTATATTTATTCTGTAGAATGTTTTACCATACCTGAGTAAAAAGCTCTAGAAACTCTCTGTTTGTTTAGGATAGGAGCTGCAGTATTAACATGGTGTGACATCACTTCCTGCCTGAGTCTCTCCCTGCTCTGGGCTCAGATTACAGTAGAGAAGGGAGGGGGTGGGGGGAGAGGAACAAACTGAGCATGCTCAAGCCCAGGGCAATGAGGTTTAAGCTGAAGGCAGGAAGTCTGACAGAAGCCCATGAGTACACAATAGAAGGAAAGAAATGTGCTGTTTCTTTTGACAGGGGACTCAGAGCAACACTACTTTGGGGTTTTACTGGTGTATTTAGATGGACCTTTCTGATTAGGCTTACTTAGTTTTAACCTTTCCTTCTCCTTTAAAGGGCATGTAAAGGCAAAAAAATAAAATCCCATTTTTACTTTCTTTAATGAAAAAGAAACCTATCCCCAATCTACTTTAATTAAAAAATCTGTACCGTTTTTATAAGAAACCTGACTGTATACAGTGAAATTCTCCCTTCATTTACTGCTGTGAATAGGAATTGTCAGATGGTCCCTAACTGCTCTGCAGGGAAATAATTATACTTATGAACAGCAGGGGGAGCCCCCGCCTTACTTCCCAGCCATGCAGAACTCAAGCAGCTTTGTTTATGACGATCCCTAAGCAGCCCAGACCACACTGAGCATGTGCACAGTCTTAGTCTTGGAAAGATGTATAACAAAGTTTAAGATGGTGACCCCCTGTAGCCAACTTTGAAAGCATAAATTATTTGTTTGATTAGGCTTGTGGTGCAGTAAGTTCATGTTTATATTTAGTAGACAAAATACAGCATTTCTAGCCTTATTCTATTTTAGTCTTTACATGCCCTTTAATTCTACTATAAAATCATTTTAAAAATTAAAAAAAAGTCCAATAGACTGGTTTGGCTTCCAATAAGGATTAATTATATCTTAGTTGGGATCAATTACAAGCTACTGTTTTATCATTACAGAGAAAAGTGAAATCATTAAAAAAAATTGAATTACTTGATTATAATGGAGTCTATGGGAGACAGCCTTTCCGTAATTCCATAATTCTGAGCTTCCTGGATAATGGGTTTCTGGATAACAGATTCTATACCTGTACTCCTTCCCATGTACCAGACACAGGATGATTCCCATAGAAGAAAATGGAGGTGGGTAGAACTGTCTCAAAGGTTAAAGCAGGAGTGATGGTAATGAGCCACCACATAGTTGAGGGTTTACACCTTATAGTAGAACCTTCTAACTGTTTTTGTATCTTGAAGTACAACTCACAGCACCCACCAGCAGCTTTTTGATTTGTTCTTCTTCAACAAAGGTTTAATCCCACAGATCAGACAGTTCAAACTAACAGAGTTCTGCAAAGTCTATTTTAATATGGATGCCTCACAACTCTGTCATGCAGATACTTGTCATTACCTTGAGATAACTAGAACTGTAAGAACACCTTGGATTACATGACCACAGTTATGACGTTTTCAGACTTCATGAGTTAGTTGGCCACAATTATATGATACAAATCTGACATTTAGAACCTGGCCATAGACGCACCAGTACTATCATATGAAGCAAAGTTTCGTAGGATATTCAGTGCGTGTTTGCCGAAAGACGAGCCAACCTATATCGGCAGAAGACTTGGATATCGGTTGGCTCCTCAATCAGGCTGACCAGAAAAGTTTGAAGGCAACATCGGCCATTATTAGTGCTGAATTGTCAGATACAGGTAGAATTCTATTGTTTCTACCTGTATATCTGAATATCAGCTCTAACTGTTAAGGCGGCAATAGACGCACAGGTCGTACAAAAACTCATTTTCGTACGATATTCAGTGCGTGTATGGCAGGAAAAGAGCCGACCGATACATGGGCAGATTAATCTGCTGATTCGGGTGACCAATTCAGCAGTTTATCTGCCTGTGTATGGGGACCTCAGACAGGCCAACCTGTCTAGTCGGATTGGGAACAGCATCAGCTAGTTAATGTGATCCTCCTCGCTCTGATTGCTTGTATTCCTGCTGGTGTAATTCGATTGTGAGTCTAGGGATGGGAGAATTTGACCCATTTCATTTCGGCAAAAATTCACCGCCGACGCCCATTAAAGTCTTCACGCTGGTCTTTTTTTTTTGCCGCACGACGCCATACAAGTCTATGGCCGTCATTTCTGCGGCGAAACAAGGCAAAAAAAATTTGCCCATCCCTAGTCCCTAGGTGGGCATATTAGGGAAAGATCCTCTTGCTTAGAAACCTTGACAAACAAGTAGATCTTATTGTGTATGTCCACGTTAAGTGTGATGTAATTACAACGCCTTCTCACTTCCTGTTCGATTGATTGGACCTTCCCATTTTCAGGGTTGTTTGACCATGACCGTAAATGGCTAAATCTCTCAATATGTAACTGCTCACCCCATGGACCAGTTGATCAGATCATAAGGTTGGCTTTAGACGAGAGGAACATAAAATTAGGAATACAAATTGGACTGGTGGGAAATGAATCCTCAGTTTCAGGAGCAGCCTGAATAATGGGGTTCTATATAATAGATCCCACACCTGTACAATAATATAAACCCTTTAATCCCCCAGGTTCTTCTTGTGTTACTCGTCTCTGTGTTAATCAGATATACAGTGTAACCTCATCTAAAGAACCAGTGTTCAATTCAATGTCAATATTGATTTTTTGGTAGTAGAAATTTTCTTAACCTTCCTGGAAGAAATACATTTCAAAGCCCGAACCTATAATTGTGTTATTGCCGTGCTTTCCTGTGAGCATTAATATATATAGTAGTGGAAGTTTTGTCAAGGCTGCACATTTCTTCAGGGGACGGGATAAGGGGCACAGAGTGGAAGCCCAACCTGCTGACTTGCAACTGTAAAATATTGGAAATTCACTTAGAAAACGGCTGGATTTCAGTGTAGGACAGGAAGAAAAGTGAGTTTGTATCAATGCCATCAGAGGATGCTCTTATATTACATCCTTATGGAGTTCATTTTTTTTTTTTTAGATGTGTTTAACCGTCCAATTTTTAAAAAGTAAATTCTATATTTAAAGCCCAAGAAAAAACTCAAGGCACCTCCATAGGCCCCCCTCCCAAAACAGACCACTTTGGACCCACCAAAGAGCAGCTATAACTATTCCTGGCTAAATAATGGCTAAAAAAAAGCACAGGGGTGTTGGTGAGTGTCTTCAGGCCCGGATTTGCGGCAAGGCCGCATAGGCCCGGGCCTAGGGCGGCAAAAAAATAGGGGCGGCATGCCGCCCAGCCGCACTATGGGGACGCATGCGTCCCCATTCAATTACAGCAGCTGCGCCGGCGAAAAAACGCCGGCGCGCTGGGAAGGGGAGGTGAGGTGGGCGCTAGGACCGCGCGGCCGCCTGGTCGGACCGCGCGGCCTAGGGGCGCCGCACACTGAAATCCGGCGCTGAGTGTCTTCTTAACAAACAAGGGAAAGTTGTGCTCACCACTAATTTTTAAAACCATTAGGCGGGGGTGCAATGAGGTTGTGACCACGAAATACATATAGACAAATACAAGAGTCCTCTGCACTCAACCCATTATCAATATATTTAAGACAGAGACATTTTGTGCATACTGCTACTGAAAAATGCCTTACCCTTTAAACAAAACAGGGATTGTTTGTCCATATATTACAATATATTTAAGCTGGCCAACTACGTCAAAGTCATCCCATAGCTGGCCAGTCCTACGCTCAATTTTCATCTGATTCATTAGCCTAGCCTAATGGTTTTAAACCATTTTTTTGCCGCACTTCAAAAATTTTGCAGGTGGTGAATTGAAACGGGTCAAATTCACCCAAGCCTATCAGCATCCTAAAAAATACAAAATGTGCTTTTATTCAAGCAGGACTGTCAGAAATAGCCCATTAAGTAGTAGACCTGTTTTTTTCCCCAACTACTAGATTAAATTGGGTTGTTTTCTGTATACAGATAAAATATAAAATGACAGCTTCTTCAAAAGGGTGTCACCAAGACTGAAGAGTCGCCACAAGAAATACTGAAAGAGCTGAATGGGCGCATAGCGCCATAAAAAATTACCTGTAAGAATAATCATAATAGAGGGCACCAAAGGGTGTAGCGAAGGTGCCAGTGACTGGGAGGAGGGATGGCAGAGGAGGGGATTGGTCAACAAGGAGGTGGGTAGAGCAGGATAGGTTGGGGTAGAAGGGGAGGGTGTATATATATGCTGGCAATTACGTACCTGCTTCCTCTTCCCCCTGGATCCTGGAGCGCTGGTGGAGCTGCCCTCCCACCCTCCCGTCTTTTTCCTCCGTGTTTATGTCATTTTATATCTTTCTACTATTGTTTATAAATAAAAAAAAAAAAAAAAAAAATTTCCATTGCTTTTCATATTTCATTGTCACAGCGGTGTAAAAGTGTCCTTGCCATTGGTTATACTGTATCTGGTTGGCGGAACCTACATGCCCACCGCGGCTGCGGTGGCTGGCATCTGGAGATTAATGGTTAGTGATGTAATGGCAAGCTTTGTATGTTTACGTTATGAATAATAATCTGTTCAAATAAAAAAGCTGTGGCCGACCCTCACCCACAAAAAAGGAAGTTTTGTCTCAGAGTGATTTTATTTTGTTAAGGGTATAAACAGTTAAGATGGTTAGGTGCTACACAATAAGCACATACCTCCTCACAGTCTAAATATATCAACTGTTGATTGGGTTGGACAAGACCAAATCATCTCACAATCTAACTCAAATGAAGGTGTCACTTTTAGATCTTGCACTTTTAGGCTACATGAAACCTTCATTGTTTTCAGAATGTGGCCACACACAACCCTCATTACCTACTCCTATAACCCAGCTTTAAGCTCTGCTACTTAATATAGATACAGGACCTGTTATTCAGAATGCTTGGGATTTTCCGTATAATGGGTCTTTATGTAATTTGGATCACCATACTTTAAGGGGGTTATTTTTTAAAGTCTGAATGCTAAAAACCTGCAAATTTTTAGTTTTTTTTACTATTGCGGGATACAGAGGGTTAATTCCTCTCTGAAATTCTGAACCACGTGGTGGAAATCCCCTGCTCGTGTAGCTACAGGGTCTCCTAGAGTTTTGGCAGGGGCAGGAGCCCTTGTGCTGGTGCAGCATTGCAGATACCGGAGGGTGCCACTAGGTGTCGCTGCTGCACAATTTTTCTATAAATAGGAAAGCCATGTGCTCACACGGCCATTATTGCTGAATGCTACTTCACTGAGGAGAGAGTGATTTTGAGCTGGCAAGATGGAGGCTAAAGTGGAGTTCGATTGATGCCTTTTTGTGTGTTCGTGCTATGGAGAGTGCTGGGAGCTGTAGTCCAGCAGAGGAGGATTTAATGTGCTCGCGCTATAGACAGTGCTGGGAGCTATGTTTTGAGGAAAAAGCAAGCTGCATGTGCTTCTCTGAATGGGTTTCATCGCTGTGGATGCCTGCTCCAGCTCTGGATGAGCCTACCCATCTGAGTGAATCCCCAGGATCCAGCATGTCTTCAGTTTGTGACACAGGCTTTGTTGGTGCCTGCCACGTGGGAAAAAGTACTTTGTCCAATGGGAAAGGTATTTGAGGCAGGTTGCGCTTCCTGGGGACAAGTGTTCTTTTGGGGAAAAGGGACTAAGGCTCTTTGTCTGCCAAAGAAGTTGCGTGACTTTGCCTGGTACGGAGGGCCAGGATTTGGACTGCATACATTCCCAGGGTAGTGGTTAAATGTATTTTACTTTGCCTTTCTCTTATATAAAGTTATTTGTTACACAGTGCTTTGTGTGGTTGAATGGTTTCCTAATGGTGCCACCAGGTGTATTCCTGGATCCCATTAAGTGGAGGCGCTTCCATCAGAGGTAATTCCCAGTACCCTTTCACTTAGCAAAGGGGACTCAGGACCTACATTGGTAAGAAAAATGTGATGTATAACCTTTGGCACAGGGGGGTGGCCAAAAAGAGGTTACACTATAAAATCAGAATTTTTAATGAAAAAAAACCCTCGATTTTTTTGAGATTTATTAGGTTGCAAAGAGTCTGAATTCGAAAATAGTCCATCTTCAACATGTAGAATTCAATGGCCAAAGTCCTATATGCAATTTGATGGTATTATTGTCTGAGCTGGGTTTCAAAAATTATGACTTTTAAAGCAACAAATCCGAAAAATACTGACTTTCGCACAGCAGTCCGAAAAATTTGCAATTTTCATGCGTCATTCCAAAAAAGTTGCGCTTTTTTCTTTAAACCATAATAAAACCCAATAAAGTTGTTTTGTATCCAATAAGGATTAATTATATCTTAGTTGGGATCAAGTACAAGCTACTGTTTTATTATTACAGAGAAAAAGGAAATCATTTTTAAAAATTAAAATTCTTTTCTGAAAATTGAGTCTATGGGAGATGGCCTTAATGTAATTCAGAGCTTTCTGGATAACGGGTTTCCAGATAATACATCTCATACCTGTATATGCTGTGCAGTATTCCCTAGGCAAAATAAATAACTGTGTCTACTAGTTCTGGACAAACACTCTGATGACTTAACACCCAACACGTAGGTTTCTGATACTTATGAACAGCAGGGGGAGCCCAGCCTTACTTCTCAGCCATGCAGAATTCAAGCAGCTTTGCTTATGACGATCCCTAAGCAGCCCAGACCACACTGAGCATGTGCACAGTCTTAGTCTTGCAAAGATGTATAACAAAGTTACAAGATGGTGACCCCCTGTAGCCAACTTTGAAAGCATAAATCATTTGTTTGATTAGGCTTGTGGTGCAGTCAGTTCATGTTTATATTTAGTATACAAAATACAGCATTTCTAGCCTTATTCTATTTTAGACTTTACATGCCCTTTAACTAACCTTCAAGCTGCACATCAAGGACTACCTATGAAATGAAATAGGCTTTCTCCCCAAACCTCACCCTAAATGGTCTATTGTCTATTTGAGCACTTATGGCATGGCAAAAAGCTGACAGCTGACCAATTTTACAACAACTTTAATCAACCAACCAGTGCTCTATCAGAAGCAGCAGCAGGAACCCTTATATTAACAATGCACCTCATACTAATGAAGCTGGGTCACTTGGGTTGGAAAATTATGTCTATGCACATTGCACAGTCTTGACTTGTCCTGTGCTAAAACTCTAGTTTCATTTATTACCTGCTAGAATGGGAAACCTTAGCCAGAGATGTTTGAACCTTTACATTACATTACAAAATGCAATTGAATTGTTTACATCCAGGAAATCTATACCCAGAGTAATCAACCTCTTCAAGAGGTCACCCCTTTATGGAAGCCTCTGAACTGACAATTTAGATCTGCCTTGTTGACAAAGGATTATTGAAGGATCATAGATGACCATAAAATATAACAAATCAAGATCTGCATTGTTGAGAACCATTTGAGAGGTCACCTCATTATGGAAGACTCTGAGATAACCATGAAATATGTAACAAAAACATTTCTTGTTGATAATGATTTGAAGCTGTTTCAGGACTCACCATGGACACGTAGGCGGCAGCAGCTGCCTGACTAATTTAATTAAAAAAAGGTTCTCTGAGACCTGAAGAGCCCATGATGAACATTTAATCAACTCTACCATCTAAGGTTCCACCAAATTTGGAAGAAACTTGAGAGGTCTACTGTCACAATAGCTAATTCTTGTCAGTCTAGCTCTAGCATGTAGCACCCTCTCATTGTCCATCTAGCCAGCTCTTTTGAAGAGGTTGCCAATAATTAAGTACACAGAAATCCTCTTCTTAAGCTCTTCTCTAAGGGATTTCTAATGGGGATTTGATGTAATTAGCATTTGATTATCAGTAGCATAGCACTTAGTGTCAGCATTAGAAATTCTTTCATTTATACTTTTCTTTAAAATAAATCAGCTGTTATTTTTCAGTGGGTAGACAGAGAGCAAACCTTTTTCATTTGTCTTTGAGACTTTGTGGAGTTTTACTAGGCCATTTTCTCAAGCCACAATTCCAAAAATGCTTGAACCTTGACCAGTCCGTGTTCAGCATGAGCAATGAAATAACTGCTCCTCTTAATAAAATGGCTTCTTCAATAGTTTTCTTTTCTTCATTTGCCTTCTATTTGTGTGTCTTGGTTGCCCATCTAAAAGCTTAAGTAGAGCAAAAAGAGAGCCTGTGCAGCTGGTTAGATAGGCTTTGATTAAGGTAAGTATCAAAAGTACCAGTACTATTTTTTGGGAAATAATTAAAATGAGAAGCAAACCCTTTCTCCAATCCCAGTCCACATTCAACAACAACCTCTCTCCTAGCACCACCCATTAGTCTGAGAATAGGACTTACTTTCAGGAGCTTGTGCAATTGAAGCCATTTCGGATCAAGCTTCAACTCCACATACTCTGTATTGACAATTGGACAGAAGGACCCAAGCAAGAGCGAGATGGCACTGGACAACCTTGCTGTGCTAAGCAGATCAATCTTCTGAAATAGGTGGTACAGGGAGGAAGCAGGGAAGGAGTTCGTTGGAGGGGGCTAGGGATGGAGAGAGGGTTTTCCTTTTTTAAAGGGCATGTAAAGGCAAAAAAATAAAATCCCATTTTTACTTTCTTTAATGAAAAAGAAACCCATCCCCAATCTACTTTAATTAAAAAATGTGTACCATTTTTATAAGAAACCTGACTGTATGCAGTGAAATTCTCCCTTCATTTACTGCTGTGGATAGGAATTGTCAGATGGTCCCTATCTGCTCTGCAGGGAAACAATCATACTTATGAACAGCAGGGGGAGCCCCGCCTTACTTCCCAGCCATGCAGAACTCAAGCAGCTTTGTTTATGATGATCCCTAAGCAGCCCAGACTACTCTGAGCATGTGCACAGTCTTAGTCTTGCAAAGACGTTTAACAAAGTTACAAGATGGTGACCCCCTGTAGCCAACTTTGAAAGCATAAATCATTTGTTTGATTAGGCTTGTGGTGCAGTAAGTTCATGTTTATATTTAGTATACAAAATACAGCATTTCTAGCCTTATTCTATTTTAGACTTTACATGCCCTTTAATATATGATTTTCTAGACTGGATAAAATGATGATAGCCTCCTCCAACTTACTGGACAAACACAAGAGAAAATGAAGTCATAACTTTTGCTCTTCCTATAATAAAAAGTGTCATATTAGGCAAGTGTTTGCATTTAAATGTGTGATTCATCTTTAAGTTAAATTTTACTATGCTATAGAATGGCTAATTCTAAGCAACTTTTGAATTGCCCTAGTTTGAATTATTTGCCATTTTCTTCTGACTCCTTCCTGCTCTCAAATGGGGGTCATTGACCCCATCTAAACAACAAATCCTCTGTAAGGCTGCAAATTTCTTGTTATTGCTACTTTTTATTACTTGTCTTTCTATTCAGACCTCTCCTAATTATATTCCGGTCTCTTATTCAAACCAAAGTGCATGGTTGCTGGGGGAATTTGGAAAGGCCGCTGAATAAAAAGCCAAATGAAAACCAATTGCAAATTGTCTCAGAATATTACTCTCTAAACCATATTAAAAGTGAATTTAAAGGTGAACAACCTCTTTAAAGGAAGAGAGAAGCCTCAAAAATTCAGTGATGGGAGATGTCCCGTTTTCACTTCATATGACGCGATTTTTTTTCACCCATTAGAGTGTATGGAAGTCCTTTTCTCTGCGAAACAGAAAATTTCTGTTGACATCAGTATCAGTTTGATTGTTTATGTTCCTGAAACAATGTAGTAAAAGCTGGTTAAGAGAACTGTGGCAGTAGAAGTGTCAAAAAAAGTGATGGGCGAATTTTATCTCCATCTGCAATTTTTTTTGGTGAAATTCACCGTTGAAAATTCGCTGCGACAAAAAAATGCTGTGACAAAAGAAAAACAGCCATCAACTAATGCATTTGGACAAAAGAGTCACCTTGAGAAAAAAATGCCCATTTTGCATACGTAAAAAATATTGTCACCCTGAAAATATGTTTTGACGCCCATTGACTTCAATGCGTTTCGCAATTTTTTTGCCGTTTCGCTCATCATTAGTCAGAACCGGAGAACAGAAAGGTTAAACAAATGCTCATCACAAATGCAATTACATTTAAAATGAAAAACATAAAAACCATCAGACATTTTTAATTAGTGCATATTGGAAAACTGCTTCTAATTAAATATCATACAAAGAAAAACAGTTTTGGGATGGAGTTACCCTTTAATTAATATATATATGTATATTAATATATATATATATATATATATATATATATATATATATATATATATACACACCTGGGTATTATTGAATAGAAAAAGGAAACATTTTGTTATTTCTATCACATTAGCGGCATTTTTATATTCCAGTCTTTTCCCTCTTGAGACGCCGGGTCTTGAGTTAAACAGCTTTCATCTGTGCGCTGTGCAAGTGGTGAGTAATGAAAAATTAAGCCTTTAATCTTTCCCTCACTAACAGATAATGTCAGAGTGAAAGTTTAAAGGCAGCTCAGATCTGTTTTTAGGTGATGCTAATAAAATGGAGGATTTTGACATGCAAGAACATTTATGGGAAAAAAAAGGAATATGCCGGAGTGGAACAATCTCCACAATGTTTTTCCTGTGGTCTGATTCAGCCAGTTTTAACACAGTAAGGGTAGGACTACATGGACATTTTTGGCGCGATCCGACGTATTGCGACAAATATAAGGTAAGTGAATGCATTGTCATATGGTGTTGCGGCGTTGATCGGACGAGACACTACTGTCGAATGTACTGTAGATGGTGCACGCTGCGACACCATGCGCCAATGCATTCCCTTACCTTATTTTTGTTGCATGCTACTTGTCGCAGGCGTTTTGTCGCAGAGTGTCGGATCGCGCCGAAAACGTCCATGTAGTCCTATCCTAATTCATGTATTAAGTCCATAATATGGAAACTATGGGGGCGATTTAGCAATGTTCGTATTTGTTTCCACAAACTTTTTAGCGCTTAATATCTTGCATGGGATAAATGGTTTAAAATCACAAAAATTTTACTTTACGTAAACTTCAAAACCACAACAAGCTGTAATGTAAAAGTTTGCCATCGAACAGCTGCCCAGGACATGTAGAAGTCAGTGGGAGCTGTCCTTAACAAATGTTAAAATATCTTGTTTAGTGATGGGTGAATTTCTCCTGTTTCGCTTTGCCGAAGAATTTGCAAATTTGATGCGCCACAATTTTTATGCATGTGCCAGTTTTGTTTTAATGCGGCGGATTTTTCACCGGCAAATTGTCGCAGCAGTTTCGCTAATTAATTTGATTATGGCAAAACGCGGAAATCCGCATTGAGTCTGGCGAATTTATTTGGCCATCACTAATCTCTATCAAGCCCCACACAACATATAGGCACTGCGCAAATAAAACATATCAAACCATTGCATTAAGCATTTCTGCCTGTTTATGTTATCTGCAATTGGTACAGCCCTACCAAACTTTATTTTTTTACATTTTTATTAGATGACCTGATAGCAATAAATAACCATTCGTTCTTTCAACAGACACTATCAATGCCAAATAAAGTCCTCCAAACTGATTGCAATGGATTTTATTCTTGCTGTTTTAAGATACATGATATGGCCTAAAACTTATGGAAACCTGCCTGTCCATTCCAAAACCAAGGGTATTAATATGACGTTCGACAAAAAATGTGATCCCAAATTTTTTCAAGTTTTATAAACACACATTTTCTTGATTTGTCAGTATAAAGAAAAACTTTGAAGGTTAAAATCTGATGAGCTTCTATATAGGTCAGTGGGAGGTGTATTTTCATTTTAAGTTTATTAAAGGATTTTCATATTTATGATCATTATGGTTATTTTCCAGAAATAACCAGGATGAAGTTTTTTTTTTCCGATTCAAGTTTTCTGATTCAAGTCTTTAGATATTTCATAAATATGCTATCAAGGACAAATAGTCGTGATAGCAATCGTTTATTTTAGACCAAAATTTTGAGAAAACTCGAATTCTGAAGTTTGTACAGCGGCCTCTTGTTATTCATCATTTTGTAGCTCCAGATGAACAAGTCAGAAATCCAATCTAGTTCTTCTAGTGCTGTACATTGGTGCCCCACTGTAGAAAAGATCTTTGTTGCCACTTGAGAAATGATCTCCTCTAGTGATGGGTGAATAAATTCGCCAGACACAAATTAGTGAAACTGTGGCAACAATCCCCCAGCTAAAAATCTGGTGTGTCGGAAAAAAAATTGTTACGCTTCAAAATTGGCGCGCACATAAAAATTGCCATGCGTCAAAATTATTTGGACGCCCATTAACTTTATTGCATTTGAACCAAATAGTCGCGCGTAGTGATGGGCGAATTTGCGGTGTTTTTCTCTTTACCAAAAAATTAGCGAATTTCCAGCAAAATTTGTGAAATGGTGAAAAATTTGAAACGGCGCCGGTTCTCGTTTTTGACGCCGGTGTCTGTTTTTTTCGACGCCGGCGATGATTTTTTATTCCCAAGTCCCAAGTCAGCAAACTCCTGCGTAGGGAGAGACAGATCTGTTCATTTTTTTAATTTGAGCCAAAAACAAAACTTAAGAATATGATGTCTGTCCTTGATGGTTAGCATATCATTAAAAAAACTTGAATTGGGAAAACCTCAAGTGTGTTCATTTCTGGAAAGAAAAACCCATATTTTAAAAAAAATCAAGAAAAATAAAATGGCTAAAAGATACCCCTCCCACTTACTTATGTAGCATCTCGGCACATGTTAGCAGTCAAATTTCTTCATTAACGTTTTTGAATCATTTCTTCAGTTGACAAATATAAAAAATATGAGTTAAAAAAAATTCTATGGGGGCAGATTCACTAAAGGGCGAATTGTCTCCAACGACCACTTAGCACACATTGCATCACTTCGCCAGATGCAAATTCGGTACCACTACGCTAATTCACTAATATGCGAAGTTGCGCCCTGGGCACTTTGGCAGTGCGAGTATTTCATAGGGAAGATGCGCTAATGTTCGTTTGTGCCTAGCGAAAATTCACTAGTGATCTTGTGCTTAGGTCAATTTGCATACTGTAGGTAATTTAAAGATGGACGTCTTTATTATAAATGTTGCTGCAAATGCTTGAAGTTACCACTTTTTATTACAAATGTCCAAGGAACCTTAATAAAGACAAGAGAGTTAATATAATGCCCTACACATGAGCCCACTGTAAAGTGAATGTTCCATATGTTATGAAATGTCTGGAGAAAACCGCTTACCCAAAAAAGGCTTCAAAACAGGAAAATTCGCCAGCGTTTTTGTAACTTTAATGCATTTATCGGCTCACAGGATATGATGTAAGTGACAGAAGATTGAGGCAGATCTCGCTGCTTTTTAGCACTTGGCCTGGTCTGAGGTGGCAAAGTCAAATCTGGCAAAAGAGGTAACGTTCAGTAAAATACGCATGTTAGTGAATTTGCGGAGTAACGATCATTCGCCAGAGTGAAAAGTCGCCTGGCGATAGCGTGTGAACGAACGCTAGTGACAGTGTCTTTCACTAGCGAATCGGCGCCTGTCCCTGTTAGTAAATTGGTGATGTCCCTGCAGATGTGATTTCTGGCGAAAAGTCGCTAGTGTTGGCCGCTTTGCCCTTTAGTAAATCTGGCCCTATATATTTCAGTATATATCCATTTTTATTGTCTGCTCTAAATTATGAGCCAATAAATTCACCTTTCTAAGCAATCGTTCATTCTACAGTGTGCTGCAGTGTATTGGACTACTATATATTTCAGTAGTGATGGGCGAATATCTCCTGTTTCGCTTTGCGGAAAAATTAGCGAATTTCCCGCAAAATTCGGGAAAATTGGGAAATCTGAAAGTTTCCCGAAAAAATCGTGAAATTCGGGCATTTTCACAAAAAATCTTGAAAATCGGAAATAGAGGCCCGCGTCCAAGCTGACGCTGGTGTTAAAGTCAATGGGCATCTGAAAATTGTTGACACGCGTCGATTTTGATGTGAGCGACTTTTCGGTCACACGTCCAAAAACTTTTGAAGCCGGGAGATTCGCAAATTGATTTGCCAGTGGCGAAATGCGAAAATTCGCTGCGAATTTGTTCCATCACTAGTGATGGGCGAATTTGCGCTGTTTCACTGCGCCTAAAAATTTGCTAATTTTCCACTAAACGGCGAAAAATTTGCAAAACCGCGCCGGCGTCTCGTTTTTGACCGTTTTTGATGCCAGCGTCTGTTTTTTGGACGCCGGTGACATTTTATGCCAGTGAATTTTCGCGCCAGTTCCGGGAATTTATTCGCCGAGAATTTGCGTCTGGAGAATAAATTCGCCCATCATTAGCCATCACTAATAACTAGTTAATAGTTTATGAAATCAAGTGGATTTGTGAAAGGTACATTCGCTTCATGTACTGAGACTAATAAGAAGATAAGCGACTCCAGATAACCACTCCCACCTTATAGATAGAGGAGGGGAATGAAAAGTAAGTAAAGCGCATAATGTACTGCTCAGCGGGTCATTAATCAGGTGGCTGGAAAATGCTTTTCGCCTGTTGTCGTTGCCTCAGCAACACCTGCAAAATTGGACTTGAAGCTGTGAAAGTAAATCCGTTCAGCATTATTTTCATTTCATTTCTAAAATAGTTTTTTTCATGTACCAACCAGTTTTCCCTCAATTAAATTGTATCATAGGATTGAAATAGCCTGAAACTTTTGGACGGAGACACATCGGACAGGAGCTGCTGTCACTTATTTGTCCATTGATTGTTCATTGTTACTTATTAAAGGAGAACTAAAGCCTAACCAAAAAGTAGCTAGAAATGTTGTACATGATGTTTTGTGCTTCTGTACCAGCCCAAGGCAACCGCAGCCCTTTAGCAGTAAAGATCTGTGTCTCCAAAGATGCCCCAGTAGCTCCCCATCTTCTTTTCTGCTGATTCACTGCACATGCTCTGTGCTGCTGTCACTTACTGAGCTTAGGGACCCACTCACAATATACAGTACACATAGAATAGAAATGTCACAATATAAGGCTGATTAGTAATTAATACACATAATTACTACATGTCAGCACAGAAACCAGTGCAATTAGCATCAGAATTGAATAATCAGCAAACCTGTAGCATCAGCTTATATTACAGCCAGGGAAGCTCATTTTCTGCTGGATAATTAGTGACGAGCCCTAAGCTTAGCTTCTCAACAGCCAATCAGAGCCCACTGAGCATGTGAGTGTCACAGACACTTTCCAAGATGGTGACCCCCTGTGACAAGTTTGAAGTCCTGGATCATTGCTGCTATTGACAAGCTGAAACTTTAGCCTCATGCAATAAGGTCATTATATGAAATAAGGCATTTTTTGCCATATTCATCTTAAGGGTTAAAGATAAGAAGACACATGTACAGTTACAAGAGCAAAGTACAATTTTGAGCGCAGTTGCCATGCTTTTTCCCCCCCACAATGCAGTGGTTTTCCCCAGAATTGCGCACCATTGTGGACTGATGCTCTCAACTCAATAGTTACATATAGTTACATATTACATTATATGATAAGTGCACCCAATCTTAGCTATATTGTTAGCAGTTTTACAGTAGGAAAATTTAGTACAGGTATGGGACGCCAATACGTCAAGAAACTACCAAATCAATAGACTCTATGGGATCCACACGTTTGAAACCACACTTTGCGTAAATACGCAGCGTATTTTAAATATGGCGTCCAAATTATCAATGAGAACAATGAGAAGTGCATGTTGGGAAAAGAATCCTATGTGCTGAAAAACGCCTGTTGACGGTCGCATGTGGTTTCAGTGGCGTATTTACGCCTGGCTGTTCTTTTTTAGAAATGCAACATAAAAACGCCTCAAAAACACCATGTCTGGCCTTGCCCTTAGTTTCAAATTCGGGCAAATGCGCTAAAACTTTGATTTGAACAATTCGGATACAGCCTATTCACCTGAAGTTAAAAACTTAGATTTTTTTTTTATAAATTTGGTCTTTTTTTATTTGAATTTCGAAGTTATGGGAGTTAAAAAAAAATCTCATTACTTCGATATTGATATTTGACCCTTGAGAAATCTATCCCCGGGTGTAAGCTATGATAAGCCAATGAGGTCCCCAAGAAAATAAGTTTCAAACCTTTGATCTTCAGGTTATATACAGTGCAGCCAAATCAGACAAACATGTCTCACTTGCAGGAGGGTACTTAGATATCAATCAAACCATCTCATCAAACTGAAAATGCTTAAAGGGATACTGTCATGGGAAAAAAAAATTTTTCCAAAATAAATCAGTTAATAGTGCTGCTCCAGCAGAATTCTGCACTGAAATCCATTTCTCAAAAGAGCAAACTGATTTTTTTATATTCAATTTTGAAATCTGACATGGGGCTAGACATATTGTCAATTTCCCAGCTGCCCCAAGTCATGTGACTTGTGCTCTGATAAACTTCAATCACTCTTTACTGCTGTACTGCAAGTTGGAGTGATATCACCCCCTCCCTCCCCCCCCCCAAACAAAAGAACAATGGGAATGTAACCAGATAACAGCTCCCTAACACAAGATAACAACTGCCTGGTAGATCTAAGAACAACACTCAATAGTAAAAACCCATGTCCCACTGAGACACATTCAGTTACATTGAGAAGGAAAAACAGCAGCCTGCCAGAAAGCATTTCTCTCCTAAAGTGCAGGCACAAGTCACATGACCAGGGGCAGCTGGGAAATTGACAATATGTCTAGCCCCATGTCAGATTTCAAAATTGAATATAAAAAAAATCTGTTTGCTCTTTTGAGAAATGGATTTCAGTGCAGAAGTCTGCTGGAGTAGCACTATTAACTGATGCGTTTTGAAAAAAACATGTTTTCTGATGACAGGATCCCTTTAAGGGAAAGCTCAAGGAATACAAGTGTTGGGGGGGGGGGGGAGGGAGTTGTTTAGCAATATTTGATGATGGTCCCCTTCAAGGAAGTTCTTGATATGTATCTCTTCCAAAAAATGATGAAAATCCACAAACCTGTAAATATGTAGACATTTATTGGATCCCCCTCATAGATTCATATTAAGCAGCACAGAGGTTGATTATTCCTGACAGTACATTCCCTGTAGCATTCTATTTTTGATAAGTATCCATTTCACAGTCCATCTTGAGAAGCAGATATCATGCTGTGTCTACAGAGGATTTGAGAGCAGAATAAAACTAATCAATAGGAAATGACCTCCGAGTGGACAATACCGGTGAAAAAAAAACAACATTTCTAAATGTTTCTCTGTATGTTTGGAAGGAGGAACAAGATGATTTTGATAAGCTTTCTATGTCCGCAGCCTTCATCCTTTATCTTCAGTTACTCATTGTTGGGGTTTGGAATTTCATGGGAAAGTCAATGTCTCAACAAACTGGATCTTTTCCTGTATCTCTGAAATGAGTATTGTGAGTATTATCAGGGATGCTGGGAATTGTAGGTCAACAATAGCTGGAGGACTGCAGGTTGGAGATCCTTTATTTATGATATTTTTTCTCCGATCAGTCAGGGGCACCAGCCTTTTTAAATTACTGAAGACCCCTCTTTGCTCTTTTCTGATTCTACCTTCATATATCATGTATTTATTGAAGACTATGCACTGAAGGTCTAATCGTAATTTATGGGAATCATCAACTCAGATATTAGCCACATATTTCTGACAGTTAAAATAACAGCATAATTATAGGTTATTTTGACAAATTTTCCTCGGAAAGCAGAAGAGCCAAGAACTCTTAGAGAAGAGCTGACCAAACTTAAACTTTTGTACCTAAGAAGATAATACAAAGATTTCAGCAAATCAAAAATATTTTGCAAAAACATGCCAGCACAAACTAGTGCAGATACTGATGGAGCAGACCTTACTGGTACATCACTAAACACGTGTAACATGTTGAATATTTTGTTGAAGTGACTGGTATACTAACTTCTGAGATGGAAACATGGGTGTCTTTTTTACCAAGTTCAACCAAAAACATCCATATATATATTTTAGCAAAAGAAATTCGGATGCACACCTGTTAATTGCAATTGTGTCCAAACGGTGATTTATTTGAAGCCCAAAGTATACATTACAAAGGGGCAACGTTTCCGACCCCTCCGGGTCCTTTATCAAGCCTCTTGTGTCACATTCAAAAACAACTTAAATAGGGGTAAAAGGGGGTTGGTGATTGTGAGCCCCTCCCCCTCGTTAAAAGGTGTCAAAAGATAAACATCCAAAAACCTTTTTAAGGTTACTAATGGAACGACAATCAATGTCCTGAGTGTCACACATGGTTTCTGCACACGTCATGGGATCATTTGAACGGTGCAGAGTCCACTAGACGTCTCAGGTATGCCGTTTCCATTGTCACAGTTACCAAATTGTCGAAATATGTGTTTCACATTAAATGTATCATGATGTTTCAAATCCTGGGGGGTTTTGGATGTTTATCTTTTGATATATGATAATCTATGGACACTTTGTGAAGATGGACTCTATTGATTGGACATTTCACTTGTATTCAAATACGAATATTTTGGACACTGGACTATGACTCATACAATTGAGAATACCTTTAACCTTTTAATGAGGGGGAGGGGCTCACAATCACCAACCCCCTTTTACCCCTATTTAAGTTATTTTTGAATGTGACACAAGAGGCTTGATAAAGGACCCGGAGGGGTCCGAAACGTTGCCCCTTTGTGATGTATACTTTGGGCTTCAAATAAATCACCGTTTAGACACAATTGCAATTAACAGGTGTGCATCCGAATTTCTTTTGCTATTTACCCAATGACCCTTATGCGAGGGAAGGGTCTTCCGGATAAGCACCCTACACTTAAAATAAGTGTGTTGGGATCAGGTTGAGCTCCCATGTTCGTGCATCATATATATATTTTATTCTAATACAAGAGGATGTAATACCTGTGTTTCTTTGTGGTACACCATTTATATGTTGGATCACTTCTTCTCAAGGTTTTAGAGTTTTAGATGAGATTTAGTTGATCAGTTTATTTTGTGTAGAGGATTGCTTTTAGATTTGTGCTGAGTTAGCTCAAAATGTGGGTTATATGTAAGTAGAAAGTGTATAAAACACAAGAAACACAATTCTTTGGCCTAATGAACATCTCTCAAGGTCAAGTTATCTTTATGTGTCTTGCTGCTTAACGAAGCATCGCATCCGCATACAAAGCATCTGAGGTTTTGCACAGTTTTGTTGTGTAACATGATACACAGGCAATGGAAGTGACTTGTATTGCTTAAAGATAGTGATGGGCGAATTTGCGCCGTTTTGGTTCACCAGAAAATTCACGAATTTTGCGCGAAATGGCGAAAAATTTGTGAAACTGCGCCGGCCTCTCGTTTTTGACGCCGGCGTCTGTTTTTTTTGATTTGCCGCAAATTTGTGTCTGGGGGATTTATATGCCCATCACTAATAAAGAGTAATAAAGAGTAAAAAATCAAGATTTTAAAATGTATATATAATATAATATATTGTCTTAATGGAGGAGCACTCACATAAAAATATATTGTTTGCCTGGGAGCTGGTAACTAATAATGTAATAGTCCAGGGAAGTACAGCACTCAACAGGTCTAGTGCAAACAAAAATACATTTTTATTTAGTTTGTAAATTAAATTTAAAAAAAACAAAACATTATTTTTGTATGCACAAGACCTGTGCTATACTTCATTGGACTATTATATATAGTCCAATCCTTTACAAAAGTGATTGAAGCAACGAACATTTATTACCTGGTAACATACAGTGAGTGGCAGATGATAGGATAATCACTATAACAATAGTCTCAAGGTAACTTTTTGAAATCTATGGCAGATAAACAGCCAATTCTGTTTCTCTTTTGTCGCTTTCCCTTTGTAAAAATGTAAATTGCAGAGCTGTTCAAAAAAACCTCAAGGATCAGTTCAAAGTACAAAGTTAGTGAATTAATCAAAATGAGCCCTTTGTTGTTGTCAAAAGTTTTAATATGAATCTAGAGAATAAAAATATCTGTACAATTTTATGACAAATATTGATTGACAACTAAGGATGCACCAAATCCAGGATTTGGCCCTTTTCAGCAAGATTTGGATTGGGCCGAATCCTCGTGCCTGTCTGTCAGAATCCTAAATTTGCATATATAGGGGCAGGGAGGGAAATCGTCTGACTTTTCTTCACAAAACAAGGAAATAAAATTTTTTTTCCACTTTTTCCTTTCCTTTTCACTTTTTCAGTTCAGTATTTAGGTTAGTGGAGACCATTCTACTCTATGGCAAAAATATAGAAGAGCATTCTATAAAATATCAGTTCAAAAATACAAAAAACAAAACAGGTATAATAACATTTTATTTTTATTCATGAAAAGTTGAGTGCAGGATGAATTTATTTTCTCATGTATTTTTTATGTTACTATTTTTTCACTTACAATTATTTGCTAAACATTATGGGACAGATTTATCAAGGGTCGAATTTGAGAAACTTCGAAATTCGAATTCAAAAAGACCAACCGAAATGAAATCTAAGTTTTCTTTTGGCCAAATAGGTCAGTTTTCAGTCGAATAGGTCAGTTTTCGATCAAATTCGAATCGTACAAATCGAAGTAATAGCACATTCAAATCGTACAATTCTAAGTCCCCCCCCCCAAAAAAAATCCAGCAATTGACTCCCAATAGGTTCTAGGAGGTCCCCCATAGGCTAAAATAGCAATTCGGCAGGTTTTAGATAGCGAATGGTCGAAGTACATAAATTTCAAATTCAAATTTTTCAATTTTTTTCAAATTTGGATTATTCCCTAGACAAAGTACACAAAAATCAGCTCGAAATTATTCTTTTTTTAATTCAAATTTTGACTTTGACCTTTGATAAATCTGCCCCTATATTTTATGGCAAAATTGTTTCAAGCAATATATATATATATATATATATATAAAAATTTATGCCAGGGATACATTTTCTTATAAAATATTTTAAAAAAATAATCAAATTTTTTTCTGTTTGCAAAAAGTTAAGTTTAGGTTGAATTATTTTTTCTTATGTAGTTTCTGATGCTACAATTTTATTGTAAATGTTTGTTTTTTCAGAAAATATTATTTGCTAAAGGGCTGTGGTTGCATTGGGCTGGTTCAGAAGCCCAAAACATAATGTACAACATTTCTAGCTACTTTTTGTGTGAGCAATCTACTAAAGTAGTTTTCCGATTTATTTTGATCTAAATTTTTTCACCTTCTCTGAGGTGGCATAATCATGGCATAATTGTAGCAAGTATTTTATTAAAAAAAAAATATAAGCATTTAAGATATATTTTCTTAATATATATTAAACAATGAAAGTAAATTATTTAAAAATATTTTTTTGTGAGAAAAGTTAAGTTTCAGAAAAATATATTTCTGAGTTTAGTAAATCGACCCTCTAGGGTGACATTAGTCCAACATTTCATTGTGACACAATAAGTTCAGGTGAAACCATTCTACTGCCAGGTCTGCTGTTTTGTTTTTCTATTATCCCATCTAATGGCATTAGGAGAACAACATGTCACAGTGTAATGTTTCAGTTTCTAGAGTCTGCAGAAACAATTTTCCCCCAAAACATAAAACAAAGCGAGCTTTTATTAGCATTTATTTCACACGGATCTGTAGACAAATTTTTTTGCAGAGCGTCTCATTACCCACTTTTGGTCATGTGGCTTCAAGTTTTGATTTGAAGAATGTGTCTCTATTCCCCAGATCAATACCGATACAGTTTAACATGGCATCTTACAATATTCTAGAGAAAAACAGAGAGAGACCAAGCTCAGTAGAACACAATATACTGGTGGAGGCCAGATGGCGCCCATCATTCTAATTGCAAGTATAATTCATTGTATAACATAATAAGTGACATGGTAAATCGAATGACTTTGGAGACATCCAAAAATTTTTTTTAAGAAAGCAACATGAAGGGGCCCATTTACTTAGCTCGAGTGAAGAAATAGAAGAAAAAAAACGTTGAATTTCGAATGTTTTTTTTGGGTACTTCGACCATCGAATTGGCTACTTCGACCACGACTTCAACTTTGAATCGAATGATTCGAACTAAAAATTGTTCGACTATTCGACCATTCGATAGTCGAAGTACTGTCTCTTTAAAAAAACTTCGACCCCCTACTTCGCCACCTAAAACCTACCGAGGTGCCATGTTAGCCTATGGGCAAGGTCCCCATAGGCTTTCTAACAATTTTTAGGTCGAAGAAAAATCGTTCGATCGATGGATTAAAATCCTTCGAATCGAACGTTCGTTCTAAGTATTTGCGGTAAATCCTTCGACTTCGATATTCGAAGCCGAAGGATTTACATTCGGCAGTCGAATATCGCGGGTTAATTAACCCTCGATATTCGCTCCTAATTCGACTTGAATTAGAAAAAAATGCAAAAATCTGAATATCGAAATTTATCATGTACTGTACTGAATTCGACTTCGACCATTCACCATCTCAAACCTGGCGAATTGCTGTTTTAGCCTATGGGAGACCTCCTAGAACCCATTTGGAGTCAATTGGTGGACTTTGAAAAATCAAAGGTTTTTGGAAAAACTTTGAATCAAATTTGATCGAATGCGTTGTTACTTCGATGCGTACGATTCTAATTCGATCGAGAAACGCCCTATTCGGCCAAGAAAAATACTTTAATTTTTTGATAAAATACGATTGGTCTTTTTTAATTCGAATTTCAAACTCCCATTAATTCGAAATTCGACCCTTGATAAATAAGCCCCTAAATTGCCAGCCTGGTAATAAGACAGAGCTCATTCCCTTCTAACTGACGGTGCCACATCTTATTAGCATTCAACTTGTTATTGTTTTTAGTCCATTCCGCTATAAAAGACTTATTGCCTCATATGAGTGAATTCGTTATGCACTGCATGATCCACAAATTGGCCAGAAACTGCCGAGCTGGGGAAGCACAAGGAGAACAAAAAAAATCCAAATAAACATTTCTATTCCTCTATTATTCATAAACAAAGAGTAAATGAAGAAGGAACGGCAATCTCTTAATTTAGACACAAAATTAAAGGCGAGACAGATGGTATTGTGGGACTTATTTACTTAGAGTGTTAAGTAAACATAATATAGAAACGCTGCATGGAATTTCTGCTAAAATTATTTGGGTAAATGTTCAGACCGTTAATTATGGAATAACTCTTATGCCTTCCAAAGGGGAAGTTTGCTTTAAACTGATGTCATTAGAGATATTTAAAGGGATACTGTTACCTACACATTAAAGGGGCAGATTTATCAAGGGTCAAAGTGAAAATTCAAATTTCGAATTCGAATTGAAAAATTTGAATTTTGCTGTTTATTTTAGTGTAATTTGACTAGGGAATAGATAAAATTCGATTCAAGTTCTTAAAAAAATTCAAAATTTATCATGTACTGGCCCTGTAAGAATTCGAATTCGACTATTCGCCACCTTAAACCTGCTGAATTGCTGTTTTTGTCTATGCGGGACGTCCTGGAATTTGGAGTTGTTTGGAGACATCCAAATTTTTTAATTGAGTTCGATTCAAATTCAATTCCAATTTGATTCGTGTTTGCGGGTCGATCCCATTGACCAGAATTTGAATTTTTTTTGAAAAATTTCAATTGGTCGGTTTTTTAACCTGCCTAACTGCCAGTTGATCCAGAGGAAGGCAAAAAAACCCATCTGAAGCCTCACCAATTTGCCTCAGAGGGGGAAAAATTCCTTCCTGACTCCAAAATGTCAATGGGACCAGTTCCTGGATCAACTTGTACTATGAGTAGGGATGTAGCGAACTGCCGATTTGGTGTTCGCGAACGCCGTTCGCGAACACCGGCAAAAAATGCGAACGTTCGCAAACAGTTCGCGAACTTCGAACACCGCTAAAATCGTTCGATTCGAACGATCGAAGGATTTTAATCGTTCGATCGAAGGATTTTCATTCGAATCGAACGATCGAAGCCATTCGATCGAATGCTTTTCATTGAATCGAATGCTTACAATCGTTCGAACGAATGGAAATCGTTCGATTTTTAGCGGTCGAAGGAATTCGAATGGTCGAATGGTCGAAAGATCGAACGCGAACTCAAAATGCGAACGTTCCCAAACGTTCGCGAACATTCGGCGGACGCGAACGGTCGAAGTTCGCGCGAACTAGTTCGCGGGCGAACAGTTCGCTACATCCCTAACTATGAGCTATCTCCCATATCACAAGGTTTGAGGAATGATCTTTGCTTCTTTGACCAAAGCAATAGAGACTTTGCCGTCTGTACGTCTGCTTCCTTAAATTTCCAGTTTCAAATCACTTTATTTCAATTGACAGAGGAAGCGTTATGAAGGATTAAATTTATACCATTCTAAAAAGTTGAAAACAATTTCCCGAAATTACCAAGACTTTTTTTGTTCAGTTTTCCGTTTTAACTCTGAGAACTTTCTTCATGTGAATAAGTTCTTTCTGTAGATAAATAGGTCCCGGGTGAGTTTTACTTCAATAACAGTAATCATCTCATTTTCTACAGAAACAAGGACAGTGACTGGGGGTGTAACTACTGCTAGACACCTTCTTACTGATTCTGAGACATTTGCTGCATTGCTGAATTATCCTTACATTTCTGATGGGTTTGAGTAGGCTAGGGGGCATATTTATCAAGGGTCGAATTTCGAATTGAAAAAACTTCGAAATTCGAATTCAAAAAGACCAACTGAAATTAAGGTTTTTTTTGGTCGAATAGGTCAGTTTTCGATCGAATAGGTCCGTATACAGCTGAATTCAAATCGTATGAATCGAAGGAATAACGCAATCGATCAATTGACTCCAAATAGGTTCTATGAGGTCCCCCATAGGCTAAAACAGCAATTCGGCAGGTTTTAGATGATGAATGGTCGAAGTAGAAGGAGACAGTACATGATAAATGTCGATATTCGAATTTTCAAATTTTTTTCAAACTCGAATCGAATTTGAACTACTCCCAAGTTGAAATACACAAAAAAAAGCTCGAAATTTTAATATTTTTTTTCACTAGTCTGTTCTCAGGGAAACCTTTCCGCCATCTATTCTGTATATAAACCTTTGGTTGCAACCAGTTCCCAAAAGAATATTATATTGAAAAGATCCTTTATTTATTTACTTGACTTGAAACAAAAATCCAGTGTCAAGTGATTCTCTCTCTAATTAAACATCACTTTTTGTCATCTAAAAACTCCCAGACACAACTGGGGGTTAGATCATGTCAGACTAATCCAGCCGATCTTTCGCTCGGTGACCAAGATAATAGATGAAGGGAGCGCAGTAGAGATGTCACTCACCTACAATTGAACACAACATTTCACACTAATGAACAAGCTTGGAATTTGATTATTATTCAGTTGATCAACTCGTTGATGAAGGGATTCCATGTAATCTACTATGTGAGAATATTTCTGTAATATTATGGGCTATTTGACGAGTGTCAAAATTATTTTGACGCCCATTGACTTCAATGAGTTTCACAAAATTTTCACCGTTTTGCGAATTTCACGGTACAGTACAGATTAGCCCATCACTATTTACTCAACTAGTTTTACTTACTTCAAAGCTGAGAATCTCGTTTCTTTCTGAAGATTGTCTTTGTTAAGATGTTTTGTGATTATGGAGTTTTAAGAGCTACAAATATTTATAATATGGTCTAAGGCAGTGATCCCCAACCAGTGGCTCATGAGTAACATGTTGCTCACCAACACCTTGGATGTTGCTCACAGTGTCCCCAAAGCAGGTGCTTATTTTTAATTTCCTAGATGAGTGGCAAGTTTTGGTTGAATAAAAACAAGATGTATGTCCAAACAGAGCCACCTATAGGCTGATAATCTGCATAGATGCTACCAAATAGCCAATCACAGCCCTTTTTTTCTAGAAGTGTTAGAGCTTACTCAAATAATCAGCTCAAACAATCAAAATAACTGACTTTGGCACAGACCCTGCATGTAAATCTGGTGATTTTAAAAAAGTGAGCTCTCATAAATCCAGCCAAAATGAGCCCCCCCAAAGGCTGCTTGAAATGAAATGTCATTCTAGATCAGACTCCCAACTCCAGCATGAAAAGAGAATGAACAGAGACAGACGCTTAAACGGGGAGAGCAAATATTAACTTAATTATTTTAGAAATTTCTAATTAACTTTATTTACAAAATGTCTTATTTCAGTATGATGAAGCTCATATTGAATTTTCAATTTTAAAATTAAGCCTTGAAATCTTCTCAGTGGTTTGGGGGATTGTGGACCTACGAACAATTCTGCTGGAGAGAAGCAAAGCCATTACATGGGTGTATAGACGCTGATGATGGGTGACTCTTAATCAGGTTGGCCTTGAAATTGGCCCTAACATAGCTGACTGGGATTGATGAGCAGTGATGGGCGAATTTGTCCTGTTTTGCCTAAAGATTTGCAAATTTCCTGCGAAATTTGCGAATCGGTGAAAAATTAGCGAAATGCGAATTTTGATGCCTGCATCAATTTTGACACTTTTTGCTGACCGCATTAAAGTCAATGGGCGTCCGAATAATGTTGACGCACGACAGTTTTTAATTTTCAACCCCGGTTTTGCAAATTAACATACCGGCGGCTAAATGCGGATTCACCCCTGGCGAATTTTTTCGCCCATCATTATTGAGGAGTCCTTGTGCTAAATTTCCATCAGCCTGGGCTCCATTGCTCCACAGCTTATGGCTCTGTACCTGCCTTGTGTTCAGGTCGAACACACACATCATTCAGGTTGAATTGGTCAACCCGTTTGATGATCACTTAAGGAAAAAAAAAATCACTTGGTGAAATGTCCAGATATGTGAATCACTGCATGTATGGCCAACTAAAGTACTGTAGATCATAATCTACACTCAGGCCCAGAATTCCTTACTCCTCAAGTGACCTTCCTCACTCCCAATCGATGTGCTGGATCGTTTGGGAGTTGCAGCTCCCTGGTGCCCCCTACGATGCGGCTTTGGCGACATGGCGCCCCTGAAATCTCGGCCTCGCCTCGCTACAAATCCGGGCCTGTGTATACTGAAACAACTGTTAGAGAGATAATCAGACTTATGCCAAAGTGACTTTACTGGCAATTGATACAGTGTCTCGTCTAAAATGATACAAAGCTACATTCTCCCTGTGGAGCAACATATCTCATTGGCTGATACAGCCGCAGAAAATACTCCGTCAACCCTGGAACATAACAGCCTGAATTTCAGGAGATGTCAGAACAGATTAACAAAGCACGTCATCTTCCGAAGAAGCTCACCTAAAACATTTCCCTAGTTACAGGGAATCATGTAAACGTCAAAGCAATTTAAAAATTTTATGTCACCAAGAACTTCTCTGTGCGGGAGAACTTAAATCTAACAAAAAACCTTCCTTCCACTCTGGTGTTCAAACATGTTGAGAGGTTTTGTGGTTTTGGTGAATGCTGGCTTCTGTAGAACCCAGACTGAGAGCTTTTATATGTACAGTAAGCAAGACTGACCATTCATTTGGTTATACACATTAAAATTCACTCATTCAGTGTGTTCACCAAATAAACTTTTTCCTGATTAACAGGGGCCTTTGTAGACCCTTTAGGAGAGGGCAGTCTGTAAAGCCCAATGTGACACCAGAATTTTCAATTCTGCCCAATATTTATTAAATCCCTAGACATATAAAGGCAAAGCAACTGCAATTTTGGCCTAATATGCCCTACTGGTAGTTAATGCCAGACCATGTATGGTCACCTTTACCCTTAGTCTGCCCATACCCAGCTTTTCAGAAAACTTTACAATCTTCAAAAACACTGAACTTGATAAATAAGTTAAACTTCAATAAAGATTGTCAACTTTTACCCGTAATCTGGAAGTGTGCGGTTCTTCAAAGTGGTTCCAGAGTGCGCAGCCGAAACGATTGATGGGAAAAACCTGAACCAAAGTTTTCTTGCAACAAGGAAAGGTTTCTGCGGGGCTAAGTAAAAACGTAGTGAAAAGAATGGAAGCTTGAGGATGGGGAACTATATTATTTCACGCAAACAAATACATTTCTGAAGCAGAACATAGTGACATATCCTTTTACAAAATAACGAAGTAAATAAAAATGTAATAAAATAAAAATGACAAAATCCTGTAGACTTAAACAACCTGCTGCACTTTTCATGGAATGCATGAGTTGAGCAACTGTCAGCAAGGAATTTCTGTTATGGAAAAGGATAACCGTGCATTTTAGTTATGGGTTAAATGAGTTAGTAACACACTTATTAGTGTTCTTCATGAACTGCACAGTTTGACAGGCTGAGCTTGCCCTCTGCTGGACTGCAGGGAAATAATTAGAAAACAAAAGTTGTGTAAACACATGAAATAATAGCGCTGGGAAAGTGCTGGAGGCACAGAGGTTGTATCAGGCCTGTGTATATTCACATACAAAATACGGTGCCATAAGAATAGAATGTAACCATGTAAACACACATGTACACATCATTAGAGGTCGGGAAATTAGCAGAGAATGTTCAGTGTACATGAGGACACTTTCACTGTGTTTTGGCAATTACAATAGGAATTGCCTTAAGAGAAAAATAAGCTGAACATTTAAACTTCACTTTTCTGGACAAATCGGGTTCATTTATCCAAGCTGCTTTATTATTATTATTCTTTCTTTATATAGCACAGAGCTATACAGAGATAATGAGACCCCCCAGACCATTGGCAGTGTGTGTGGAGAGGGACATATATCAGGGTTTGGAAGTGGGCAGCAGCGCTTAAGCTTTGGGGTAGACTGAAAGTGATGGGATTCTGAAAGTGACAATCGTCCCAAGGAAAGCAAAGAGTTAGGGCGTGATATTGGCTTGAGGGTTTCATGTTGGTACAGGTATGAAATTCCATGAGAAGCATCGAATTAAGGAAAGGTCATCTCCTATAGACTCCATTTTTCAATTAATTTTAAATTGATAATAAAACAGTAGCTTGTACTTGATCCCAACTAAGATTTAATTAATCCCAATTGGACGCAAAACCAGCCTATTGGGTTTATTTAATGTTTAAATGATTTACTAGGAGACGTAGGGCTGAACTCCATGAGTGTTTTCCGTGGGATCGTGTCAGAACAAAAAAATGCAGGCGACACATCGGAGGTATAAACTACATTTCATCTGACATGACGCGACTGTTGGATGTGAATGCAGCAAGCTGCAGCTTCATTAGTGATGGGCGAATTTTTTCGGCAGGCACGAATTCGCTGTGAATTCAAACCAGCCTATTGGATTTATTTAATGTTTATGTGATTTTCTAGTAGACTTAAGGTATGAAGATCCAAATTACGTAAAGATCCATTATCTGGAAACCTCCAAGTCCTGAGCATTCTGGATAACAGGTCCCATACCTGTACTCAAAGCATATGAGCACAGAAGTCTGAAATACATTTTTTACTGTGTTAATGACAACGGTTAATCCGTTTAGCATTAAAGGGGTTGTTCAAAGCTGGAAAGACTCAGTAGGAGAGAAATTAATAAATATTAAAAGAAAAAAATGAAGACCAATTGAAATGTTGGTTAGAATTTACCATTCTATAACATAATAAAAGTTAACCTGAAGGTGAACCACCAATTTAACACTATGGAGGGCATGTGCAAGGCCTCTGCCAGTTACATTACATTCACAACCTAGAGCAATAGGTAAATTGGTGCATGACTTTAGACACAGACTAAATGGAATTAAATATTTACACACAGAACCTGAGGGGATTGGGATAGTTTTTCGGTATCTTGCTGTACAGACTATAAGCAAACTTAGGGGCTGCTCCTGCTGAATTGTGCTTAGTACAGAGGAATACCTATGCTGTCATAGTTTTATGGGAATCTCTCTGTACAGACTATGAGCAAACTTAGGGGCTGTTCCTGCTGAATTGTGCTCAGTACAGGGAATACCTATGCTGCCATAGTTTTATGGGATCTCTCTGTACAGACTATGAGCAAACTTAGGGGCTGTTCCTGCTGAATTGTGCTTAGTACAGGGAATACCTATGCTGCCATAGTTTTATGGGATCTCTCTGTACAGACTATGAGCAAACTTAGGGGGCTGTTCTTGCTGAATTGTGCTTAGTACAGGGAATACCTATGCTGCCATAGTTTTATGGGATCTCTCTGTACAGACTATGAGCAAACTTAGGGGACTGTTCCTGTTGAATTGTGCTTAGTTTAGGGGAATACCTAGGCTGCCATAGCTCTATAGAATCTCTCTGTAATGGCTATGAGCAAACTAAGGGGCTGTTACTGCAGATGTTAGACCATGCCCACAGGGCCAGATTTATGGGCAGGTGGCCAGAGGCCACTCGGTCCTGGTGCCGGGGTGCGCAGTTATATCGGCTGCCCGTATATCCCCCTCTGGTGCTGGGGAGCTGTGTGTAGCTGAGCATCTATTTTAACTCTTTCTAAAGTATCTCAGTGTTCTGAAAAAAAAAGCCGCTGATGCCCATAAAACACTTAGCAATTTCATGTAAAATACCCCCAGAATTCATAGCAGGATGTCACAGTGGCCCTTCTATGTATACGTACCCCCAAAACTCATAGCAAGATGACACTATGACAGATTAATAACTAGTAACAAAAACAGTTCAAGTCCTTACCAGCACTTGGCTCTTCTGCTGCTGCTCTGTTCTCAAACCCCCCCTTGCTCCCTCCCCCATGCAGCCTGGACAGTTCAAAAGCCCTGTGATCAGAGCCAGACCAGAGCTGCCAGAGAGGGGAGAGCAAGAAAAACATTTTCTTAGGGCGCTTCCTAATGAAACTGTCAGCAGGGAAAGTGGCAGAAATACGGACTGTGATTTAACCTGCACAACCCCACCCAGCACCTCTTCATTCACTTATCGCTTAAGTTATTATTTATTTCCCACAGCGCACCCTGGAAGCTCTGGGCACCACGTGACGGCAGTCATGTGACTGCCTGATGTCACGCCTCCTTTTCTCTGCATGGAAACTCTGCTGTGTTGCTGTCGCTGCTACTGTTTTATTGCACGTATTGGCGGGGTTGTACCGGGTCTGTCTGGCAGGTCAGACACTTGCCAGGAGCAGACAAGTATACGCTCATTAACGTAACCCCCACCCCCTCGGTGCTGACTTACTTTGCGGCTGTAGCCGACTACAGCTGGCTACAGCGTGGCGCGATCTGCCGGGGGCCCTGCGGGGGGTGCGGGCCCTGGTCCAATTGCACCCCCTGCTCCCCCGGTAGTTACGCCACTGGGAGAAAGAAAGAGGCTGATCTGATGTTCTTCTGCGTAGGAACGATTTGAGAAAGGTTTCTAACTGCTCTGCAGGGAAACAATCATACTTATGAACAGCAGGGGGAGCCCCCGTCTTACTTCCCAGCCATGCAGAACTCAAGCAGCTTTGTTTGTTTCCCTGTAGAGCAATCGGCGACTGTGTAGAGATTTGTATTGGATTTTATTTCGGCTTTACATCCCCTTTACTTTTTCCAACTCCAGCTGCAGGGACAAAGATGATGGAGCCAGATTTAAACAGATAACCTGGGATTCTATTTGGAGGTTTATTTTGCTGCAGCCACTGGTTCTGCAGAATTGGAGAAAGTTTGTATTAAACAATACAAAAACTATAAAATCCACATTAGATTATATGACAACACAGGACCCAGTGCAGTCTGTATATTCTGATTATTTATCAGTCTTTTTGTATCGGCTTCTGGCAGATATTATTTGACTTGTGCTGTTTTGATAATTTATGACGATCCCTAAGCAGCCCAGACCACACTGAGCATGTGCACAGTCTTGGTCTTGCAAAGATGTATAACAAAGTTACAAGATGGTGACCCCCTGTAGCCAACTTTGAAAGCATAAATCATTTGTTTGATTAGGCTTGTGGTGCAGTAAATTCATGTTTATGTTTAGTATACAAAATACAGCATTTCTAGCCTTATTCTATTTTAGACTTTACTTCCCCTTTAAAGGAAATATAAGCCCTAATAACAAATTACTGTAAAATTTCTTTTAGTGCTCATTTATTCCTTGAATTTAAAACAACACCCATTGTTTATTTTGGCAGACTGGACACATTCGATAGAAAATTAATTTTGTAAAAAAAAGGAAAGTCTTGTGATGTTGCTCTGCTCAAATAATGAAGTTAGTGAGCAGAGAAGAGTCATATGAGGTGTCTCTGGTCAGGTTTACGCAGAACAACATCACAAGATTTTTTTTCACTAAATACATTTTCAACCAAATAAACCCAGTTGTATAAAATGACCAGCAAATGGCACCGTTGTTTCAAATTCATAATTAGGAACACATGGATTTTTTTCACCTGCAAAATTAGCTTTTTTTTTTTTTTGCGAGTAGCAAACATTTTTGCAAGTCTGTGCTAGAGTTTCTTCATGCATTTTGTTTCACTAGAAAAAATTGCAGTGGTTCATGTGGGAAAAAGATGCAAGAAAAAAAAAACCTACAAAGAAAAAAGGCTATTTGTCTCCAATGCATTTAGCATGAGAATAAAAAAATGGCCATTGACTCCAATACATGATTTTATAAATACCGTACTATGATTCTTGTAGGTGCTAGAAAAATCATAGCAAAAATAAAATGCCCATTGATTAGATTTGGTGAAATATTTTAGGAAATTTTTGGAAATTTTTTTGACACAGCAAAAACTGGGATCACTATTTTATTTAGCAGTTTAAAAATTGGTAATCTCTTGAAATTTAGAAAAAAAATGCAAATTGCAAAGTGCTCAGATTTTACATTAATTTGTTTGCTGAGTTTAAATTCTCATTAACTGTTTTCCTACTACAGGTATTGGATCAGTTATCTGGAAACCCGTTATCCAGAAAGATCCATATTACAGAAAGCCCGTTTCCCATAGAATCCATTTTATCCAAATAATCCCAATTTTTAAAAATGATTTCCTTTTTCTCTGTAATAATAAAACAGTAGATTGTACTTGATCCCAACTACGATATAATTAATCCTTATTGGAAGCAAAACCAGCCTATTGGGTTTATTTAATGTTTACATGATTTTCTACTTGACTTAGGGGGCAGATTTATTTAAGGTAGAAGTGAAAATTCGAATTAAAAAATTAAAATTTCGAGTTAATTTTTGTATACTCTGACTAGGGAATAGTCCAAATTAGATTCGAATTTGAAAAAAATTAGAAAATTCGAATATTGAAATTTATCATGTACTGTCTCTTTAAAAATTTTACTTCGACCATTCGCCATCTAAAACCTGCCGAAATGCTGTTTTAGCCTATGGGGGACCTCCTAAAACTTATTTGAAGTCAATTGCTGGACTTTGTAAAATTAAAGGGTTTTTTTGAAAAATTTTGGATCGAATTCAATCGAATGCGTGCAATTCAAATTCGATCAAGAATTGACCTATTCGATCAAAAACTGACCTATTCGGCCAAAATTTTTTTGATAAATTTCGATTGGTCTTTTTTAATTTGGTTTTCAAAGTTATGGGAGTTTAAAAATCTTCCCCTTTAAAGGTATGAGGTTCCAAATTACAGAAAGATCCATTATCTGGAAAGCCCCAGGTCATGAGCATTCTGGATAACAGGTCCTATACCTGTAAGTTGTTTCCATAGAACAAAATTCTTTGCCCAAGTTGGCGATTGAGAGACCAACAACTAAACTGTTAAATATTTTCCCGTATTTGTCTCGCCATTTTATCTTTCACTAAAGCATCAGCAGCACAATATCTTTGTATTTTATTCCACCCAAGGCTTATTTGCTACAGATCTTAATAGTCTGCACCCAAAGAGCACATTTACAATGGCAAATTATTTAGGGAATAAGAAATGAATATTTGATCAATGAGATCTCCAAGAAAAAGTAGAAAGTACTGAACACCTGACTGACTACAGTTTATCTTTGTTGTGGAATGGATGCGACATACACTATTAATATTTTATTTTAATAAACTAACAATTTGAGAGTCACTCAGATTTATGACTGATAACCTCGTTCATAAATAATAAATGAGCCAATGTTTCACAAATAAAACGCTTTCACCCTCGCCGCTATTTGTTTGATTTTTATCCAAGTGAAGACGTGAAATCGTTCAGATCCCAAAGGGCAGATTTATCAAGGGTTTGAATTTCGAATTTGAAAAACTTCAAAATTCAAAAAGACCAACTGAAATGAAATCGAAGTTTCTTTTGGGCCGACTAGGTCCCTTTTCGATCGAATTCGAAGCGATGTAATGGCGCATTTTCAAAGTCCACCAATAGATTTCAAATAGGTTCTAGGAGGTCCCCCATAGGCTAAAACAGCAATTCGGCAGGTTTTAGATGGCGAATGGTCGAAGCTGAATTTTTAAAGAGACAGTACATGATAAATTTCAAAATTCGAATTTTCAAATTTTTTTTAAATTTAAATCGAATTTGGACTATTCCCTTGTCGAAGTACACAAACATTAGTTCGAAATTCGAATTTTTTTAAATTTGAATTTCCACTTTAACCTTTGATAAATCTGCCTCTTGAAGTGTGAATGCGCAGTAATATACTTACGGAATTTGCCATTCGTTGTCCAATAAGATAGACTGCCAAATATTAGTATTGCAACAGGCTTGTGAAATTTAAAGGTTGTTACTTAAAGGGGATGAAAACCTGAAAATAAGATTTTGGCAAATAAAAGTAAATATAATTCTAAGCAAATATCCAGTAAACATTCATAAGAGATTAAGCTTTTTATTCAGCGGCTCTCCAGTTTGCAGTTGATATATATTCATTTTATTTAATGCTATAAGAAGTAATAATATAAAAATATTTAAAGGATAAGTAAACCTTTAAAATAAATTAATGTAAAATTGATGAGGGGGCTATTCTAAGCACTTTTGCAATGTACATTCATTATTTATTTTGTTTTTATTCCAAGATATTAAAGGATATGTGTACTGTTAATATGAATTCATTTTGCTACAACAGCGCCACCTGTTGGTCATTTTGTGACCAATCTGACCACCAAGTAGACAAGGAAGAAGTTAAGGAGAAAAAAGAGGCTGCTCTGATGTTCTTCTGCTTAGGAAAACAATTAGAAACCTTTCTCAAATCTTTCCTAAGCAGAAGAACATCAGAGCAGTCTCCTTTTTCTCCTGACAACTTCCTTGACTACTTGGTGGTCAGACTGGTGGGAAAATGACCAGCAGATGGCGCTGTTGTAACAAAATTCATTCATATTAACAGAATGAGAATCTTCACAAACAGTACATGTATCCTTTAATATCTTGGAATACAAATAATAATAATAAATAATGAATGTACATTGCAAAAGTTCTCAGAATAGCCCCCTCATCAATTTTACATTCACTTATTTTTATGGTTTACTTATCCTTTAATTGTTTAGCGGAAAGGGAGAAGGTTAGTCAACCATATTATAGTTACTGAAGTAAATGTAAACTTTAAAAAAGAAATGTAACATACAATTACGCAGGGTGCTCTAATGAGCAAATTGCTTGGTTTTTTTAAAACATTTTTCAGTATATTAGCAGTTTCTGTGCTGCTAATATAATAAATTTTTAAAAAAAAAACACAGTGCCACCTGCTGTTCATTTCCAGACACAGTTGGTAGAAAGTTGCGTTTGTGAGAAATGGAAAGCTTTGCGATGTTGCTCTGCTGATAACTAACCATAAAAATGTCAGATTCTTTGCTCACTAATTTTCTGAGCAACATCACAGGACAAATTTCTTTTATCACTTCATTTTATATTTCCTTTTTAACGTTGGCAAAAAAATAACAGCAGGTGGCACTGTTAAATCAATTTTACTTTATTGTTGTAAAAAATTGCTAACACGTTAAAAACTAGAAAAACAAATGAATGGAGGTTTCAGAATTGTTCAAAACATCACTCTCTGCAGTTTTACATTTTGTTTTTATAATTTCTTTCAAGCAGAATAAATGATTGTTGAATGTTTTAAAGGAAAGTATTGTTTTATTGTTCTGCACTCTGAAATATTAGGATTTATGACTCCGACTTTTCTACTGATTCTGTAGTGATGGGCGGATTTCTCTTGATTCGTAGTGGAATTCGCAAAATGGTGAAAAATTCAAGAAACTTGAATTTTTACACCCACATCAATCTGTGTAAATTTTGATGCTCGCATCAATATTGACGCCGGCGTTAAAGTCAATGGGCGTCCGAATAGTGTCAACTGTGACTTTTCCGGCACTCTTCCAAATTTCTTTTACGGCGGTGAATTTTTGCGGGAGTTTCAAATTTATTCGCTTACGGCGACACACAGAAATTCGAATTAGATTTGCACCAGGCAAATTTATTCGCCTATCACTACTCTTCTGGTTTCCATTGGCAAATTTCTCCCGTTTGGCTAAGACTAAATTTTTGCGAATTTTCTTCGAAATTCGCAAAACGTCGAAAAATTCACGAAAAAATCGTGATGCTAGCGTTAAAGTCAATGGGCGTCCAAATAGTTTTGACATGCAGTGATTTTGGTGCAAGCAACTTTTCATGTGGCAAAATGTGGAAATCACAGCGAATTCATGACAGGCAAATTTATTCGCCAATCACTAGAAATTGGCTGTTTGTAACTTCTCAAAAAGTTTCCAAAGTGGAAGGACGGTGGAGAAATTATCTGTGTGGGAATGGATATTCAGAAGTAGCAAAATGTTACTGTAATGTCATTATTCCAATTGCATTTCCATTTCTGCAGCCTTCCATAAGAATAAATAATAGGATATCATCTCATCGGAGCCGCCGCATGAATTTTAGTGTTATTCTTGTAAAGTCTGTGTCAAACATCTTTATAAATAGGGCAAAGCAAGAGGAAATTGTTTTGTCAAATAATATCACAATGAGCCGTTTTCATGGTGGCTGAACTTTTATAAAGAGATGAAGTTAGGGGAAAACTACTTCTGCAAACCTCAACCAATTTTACTTGTTCAACATTTTATGAAGAATTTGACCCAATTTTGTATGAAACGTAAGGGAAAATGAAAATGTGAAACAAAATCATAGAAAAACGACTTGCATTTAGCAAAAGATCATTGGACTTTTAGGGGGTTATTTATAAAAATCCAAATTTTTCTGATAATTTTATTAAAAAAAAGTCCAAGCAAACTAGAATCAATGATTTGACCTTATTTATTATTTTTAAAAAATCACGATTTAATCGGATCAGAAAAAAACTAAATAAAATCAAGCGAAAATCCAAATCGTACGTTTTTGCAGTTTTCTTGAATCGTTTGATTTTTTTAAAGGAAAACTATACCCCCAAAATGAACACTTAAGCAACAGATAGTTCATATCATATTAAGTGGCATATTAAAGAATCTTACCAAACTGGTTTATATATTTAAGTAAATATTGCCCTTTTACATCTCTTGCCTTGAACCACCATTTCGTGACTCTATCTGTGCTGCCTCAGAGATCACCTGACCAGAAATACTTCAACTCTAACTGTAACAGGAAGAAGTGAGGAAGCAAAAGACACAACTCTGTCTGTTAATTGGCTCATGTGACCTAACATGTATGGTTTGTTGGTATGTTTGTGAGTACAGTGAATCCTACGATCCCAGGGGGCGGCCCTTATTTTTTAAAAAGGCAATTTTCTATTTATGATTACCCAATGGTACATATTACTAGAAAAGTATATTATTATGAAAATGGTTTATTTACACGAAGCAGGATTTTACATATGAGCTGTTTTATGCAATATCTTTCTACAGAGACCTACATTGTTTGGGGGTATAGTTTTCCTTTAAGTCTTTTCTCGAAAAGTCAATTTTTTCTGACTTTTGCCTGAAAAATCCAAAATTGTTGAATATTTGTCGGGCTAATTCCAGCGCAGACCACAGAAACTTCCAAATAGGATGTGGACCTCTCCCATTGATTTATATACAACCTCGGCAGGTCTGAGATGCCCGATTTATAGATATTCTGACTTTTTCCATCCTCGGGGGTATAATAAATCTTGAATAATTTCAAGGGTTTTTTTCCAATTAAAATTCAGATTTTGTAGTAAACAAAGCTTGAATTTTTCGAGTTTTTTGCATTCGGACTTTAATAAACAACCCTCTTAGACATTGCTTCAAATCTTTCAAAGTGACCTTGCTGTTCCAACTGGACATGGCCGGCAGAAAATAACGTTGGTGAGAAGAGGAAAGTCTTGTGATGTTGTTCTGCTTACAACGGACCAGAGAAACACCAGGTGCCTCTTCATTTTCTTCGTAGAACAACATCATAAGACTTTCCTTCTCTCGCTAATTTAATTTCCCACTGACTGAAATGAAATCCCAGGTGGTGCAGTTGTTCAGAAAAATAAATTTTATAAATTCCGTTTGCAGCTTCCTTCCCCTTTAGTACATTGTTGATTCAGGGACAGAAGCGGTTGTGTTGTGTTGTCAAGAAAGACATTTGATGATAAGTTTTCTTTACATGTGAATGAATAATCTTGAAACTGCAGCTGGGATTATTAGAGCGAAATTTTTTTGAGTTTGACAAGCACAAGTTTTTTAAGCTCAGCTGCTATTTCTTTGCATAATATATCATGCACTGAATCAAGAACATTACTTATATTTATCCGCATAGCACAAAAATATTGTGCAGCTATGGAACCTGCTAAGAGAATATTAAGGACCGGGAGTTTTCTGGATAACCGATCTTTCCAGATCCATACTTTAAAGGGATACTGTCATGGGAAAAAAATTTTTTTCTCAAAAGAGCAAACAGATTTTTTTATATTCAATTTTGAAATCTGACATTGGGCTAGACATATTGTCAATTTCCCAGCTGCCCCAAGTCATGTGATTTGTGCTCTGATATACTTTAATCACACTTTACTGCTGTACTGAAAGTTGGAGTGATATCACTCCCTCCATTTTCCCACCAAGCAGCCTAACAACAGAACAATGGGAAGGTAACCAGATAGCAGCTCCCTAATACAAGAAAACAGCTCCCTGGTAGATCTAAGAACAACACTCAATAGTAAAAACCCATGTCTCACTGAGACACATTCAGTTACATTGAGAAGGAAAAACAGCAGCCTGCCAGAAAGCATTTCTCTCCTAAAGTGCAGGCACAAGTCACATGACCAGGGGCAGCTGGGAAATTGACAATATGTCTAGCCCCATGTCAGATTTCAAAATTGAATATAAAAAAATCTGTTTGCTCTTTTGAGAAATGCATTTCAGTGCAGAATTCTGCTGGAGTAGCACTATTAACTGATGTGTTTTGAAAAAAACATGTTTTCCGATGACAGGATCCCTTTAAGGGGGTTATTTGTCAAAATCCAAAATCCAAATGCCAAAAACTCAAAAAATGCAAGTTTTTTTTTACTATGAAATCCAAATATTTAATGGAAAAAAACCCTCAAATTTTCTCGATTTATAAAACTCAGAGGCTACAAAAAGTCAGAATCCGGAAATCTGGCATCTTAGACCTGCCAAGGTTGTATATAGTCAATGGGAGAGGTCCTTATCCTATTTGGTAGTTTCTGTGGTCTATCCAACTATTTCGTACTTTTCGGGCAAAAGCCTGAAAAAGTGTAGCTTATCGGGAAAAACATTTTTTTGGGGGGGAAAAAAGTCTGAAGAAATCGTACGGTTCGCTTTTCGCTCGTGTTTGTCCCTGATTTAATAAAAAATAAGGTTCAATTGTGGATTCTAGTTTGGTCAAACTTTTTTTATTTAAATAAATAATTTTGGACTTTGATAAATAACTCCTTTAGTCTACTAAAAAATCATTTAAACGTTAACAAAATCAAATAGAATTATTTTCCAATAAATTAATTTTTATCTGAGATGAGATCAAGTACAGGTATGGGATCTGTTATCTGGAAACCTGTTATCCAGAAAGATCCAAATTATGGAAATTATGTCTCCCATAGACTCCATTTTACCAAATTTTAAAATTTGGTAAAATGGAGTCTATGGGAGACATAATTTCCATAATTTGGATATTTCTGGATAACAGGTTTCCAGATAACAGATCCCATACCTATCTCATCTCAGTTAAAAATTAATATTTATTGGAAAATAATTCTATTGGGTTTTGTTAACGTTTAAATGATTTTTGTACTTGTACTTGATCCCAACTAAGATATAATTAATCCTTACTGGAAGCAAAACCAGCCTATTGGGTTTATTTAATGTTTATATGATTTTCTAGTAGACTTAAGGTATGAAGATCCAAATTACTGAAATATCTTTTATCTGGATAGTCCCAGGCCCTTAACAGGTCCCATACCTGTACAAGGTGCTGTTTTATTATTACAGTAAAAAAAAATCATTTTTAAAGATTTTAATTATTTGATTAAAATTAAGTCTATGGAAGATGATCTTCCTGTAATTCTGAACAGTCTGGATAACAGAATTTTTGGATAATGGATCCTATACCTGTACTAATGTAAACTAAGTTTGCATATGATTTTACATTTATTATCTCATTATGGGTTATTACTGCTATTATTAACTTTAAAATAACTTTTTTTTTTTTTTTTTTTTATTTCAATAAATTTTTATTCTTTTAAACCACATTTGTATACAGAGTGCTTTTTAAACAGGATCATTTATGTTTCCCATATCCATCTTACATAATAAACATAAAAAACAAATCCATAGAAAATTTTAACCTGTTGCCTGAGGTTAAGAGGGAAACCCCAACAACCCGGGACAAAACTTGGGTTCCATATATTGTCCCCCCCCTAAAAAAAAACAAAAAAAAAAAAAACCCACATGCCCGAAACCCCTAATGTAGTGTCCTGAATTAAAGCTAATAACTTCGTGAAAAGTTGTGGTCCTTGTATAGTGCAAACCCGTGCCATAATACTGTCAATGATTAAAACCAGTGATGTTATATATAACCTAGAGCCGATTTATTGTGAAGAACAGTGCCCCCGCTACTGAAATAGCCGAGCAGTCGATCCTTTAAAGTGAACCCCCATGATCCTAGAAAGGGGAAAGAAAAAAAAAAACAAAAAAAAAAAACAAAAAAAACCCCCCCCCCCCAGTGATGCTCTTTATACATTAACGTGACAAATTTATTAAATAAGTGTCTGATGACTTCGCAAACCCAATAACCTTTTATCGCCCACCTCTAAAATTTAGGATAGAGAGAGAGAAGAGGAAAAAAAAAAAAAAAAAAAAAAAAAAAGGAGGGGGGGGGAGGAACCCCTAATTGTGTCCTTCTGTGCTAAGTATACCCTCCCCGCCCCAGGCCCCAGGCCAACCCAAAATTTAATACACATAATCAAAAACACCAAAAAAAAAAAAAAAAAAAAAAATTACCAAAATAATAAGTACCTCTACTGTAAAAAAAAGAATTCTTACAGTGAGAGAGGAATAGATACCTCTCCAGGCCCCTGTCTATATTCGATCCAGGGCCTCCAAACAGCAAGAAATTTCTGATGAGAATCGAGGAGAATGCTGGACATTTTCTCTTGACACATAATCCAGTCTATTCTAGATTTAACTGGTTCTATTGAGATTTGTTTCTGTTTCCAAGCTCCAGCAATAGTTCTCTTAGCTGCTAACATTATGAAAGAAAATAGACTAAACTGAGACTTCGATAAAGTATCTGGTTTTTTCCCAAGTAGAGCTAGGACAGGATCTTTAGGAATGGGGGGTCTCCAATACCGAATATACCATATTGAAGATTCTAATCCAGAATCTCCGGGCTAAAGGGCATTTCCACCAAATGTGGAACATTGTGCCTACTTCTCCACACCCTCTAAAGCAGCTAGAATCAGCTAAAGGGGCAAATTTGGCTATACGTGCTGGAACCAGGTACCATCTGAATAACACTTTATAATTCGTCTCTAGTAAGGAAACATTATTAGATGATCTTCTAGTCGTATTCCAGATCTGTTCCCAATCCTCATGTGGAATTTCTCTAGATAGATCCCTATGCCAGGCTAACATATAGGAAAGCATCGAGGGTTGCAGGCCCTCCAAAAATTTATTATACAAACTGGAGACTACTCGTCGTGAACTAGGAGAATAGATACACCATCTTTCAAAGAATGTTTCTCTGTTCTCTTTGTCTTTTACCTGGACCCACTGAGTTAAAACAAAGTGATAAACTTGTTGTAATCTGAACCTTTCTGTAGAAGGGATTGAAAACTTGTCTATCAATTCCTGTAAGGGAAGGGGCCCTGCTGTAGAGCATAGCTGCCCCAATGACCGAATACCTCTATCAGTCCACCACTTAAATTGGGAAACCTGAAGCCCCGGAGAAAACTGGGGATTTGAGAATAGAGGGACTGCTGGCCCCAAAGGGGACTTCAACTGAATATTCTTGTTCGAAGCTACCCACACCTTCATAGTGTGTTGTAAACACCTACTCATCTGTGCTACTCTCTGTCTCGGGAGGTTCCATAACATTGCTATAGGAGAATATGGTTGTGTAAAGAGGCCTTCCAGCAATACCCAGTGAGGACTATCTTCTGTGGAGTGCAAAGCAAGGATCTGGGCTAATTGGGCTGCCTTATAATACAAAGAAAACTTTGGAAGTCCCAAACCTCCACACATCTTAGGCTGAAATAATGTGTGTTTGTTAACCCTTGGAGGTTTCCCCGCCCATACAAACCTAAGTACTGTTGATTCAAATTTCCCCAGTTGTCCCCAGGAACAGTGACAGGTAAGGTTCTAAATAAATACAACAGTTTCGGTAGGAGTGTCATTTTTACTGAATTTATACGTCCTACCCATGATATATGATGAGAGCTCCATCTCTCTAGTAAGGATGTTAAAGCTTTGAACATTGGAGGGTAATTATATTTAAATAAATCATCATAAGACCTTGTTAATTTAATTCCTAATAGAGATAAGTATTTAGGGTGCCAATTAAATTCAAAGTTCAGTTTTAGCAGTTTTTCCATTTCCTGTGGGAGGTTAATATTTAGTGCTTCAGTTTTATGATGATTAATTCGTAACCCAGAAATAATACCAAAAGCTTCTAAAAGCCCATATAGATTAGGAAGTGATGTAAGAGGTTTAGAGATAATGAAAGATAGATCGTCTGCAAAAAGGCTAAGTTTATGATGGAGTCCACTAGCTTGAATACCGGCGATATTGGGGTTAGACCGAACTGCTATAGCCAATGGTTCAATCGCTAGATTGAACAGAATGGGAGAAAGGGGACAACCCTGACGGGTCCCCCTGTATATCTGAAAGGGATTAGAGCAAAACCCTGGAATATTAACTATAGCTGAGGGCCCATCATAAAGGGCTTTTACCCATGACAGTAAGTTCGGGCCAAACCCCCATTTACCTAATACATAATAAAGATAGTCCCAGGATAAGGAATCAAAAGCCTTTCGAATATCTAATTTAAGCAACATAGATTTGGTACCTGTCTTTTGAGCGTGTTCCATAAGTAGAATAAGGCGCCTGATAGCGTCCGAGGCCTGGCGGCCCGGGACGAACCCCACCTGATCTTTGTTGATTATTGAAGGGAAAAATGTATTAATACGCATGGCTATAATTTTCCCTAGGATCTTAATATCCGTGTTCAAAACCGAGATAGGTCTATAGTTCTTACAGTCATGTAAATCTGTGTCTGGCTTAGGGATAGCTGAAATTTTAGCCTGTAGTGACTCGGGGTGTAACCTCTGGCCTTCAAGAAGCCCATTAAACATAGATGTTAAAAATGAAGACAATTCTATATTAAATTTTTTATAATATATGTTTGGGAGACCATCGGGGCCTGGAGATGTATTCAAATTCAGGTCCTTTATAGCATGGACTACTTCCTCCTGTGTTATTTTATCCTCCACCCGCAAAATTTGCTCGGGAGAAAGCTGAGGGATATCAAGGTCTTTAAAAAATTTTGTAAAAAGTTTATCGCTAATAGGGGCCGGATTCGAGTATAATTTTTTATAAAAGGTTTCAAAAGTTTCCGCTATCTTTTGTGGGTTACCCGAAAGAGGGCCTTGAGGGGTCCTGATTCTATGTATGTACGAGGGGTTATTTTTCTCATTTAATTTACGGGCCAGCATTCTCCCCGGTTTATCCAGGGCACTATAAAGTTTGTGTTTCGCCCATCTCAAGGTTTTTTCAGCATTAGTGGAAAGGAGTAGATCTAAATCCCTTTGGACTTGTTGGATCTGCGCTAAATAAGCTTCTGTAGGGTATCGAACGTATAGTTCTGATAATCTATCCAGCTCTTTACTTAAGGTATCAACCATCTTTCCCCTCATCTTTTTCCTCTGAGAGCCTATCTGGATAAACACCCCTCTGATTACTGGCTTATGCGCCTCCCATAGGGACGCTCTTGATGAGACAGAGAGAGAATTTTCTGAAAAATACATATTTAGATTATCTTTAATTTTCGTTATCACCTCTGGATAACTCAAAAGGGATTCGTTGAGTCTCCACTGCCGACCAAAACTTTGAACCGGATTAAGGGATAATGCAACTAAAACCGGGCAATGGTCCGACCAGCTTGTATTAATCATTTTAGCTGACCGGAGGGAAGTTACTATAAATGATGTAAAAAAGATATGGTCTATTCTAGTAGATAACTTATGAGGGGCTGAATAATGAGAGAACTGGCGGGTGTCCGGGTTAATCTCTCTCCAAGTATCTACCAAACCATTAATACTTATTAAGTTCTTAAACTTTAGAGCTTCTCTATTAGGACCTACTACTGTTTTCCTTTCCAATAAAGCCAAACGATCTAATCGAGGATTCCAGACCATATTTGAGTCTCCGCAAAGGATCATCTGGCCTGACTGATTCTGTTTACATAAATCAAAAAGTTCAGACAAAAACCCCATCTGTTGAACATTAGGAGCATAATAAGAAACTATAGTAAGAGGATAGTCCCCAATATGTATGTTAGCTATGATATAACGTCCCTCTGGATCTGTGACCACTTTATCAATCACTAGGGCTAGATTAGCATGAAAACAAATAGCAACCCCCTTAGTCTTCGTGGGACTAGTGGCTAACAGGACCCTAGGAAACCGCCTATGAAAATATTTAGGGTATGAGGCATGAGAAAAATGGGTCTCTTGAAGGCAGATAATATCTGCCTGTAAAGCCGAATATTGGGCGAAAGCTTTAGTCCTCTTTACCGCAACATTGAAACCTTGTACATTATGGCTGAGTATCTTAAGGGTCATTATTATGACTTACAGTAACGGCTTCCATGGCTTTAATATAGTACAAATAAGAAAGATTGAGAGACCCCCCAATTGGTACTGCCCTAAGGGGAAACATTTCCCCCCTGCTATTATAAAATTTAAAGAATGATGACAACAGAGGCAATAGAACAAAAATAAACAAAAACAGACAAAACAAAAAAAAAAACAAAAAAAAAAAAAACCAAAAAAAAAAAAAAAAAGGGGAAAATAACATAAAAAACTGCATATGACCAGTTTAAAGATATGTCAAAGCCTATATAACATTTCTTAACCCCTACCCGGGATGGGCACAATATCTGTGCCTCCAACCTCCCAAGACCTACCCGAAAAGGGGTCACACCCACCATTAACCCAAAAAGTGGGAATAGGAGGGAGGGGAGAGCGATACACAACCAGGACTTTCAATAGCCAAAAGGTATAACACCTGAAAATTCTTAGGTCCCAGATAGAAAAGAAAAAAAAAAAGAAAAAATGAGATAGTCCAAGTGAGTGTCCTATAAAAATAGGTACATTTCAAAGCAGTCACATTCATCTCCCTAGGCCCCGCAAAGCCATAGTTCTATCAGGCTCTCAAACCCTGGGGCATGGAAAGTGAGGACCTCTGGGAGAAGGATTTTACTTTTTCCCACATTGGCAAAATTTTGCGAACAGATTCGGATACTCTGGGAATTTCTTTCAGGGAAGCATCCGCTAGCCCCAATTTAATAAATAAATCTCTACCCTCTTCTGGGGAGGTAACTGAATGTTGCTTGTTATTATAAGTGAACTGCAGGCGGAACGGAAACAGCCAACGATATGGTATTTTACGCTGCTGCAGAATTTTAGTAATGGGCCCCATATTCCTCCTTTTTTGCAAAGTAGTTGGGGACAAGTCGGCATAGAGCTGGAGAGGATAGGATTGGTAAGATAACTTGCTCTGAGCTCGGGCCGCCACCAAAACCGCCACCTGGGTTTGATGATAGTGAAAGCGGATAATAATATCTCGCGGAGGATCCTCTGGTCGACGAGGCCGAAGGGCCCTGTGGATTCTGTCCATCTCAAACCTAGTCACAGACAAATCAGGGATTAAGGTTTGCAATAGATCCAGAGCGGCCGTTTTTATGTCCAGGATACTTTCTGGAAGGCCCCTGATCCGAATATTGTTTCGTCTAGATCTGTTATCAGAGTCCTCAATCTGGTCTTGGACCTCCTTTAATTGAGTTTGAAGTGTAATAATATCCTGTTCATGACCGTCAAGGACTGTAATACAATCATCCATTTTAGATTCAGTTTCCGCAATCCTTTGGCCCAAATCCGCCACCTGTTTAGACAGATCAACCGAGATTTTATTTGCCATTAAGTCTAATTCCCCCTGCAATAGTATCTTAAATTTGCCCAGTAAAGCTTCCTCTGGAGAAAACTCCTGCTGGGTTTGCGTACTTTGTCCTGGGGGTTGGCTATCAAATATATCCGGTTGAGAGTCCAAGACGCTAGCTTCAGGAGAAGGCATACTACTTTTAGGTGTATTAAGCAGCTCTACTACCGAGCGCTGCTGTTGTGTAACTGTAGTCGGCGATGCAGCAGGATGACCTGCTCGCATCCCACGTGGCTTCCGACTCGCCATAGAGCTGGACAAGAACGCTCACAGCTACTAAAGGGAGAAACCTCTCCTTTCTCTCCTACCTCTGGGGGTTACTTTCGCGGAGCCAAGGACCTAGACGCCGCCGACTTCCACTCCTCGCCCAGGACTTGAGTATATCCGGGATCCGGAGCCGCCTCACGATCTCTGGCAGTGCGGCGTCCGACTGCCGCCCGTCGACTGCTGCTGCCTCCGCGCCTCCCTGTATGATCTGTGACCGCCCGTCAATCCAAACGCCGGTAAATATCCAGGTGTTCCGCTGCCGATATCTTAAAAGTCCCTGGTTGTGTGCGGAGCAGCCTCAAGGTGCGACCATCTTGGGTTGCACGCGCACGCGCATGCGCCTCCGCCTCCTTTAACTTTAAAATAACTTTTATTATGATGTAGAGAGGGATATTCTGAGACAATCTGCATTTGGTTTTCATTTTTTTACTATTTGTGGTTCTTGAGTTATTTAGCTTCTTATTCAGCAGCTCTCCACTGCAATTTCAGCCGTCTGGTTGCTAGGGTGCCAATAAACCCTAGCAACCGTGCATTGATTTGAATAAAAGACTGGAATATTAATGCAAATTTTGGAGAATAGAGAAGGCAGACTTTTGCATCCTGGTTTATTTGCCCCTTTATGTATTTAAGGTCCGGGTACTGCCCAGATCCTATTGCTCGTATTTTCCATAGCAACCAGGATAGTGGGATTAAATGACAGACTGGGAGAAGAATAGGAATAGGTCTGAACAGAACAATTATAATAACAATCTTCTTTGGCTGGGGCTTCATAACCCCAAGGATTAGTTTAGAATGAAATGAACCCCTACAGATAATAGATCCCATGCACATCTTGTATCCTTTAACTAGTGATGGGCGAATTTCTCCCGTTTCATTTCGCTCAAAAATTTGCGAATTTCCAGTGAAATTTCCAGTGAAATTTGCAAAACGGCGAAAAATTCACAAACTCCATGACATCCATGTCCATACACGTCAATTTTGCTTCCATACTGTTGAATTTCTGCTGACTATATATATATATATATATATATATATATATATATATATATATATATATATATATATATATATATATATATATATATATATATATATATATGGATGGATAGGTCTCAATTTTGCCACTTGCAGTCCGAATAGTAGTGACGTGCAACGGTTTTGACGTGATCGATTTTTCCAGCGTGCATCCAAATATTTTTGCCACCTGCCAATTTTCGCAGGAGTTTCATGAATCTATTCGCCTTCAACAAAACGCGGAAATTCACCACGAATTTGCGCCTGGTGAATTTATTCGCCCATCACTACCTCTAACCAGTTATGTCTTCACAGGGCAAGAAATTAGCCACAATATCGCCAGTCAGGAAGGGGTTGCAGGTCCCGGGCTGCATTTTAAATAAGTGAATAATGAGCAGAATAATGAGCAGAATAATGAGCAGAAGGTTTGTGTCGCGGGTGAGAAGGAAGAAGTTGCCACCAGCAGACGGGGCAAATTCACTAAGATGCAAAGTTGCGCCAGGCGCAACTTCGCCGCACTTCGCCGCACTTCGCCAGGCGTAGTTTCGCCAGCGCTCCGCAAATTCACTAAAATCCGAAGTTGCGCTCAGGGGTAGCGTAAGGTTGTGAAGTTGCGCTAGCGTTGATTCGCTATGTAAAGCGAAGTTACGCTAGCGAAGGCTAATTTGCATACGGCGCGAAATTCAAATTTCAATGGAGGAATACGTATCAGCACTACAAATGCCTAGAAAACCTTCAAATCAGCAAATAAAAATTTTATTTTGCCCTACACATGTGCCCACTGTCTAGGTAAGTTGCCATGAGTCAGGAAATGTAGGGGGGAAGGAGGGGAGCCCCAAAAATTTTTTTTCGATCTTTTTCAGCCTATCACCCATAATGTAGAAAACACGCCAGTGTTTTTTGGGACTTAGAAAAAAATTTGACTTTTTTTGAAACAATCCCTATCTACTCTATTGCGCTTCACTAGGTCTGAGGTGGCGAAGGAAGTCTAGCGTAAAAGGTAGCGTTCAGTACACTGCGCAAGTAAGTGAATTTGCGTAGTTACGTCGCTAGCGCAAATTCGCCTGGCGTAAGGGTGCGAAGTAACACTAGCGTAACTACGCCAGCGTTCGTTAGTGAATTTGCGCAGTAACGAAAATGCCAAACGCTAGCGAATTAACGCTAGCGTTCGGCGCTTCGTGAATTTGCCCCAATTGGGTTTCAATTGCAAAGTCACTCGCCTTTTAACTTGCATTGCTTTTCTGCATCTCTTACTGAGAAGCTGAAGAATAGGGAGGTGGGGGGCTAAATGTATATAGATGTACAGTGTGTAGCCCTCCAACTGTGCCTCAGCAACAACAGTTCAGCTGAACTACAACAGTTCAACCCAAGCAGGAGATTCCATATGTCTAGTGGAATTGGGGGTGGAGCAGCGTTGAGGCAGGCACAATGAAGTAGGTGGAGTTATGACCCCGGGGTGGGTTATTGCATCACTTTTAATGTTGTAAACGGACAGAAAGTTTTGATATACCGGTCAAAACCACACTGGTGGCAACTAGGGTTGCCACCTGGCCTGTATTTTACTGGCCTGGCCGGTAAAAATAATGATTGATACCAATGTTATTAATAGGAAAAAACGGCAAGAATATAGGAAGGTCTGTATTTTTTTCTAGAAAAGGTGGCAACCCTATCTCTAATCTAGATTCTGCCTGATGAGTAAACCCAATCCTTTAAAGGGCATGTAAAGTCTAAAATAGAATAAGGCTAGAAATGCTGTATTTTGTATACTAAATATAAACATGAACTTACTGCACCACAAGCCTAATCAAACAAATGATTTATGCTTTCAAAGTTGGCCACAGGGGGTCACCATCTTGTAACTTTGTTATACATCTTTGCAAGACTAAAGGTGGCCATACACGGGCCGATAAAAGCTGCCGACAGACCGTGTCGGCAGCTTATTGGCCCGTGTATGGGGGCCCCCGACGGGCTTCCCCGATCGAGATCTGGCCGAAAGTCGGCCAGATCTCGATCGGATGGGATTAAAAATCCCGTCGGATCGCGGCCGCATCTGTTCGTTGATGCGATCCCGCGATCCGACCGCCCGTTTGGCGAACGCTAGGATCCGATCGTTGGGCCCTAGGGCCCACGATCGGATCAGCCCGATATTGCCCACCTCAAGGTGGGCATATCGGAGGGAGATCCGCTCGTTTGGCGACATCGCCAAACGAGCGGATCTATCCGTGTATGGCCACCTTTAGACTGTGCACATGCTCAGTGTGGTCTGGGCTGCTTAGGGATCGTCATAAACAAAGCTGCTTGAGTTCTGCATGGCTGGGAAGTAAGGCGGGGCTCCCCTGCTGTTCATAAGTATGATTGGTAGGGACCATCTTTTGCCGCCGACTAATAAATTAGCAAAACTCCTAGAGAAAAAAAAATTTGACACGCGTCGAAAAAAAGTTGCGCGTCAACACTATAAGCCCATTGATTTTAACGCCGGCCTTAAAATTGACCCGAATTGATGCAGCCGTCAAAATTCACGTTTCACGAAATTTTGAGAAATTCGCCCATCGATATTCTTGATACTTTAGGCCCTTCCTTGAAGGAAAGATTAAAACTAAGTAAGCCTTATCTGAAAGGTCCAGCTTAATATACCAGTAAACTGCTGCTCTGAGTCCTCTGTCCAAAGAAACACCACATTTCTTTCCTTCTATTGTGTACTCATGGGCTTCTGTATCAGACTTCCTGTTTTCATCTTAAACCTCCAGGGCTTGGGCTTGAGCATGCTCAGTTTGCTCCGCTCTCCCTCCCTCCTCCCCTCCCTGTTGTAATCTGAGCACAGAGCTGTAAGTGAGCAGGGAGAGACTCGGGCAGGAAGTGATGTCACACCAAGCTAATGTGGCAGCTGCTATCCTAAACAAACAGAGCTTTTTTACTCAGCTATGTCAAAACATTCTACAGAATAAATATAGCATCTAGCTTGCACTATTGCAGCTAATCTATTGGCAATAAAATGCCTCTGTAGCTTTCCTTCTCCTTTAAACTAGATTTGACCGGGGAGGATGATGGGAGTTGTAGTTTAAAAAAAAAAAAAGAGAGAAGTCTATCCAGGGCACCTTGTGAAAAAAGGCAACTCCCTTGGGACACAGAGCAAGTCCATGAAACCTCATTGTGTAGCGGATCTGTGATGTCACACACACTCTCCATGAACGACAAGCCTTTCAGGATCTCCAGCCTTCCGCATGATTTCTCCCCGAGGAAAGAATATAAAAGCTTTGCTGCAAAGTGGCCTCTCGCATGTGGGAAACACAGGGAAGGAGGAGGGGGCAGTGCAGCTGGTATCAGTCGCTGGTACCTGTGTGTGATGTGACTGTAGCTGTATCACCCATGGGTGGGGCTGCGTGGGTTTTACATGCGCTTGTATGGCTCTCTGCGGCTATTCCCCCCTCCCAAATAAATGAGAGAGGCGTAAGCATGTGGGTCAGTGAGCATGCCGTGCACATGAGAGAGCTGCTCCAACCTCATAACTGCAGTCATGTTAAAGGGCCAGTAACACCACAATATGAAAAGGTTTGATGTGCAATCCGACATTATTTAAAGGGGTGGTTCACCTTGAAGTCAACTTTTAGTATGTTATAGAATGGCCAATTCTAATCAATTGGTCTTCATTATTTATTTTTTACAGTTTTAGAATAATTCACCTTCTTCTTCTGACTCGTTCCAGCTTTCATATGGGGGTCACTGACCCCATCTAAAAAAAACAAATGCTCTGTAAGGCTACCAATGTATTGTCATTGCTACGTTGCATTACTCAACTTTCTATTCAGGTCTCTCCTATTCATATTCCAGTCCCTTATTCAAATCAATGCAGGGCTGCTAGGGTCATTTGGAGCCTAGCAACCAAATTGCTGACTAAAAAGCTAAAAACCACAAATTGTAAATGGTCTCAGGATATTACTCTCTTCATCGTACCCCACACACACACAAGTTATAAAAAGCTATTGATGGTCAGGGCCCCCTGCAAGTAAAAAAAAAATTGGTGGTCAGGGTCCCCCTTACAAGTAAAAAAAATTGGGGCCCCAGAGAATATTTTTTTTAAAAATACATTGGCGTGAAGGCCCACCTTATAAGTTGGTGGCAGGGGCCTATAGAGTATTAAAATAATACATTGGTGGTTAGGGGATTAAAAAAAAAAAACACTCTTTGTGTGGCTTCAGGAACTTGTAGCTTCAGGACTTCAACTTCGCCTCCTTTTGTGACTTTGGGTCTTTTCGCAGCATTCGGGAATTCGGCTTTTTGGGGGGGGGTCTGGGACTTTGGAAGGACGGCACAGTTTCAGCGCTGTCAAGGGGGGCCCGGCTCTTTTGAAAAGTGCAGCACTGCCGGGTCCCCTTTCAGGCCTGGGTCCCATACACTTGCATCCCCTGTGCCCCCTGATGGTGGCCCTGTTATACAATACTATACAATACCAGGGCCAGAACTAGGGGTAGGCAGAAGAGGAACCTGCGTAGGGCGCAACAACAGAGGGGCGCCAGGCACATACCTCTAAAACCATCTTCTGGCTAAAGCTAGTCCCTGTTCACTGGCCTGTGTTGCGCTCTCCTCTCTCCCCGCCCATCAGACGCTCTCCTCTGTGCTATTGCTTACACATGCAAAAGTTGCGGCTAGACACATGCGTGTGCAAGTTGCGGTCTCGCGAGCTGGCGTTCAGACACACACCCGTCCAGGCGTGCTCATGTTTAGACGTGTGTGGCGGAGGTGGAACAGGCTGGCTGGCTAGGTTGCCTAGGGCGCCCTGTCGGCTTGGCCTGGCACTGTACAATACTACACAATACTGTACAGTGCAGCTGATGCCCCTGAGCCTCCCATTGAGATCAGCAATAACTGCACTTTACAGACTGATGGGCAATTTGCAACTGTTTTCCCCGCCCCTGGGTTCTGTCTATATGAATGTCTCCTTCTACTTCTCCTCTCCCTTTTATTCTCCCTTACACTCACAGAGCTTCCAGCTGGATGGGCAGGCTGGACATTGTAGTTGTCTGACTGTACGTTGTAGTTGCCTGACTGTACGTTGTAGTTGCCTGACTGTACGTTGTAGTTGCCTGACTGTACGTTGTAGTTGCCTGACTGTACATTGTAGTTGCCTGACTGTACATTGTAGTTGCCTGACTGTACATTGTAGTTGCCTGACTGTACGTTGTAGTTGCCTGACTGTACTTTGTACTTTGACTGTGAGACAGCACAGAGCCAGGGTGATTCAGTGTTAGACAGTGATAGGTCTTATTGCCATTACCAGCAGCTCCTCCTCCTAGGGGGTGACATTTCACCAGCAAATGAGTGCATGGGTAAAAACAGCATTCGTTTTCAGTGTGGGGGCTAAACATCCAATACAAAGAGCCTGAAGGCTCCTATTATGTTATAGTGCAGTCAGTGCCTGGTCTTGTGTTCTTTGTATGTGGACTGAATATGCTTGGATACCTGCTCAGTACTGATGGGTGAATTTATTCGGCAGGTATTGATTTGTGGTAAATTTCTGAACTTCGCAAAAATGTTTTTGCGAAACTGCTGCAAAAATTAGCGGTGGAAAAATTAGCTGTGACGAAAAAAATGTGTTTCACGTCAAAACTGTTGCGCGCATAAAAATTGTTCGGACGCCCATTGACTTTAATGCATTCGGACAAAAGAGTTTGTCCGAAAAGAGAATTTCTGCTTGCGTCAAAATTATCGCGTGTTTAATTATTTTGACGCCCATTGACTTCAACGTGCTTCGCACATTTTTCACCGTTTTGCAAACTTTATGCGAAATGCTGAAAAAATATGCGAAACTGTGAAATATTCATAAAACGCATAAAAGTCAATGGGCGTCAAAATAATCACTACTGCTCAGCACTACTCCATGTTGTAGTTCAGCTACAGGTTAACACATATACCCTCATATATACTATACACAGTATCCTCTATATAACACCTAGACACAGGCAGGATATAACAGGTGCCTCCCTAGAAGTTATAGGGACGCTCAGCAAACACTGTGCCAGTTTTGCACTTTATGGGCCCCCCGTAGACTTGCACCCCAGTAGGTGATGGTTATGGTTGCCTCATCCTTCTAAAAAAGACATATGATATAGATATCCTGCATGGCTAATTAGTAATTCATTGTGATGGATAATGCAAGACTGTACAAAATACAGCATGTATCTAATTAATCACTAATTAGTCCCATAAGCACCCGCTAGGGTCAGTTTAATGAGCCAATAATTAACCTTCTTGCAGACTACACCAACCACTGCAATCTACTTTTCCTTCCGGTGTCACATTTGGGGCCTCTTTTTATATGATGCAAAGAACAAAATACAGGTATGGGAGCTGTTATCCAGAATGCTCTGGGGTTTTCCGGGTAATGGATCTTTCCGTAATTTGGATCTGAAAAATCGAAACTCATGTAAACATTGATTAAACCCAATAGGCTGGTTTTGCTTCCAATAAGGATTAATTATATCTTAGTTGGGATCAAGTCCAAGCTACTGTTTTATTATTACACAGAAAAAGGAAATCATTTTTACTAGCGATGGGTGAATTTGTCCCATTTCGCTTCGCCGAAAAATGTGCAAATTTCCCGAAAAACTGCGAATTGTGACGGCCGCATCAATTCTGACACTTGCATCAACTTTGACTTAAAGTCAAATGGCGCATGTTGATGCATGACAGTTTTGACGCAAGCGACTTTTCTGCTGCGCGTCGAAAATCTTTGGATTTTTGGAATTTTCATGAATTTATTCGCCAGCAGCAAAACACGGAAATTCGCCGCAAATTTGCACCTGACGCATTTATTCGCCCATCACTAATTTTTACAATTTTGGATTATTTGATTATAATGGAGTCTATGGGAGACAGCCTATCCGTTAATTTGGATCTTTCTGGATAATGGGTTTCTGGATAACGGATCCCATACTTGCCTTCATAGTAAAAGCACCCCATAGAGTTGTACCTGGATCACTACTAGGTGCATTTACACAAGTATCACTGTTCCTCTGCCCCAGTCATGGGGGTCTTCTCCCCTAACACCAGCACATGCCACTGATTTACAGAGGACCCGCATACTGGACCCTTGTAATGTAGGTATATAAATATGTACTAATGTGACAATCTTTCTGATTTTTTTTGATTGTTATTATTATTTTTTTCCCCTGATGAAGACCACCTAATGGTCAAAACGCGTAGGGACTTTTTTTTGCATTATGTTCTTTTTTTGTATAATAAATCCTTTTCTTCTTGAGCGTGCAATCCTATTTTTTTTTTTTGCTCCCCTAACACCCACTGAGGGCTATCATCCCACCCCGTAAATGCCAGATACATTTTTTAATCCAGATGCATTTAATGGTGCATTCTGCATGGCTGCCCAGAAAGCAGTGTAGTCTGCTGCATGCTTCGAAATGAACTGCTAATCAGCCTTTACAGATTTTTCTATGTATCCGGTATTCCTACTGTGTTGGGAGGGAAGCGGCACCCCTACCCTGGAGCGGGGGGGGGGGTGCATGTCCTTAATGTATAAAGCAATAATAAAAAGCAATAATATAAAACAATACGTCGTTTCCCTCTTCAGGTGGATGCAAAGTGGAACGCAAAGGCATTGTCTGTCCTTCTCTAAAACCCTCTCTGGGTAACAAATATTCCTTTTGCTTAACGACAGGATATTAAAGACGAGAGAGAAATTGAAAAAAAAAAGAGAGAGAGGGAGAGAGAGAGAGAACGAGAGGAAGATGTTGTGTCTCACCAGCCTGTCAGCTCCTCTGCCCGTCTCCCTGAACGTCTGCACATCTCTGCCCTTATTGGAAGTCGTCCTGTTGTAGCACTCTCTCTCTCTCTCTCTCTCTCTCTCTGTTACACACACATTCTCTCTCTCTCTCTCTCTCTCTCTCTCATTCTCTCTCTGTCTCTCTCTGTCTCTCTCTGTCTCTGATTCTCTCTCTCCCCAGTTTGGAGTGCTGGGCCTTCTGCCACTCGTGGGGAGAAATGTCACTCTCATCCGGTGAGCGGCAGCCGTGCTGAAACCAGTCTCACTGCCACCCCCCAAGGCACGCGCGTGTTCTCTGTTTACCACATGTCACTGGACTGAATCTCCACCAGGGTATTGACTAAAAGCCTCTCCTACTCACCCCCCTAAAAAGAGAAAGAGAAAGAAAGAAAAGAAGAGAGGGGAGGCCGGTAACCAATGTTATTTCAAAGAAATCTCCCAAAAACAGGCAAGCGGGAGCTCAGGAAAGTCTGACGTTGAGCACTGGATGGATTGAGTGGCACCGGATAACAAGAATCCTGAACGAGGGGGAAAACGAGGGCAACCATGAAGGAAAAGCCAATGATCAACACAGCGAAGATGCAGGGCAACGTGATGGTAAGTGGCAGCCAACGGGGCAGGGGGCTGGTTTGGGAAGGTGAGTGGGCACCTGCTACAGGGCAAGAGAATTTTGACTTTGGGTACCAAGAGCTGTGCCGGTACCAAGCTGGAGTGTGATTTGGGGTCAGTTATCTTCAGGCAGAAAAGGGTCTGGACACCCCTTGGGCTGAGAAGAGTTTGAGCAGAGACAGTATCACTTTCATTCAGCTGTGTGTGTGTGCGGCAGTGACCGGAAAGGGTTAATTTAAAATCACAGCCCACTTCTTGCTGAGGCTGCACTTTTACTGTATATTTACAGCTATTTCGGGGATTGGAGGAAATGGCCGTCACGGTGCTCTGTATCCCCCCGACGCAAGTCAATTACCCCGGTGACCCCCCCTATGGCACGAGGAGATATAACAGGGCTTACAAGTGTAGTTTGGATGTCTTTGGATAAATGTGTTTTTTTATGGAGGTTTAAAGGAAAGGTTATCCCTTGAATTAACTTTTAGTATGAAAGCCAGAGCAGGCTGGGGTCCCAAGCTGGAACATTCCAGGTGTTGTGAAACTACAAACCACACTATAGCCATGAATTGTCTGAGATGCTGAGGTTTCATTTAAGAAGCAGCTGGAGGGCTGGACTTGCCTTATGTATAGTGAACATATATTTCGTGTTTTTATCAAAAGTTCACCCCTGCAACCCTTTCATTCACTATGAAATTCACTTTTATTGTAACGTGGAGGTTTGCAGTTGGTCTTTTAATTTCTATTGTTTGTGAGTTTTAAAGGATTTAACTATTTGCTTTTACTGCTTTCCACTACGAATTGTTATCTGGTAGCTAGGCTCCCACTTACCCTAGCAACCGGGCAGTGGTTTGAGTGATTGCTGAGCTGCCGTCAAGGGGGCTCATTTATCAACACTGGGCAAATTAGCCCATGGGTAGTTACCTATAGCAACCAATCAGTGATTAGCTTTTTAAAGCCAGCTACAAGTAGAACAATGAATGCAGCAATCTTCTTGGTTGCCATGGGTTACTGCCCATGGGCAAATTTGCCCAGTGTTGATAAATGACCCTCAGTGACCCAGTGACCTCAGTGACTCAGTATTTTTTAAATTCAATGTAGGAAAAATCTCAATGAAAGGCAAATATGTAAAAAAATCACGCAGTCATCTCTGTATATTAATACTCGTTCATTTGAAGGTGAACTTTCTCTTTGAGTTGACTTTATTTCTATAATATTGCAAGGGATGTTAATCAGTGATGGGGGAATTTCTGCCGTTTCGCTTTGGCCAAAAGTTTGCGAATTTTTGTCAAAAATTCGCGAAATGGCGAAAAAATTGCAGAAAAATAGTGAAAAGCAAAATTGATGCATGTGCCCAATTTTGGACGCGCGGACGAAAAGTCACTCGTGTCAATTTTGCCGCTGTCGTTAAGGTCAATGGACGTCCGAATAGTGTTGACACGCGGCAGTTTTGACGTGAGCGACTTTTTGGATGCGCGTCCAAAATTTTTTGATGCAGACAAATTGTCGCTGAAGATTCGCAAATTTATTCGCCGGCGCCGAAATGTGGAAATTCAGCGCAAATTTGTGACAGGTGAATTTATTCGACCATCACTAATGGTATTAAAGCAGTAGTTTGTTGTGTATTAAGCGGCAATTATTAACCCTATATTTGTCTGATCTGGTCTTGGAACCTGTGGCTCCTGGTTACCTTGTATAAATAATCTATTTACCAGGCAGACAGTTCTGAGTTAATTTATTAATTTTTCTTATCCTAGCATGCCTCAAACCTTCATTCTATGGTGTAGGAGGCTGGGAGTTGTTGTTCCTGAACATCAGCAAGTCTGAGGTTACGAAACAATGCTTCTGAAAGATCTGAGTCTTTCGCAAGCTGAAACATCATTTCTCAATTTTAAAAAAATTCTCTCCCCTTTAAAACAACTGTTTTGAACAGATGAGGTTGTACTTTGCACTTTTGTACTTAACCTAACAGTGATGGTGAGCAATGATTGTCTTGGGTAAGAAGTTAAGGACGTGCTTCCTCTTCTTCTTATGATTTTCTTTCTTCTTTTCCTTCTAAGTGTAAGTGTGCAAGCAAAAACTCTGCTTCCCAAGTTCTCCCCTCTCTTTAGAACTACTTCTCTAAGCACATACGGCTAGACTTGGAGGTCTATGATGGATCCAACCATGAGGGTGAACAAGCTTAGGTTTGAAGTAAGGAACCTGTTAGCCCTTCTTCTTCTCGTAGTGTTCTGAGTCTGTGAAAATGAAAAAGATTACCCCCCAATTTAAAGCATTTAGGATTGGACTTGGTGATCTAGACTATAACCAACCCAACAGTTATGACAAGCGGGATTATCTTAATTCTGATTATCTTCTTCTTCTTTTACCTCTGAGAGATCTCTCTCAAAAGCTGAAGCAACAGTCCCTGATTTAAATGTTCCCTCTACTCTTTAGAATGACTTTTCTGAGCACTTAGGGTTGGACTTGGTGATCTCTGACCAATCCAAGAGTGATTTGTCTAGTCAGAACTCTGTTATTGGAACCTGTGGCTCCTTATTACCTTTTGTAAACGATCTATTTAGCAGGCAGACATTTCTAAATTAATTTGTTCATCCAGGATTTCAGGAAATACCCAACAGTGATCTATAATAAAATAAACATTCATAGTTAGCAATGATTAAGTTGGAGCTGAAGTGAGGTCCATGTTTCTTCTTCTTTTCCTCCATAGCCCTGTTTCTTAACCTTGCTTCCCCAGAAGTAAAAAAATGTTCTTAACCTAGCATGCCTTGAACCTTCATTCTATGGTGTAGGAGGTTGGGAGTTGTTGTCCCTGAAACATCAGCAGTTTTGAGCAGATGAGGTTGGACTTGGTGATCTATGATTTATCCAAAAATGATGGTGAGCAATGATTATCTTCCCAAGTTCCCCAATATCTTTAGAACTACTTCTCTAAGCACATACGGCTAGACTTAGAGGTCTATTGTGGATCCAACCATGAGGGTGAACAAGTTTAGATTTAAAGTGAGGAACCTGTTAGCCTTTCTTCTTCTCAGAGAGTTCTGAGTCTGTGAACATGAAAAGGATCAGCCCTCAATTTAAAGACCTCCCTACTTTTCCCATGTTAGCATTTGCATTTAGTGATTTATAACCAATCCAACAGTTATGGTGAGCAGTGATTATCTTGATTCTGAGAGATCTCTCTCAAAAGCTGAAGCTACAGTCCCTGATTTAAATGTTCCCTCTACTCTTTAAAATTACTTTTCTGAGCACTTGGGGTTGGATTTGGTGATCTCTGACCAAGCCAAGAGTGATGGTGGGCAATGATTATGTTGGGTGTGAGGAGCCTGTTTCCTCTTCTTCTTTTCAGTTAGAAAGATCTGAATCTGTCACAAGCCAAAATATCACTGCCTGATTTAAAGAACCTCCCTGTCCTCCCCACTTTTGTGTGACTTTTCAGAGCCCTAAGGGATAGACTTGGGGGGTTATTTACTAAGCTCCGAATACCCGAAATTCCCAGAATAAAAAGCCTGAATATAAAAACACAACATCTCAAACCTGTCGAGGTTGCATAAAAGTCAATGGGAACAGTCCCATTGATTTTTGGTTGTGCCGGGTGTTGGGCAATTTCACGATGTTTTCGGACCTTCCGGGTGAAGTTTTCAGGGAAAATTCACGAAAAAATCGTGAAAATCTGAGCTTTTCCTGCAAAGGTAATTTTCGGGAAAATGTAATAATGAAGAAGCGTTAAAAACCTGAGCAGCTTAGATCGGTGTTTGTAGCAGCCGATATTGAGATAAATTCGGACCTTGATAAATAACCTCCTTGGTTTCTTTGACCAAGCCACCAGTTATGACAAGCCATGATTATCTGGGGTCTAAAGTCAGGAACCTCTTTCCTGTTTTCTCCAATTCCTTCAAATAGGTCAGAGTTCTTCAGAAGCCAAAGTCCCATCACATAAAAAGGACCCCCCTTGTCCCACCTGACTTTTCTGAACTTTTCTTCTCCATATCTGATGTGGCTTAGTAACCAGACTAGTCAACAGAACTATATTACTCACGGTTTCAGCTTTCATAGGTATTTCTGAATGAGTTTCTTGTCATTTTCCTCATTTGTCTGTGAAGTTTAAAGGATAACTTATTATTTCTCACTATAATAAACATTTATAGTTGGACTCTGCAATCTATGGCCAAGCCCAACATTCATGATGAGCTGTGATTATCTTGCAGGATTGTATTTATGATAACCAGTTGTGTACATGCATACCCACCATACTACTTTTTGGGCTATTTTGGACTATTAGTTAAAAGAACATTGGTGGCACTATATAACTCATTTATAAGGTCCTTAATATTAATTGTCAAGGCTGAGGGCACAAGTAGTCCTTCTTGACCACCATGAGAGATGTCCAGCAAGCTAGGGGAGCAAAGCATGGCAAGGCAGGGCATCTGTGTTTCTTTGGCAGGCAAAGATTTAATTACCCAGAAGCCTAGGAAAAACAAATTGCCAATGTTTGTAGTTGGGAACATTCACTGTGTGTATTTGCTCAGGAAGGAAGAAAATATATCAACCTGCTGGCTGCCCGTGTGAATCTACTGCTGATGTATTCACATGAACTAGATTAGAGGAAAGTCTCCTGCAGTTCTGCATCTTTTGTTCAGCCAGATCTCCCATAATACCTTGTGAGGTGCTGAGGATGATGGGGATTGGTGAGCATGGTAGTTCAGCAAGAGCTGAAGAATTCAGAGAGGAAGTGTTGATAATGCATACTTTAATTCAGTTATGTGAGTATTAGTGTTAGAGTATTCGAGTATTAGTGTTTTGTAAACCAAATATACATTATATATATATATATATATATATATATATATATATATATATATATATATATATATATATATATATATATATATATATATATATATATATATATTATATATATATATATATATATATATATATATATATATAAACTTTACATAATGAAGTAAAGGTCATTTCAGCAAAAGCTACAGAGACACCGATCATCTGTCCCTGGAACATTCTGTACCAATTCCACTTAAAGGGTCATTAGTGCTTTGTGATTTGATTCTATTCCTTATGCACAGAAATGTGCCTCAACTAACAGCTCGACTTATGTTTATAACCTTTACGTAATTGGCTGTACGATTGGGGCAGAGGGCCAGACCGTTTTATATAAGGAAATGATGAATAGGGGAAAATAGATCTAAAGGAAACATACTGTATGATTTTGGTAGCAGCAATATCACCCTATTGTACCTGCTATCCCACAGTCACACACACTTCCCAGAGACTATTATCCACTGTTACTATAGGCACCATCTCTCCCTACTATACCTGCTATCCCACAGTCACACACACTTCCCAGAGACTATTATCCACTGTTACTATAGGCACCATCTCTCCCTACTATACCTGCTATCCCACAGTCACACTCCCTTCCCAGAGACTATTATCCACTGTTACTATAGGCACCATCTCTCCCTACTATACCTGCTATCTCACAGTCACACTCCCTTCCCAGAGACTATTATCCACTGTTACTATAGACACCATCTCTCCCTACTATACCTGTTATCCCACAGTCACACTCCCTTCCCAGAGACTATTATCCACTGTTACTATAGGCACCATCTCTCCCTACTATACCTGCTATCCCACAGTCACACACCCTTCCCAGAGACTATTATCCACTGTTACTATAGGCACCATCTCTCCCTACTATACCTGCTATCCCACAGTCACACTCCCTTCCCAGAGACTATTATCCCACTGTTACTATAGGCACCATCTCTCCCTACTATACCTGCTATCCCACAGTTACACTCCCTTCCCAGAGACTATTATCCACTGTTACTATAGGCACCATCTCTCCCTACTATACCTGCTATCCCACAGTCACACTCCCTTCCCAGAGACTATTATCCCACTGTTACTATAGGCACCATCTCTCCCTACTATACCTGCTATCCCACAGACACACTCCCTTCCCAGAGACTATTATCCACTGTTACTATAGGCACCATCTCTCCCTACTATACCTGCTATCCCACAGTCACACTCCCTTCCCAGAGACTATTATCCACTGTTACTATAGGCACCATCTCTCCCTACTATACCTGCTATCCCACACTCACACTCCCTTCCCAGAGACTATTATCCACTGTTACTATAGACACCATCTCTCCCTACTATACCTGCTATCCCACAGTCACACTCCCTTCCCAGAGACTATTATCCACTGTTACTATAGACACCATCTCTCCCTACTATACCTGCTATCCCACAGTCACACTCCCTTCCCAGAGACTATTATCCACTGTTACTATAGGCACCATCTCTCCCTACTATACCTGTTATCCCACAGTCACACTCCCTTCCCAGAGACTATTATCCACTGTTACTATAGACACCATCTCTCCCTACTATACCTGCAATCCCACAGTCACACTCCCTTCCCAGAGACTATAATCCACTGTTACTATAGGCACCATCTCTCCCTAATTTACCTGCTATCCCACAGTCACACTCCCTTCCCAGAGACTATTATCCACTGTTACTATAGACACCATCTCTCCCTACTATACCTGCTATCCCACAGTCACACTCCCTTCCCAGAGACTATTATCCACTGTAGCACCATCTCTCCCTACTATACCTGCTATCCCACAGTCACACTCCCTTCCCAGAGACTATTATCCACTGTTACTATAGGCACCATCTCTCCCTACTATACCTGCTATCCCACAGTCACACTCCCTTCCCAGAGACTAGTATCCCACTGTTACTATAGGCACCATCTCTCCCTACTATACCTGCTATCCCACAGTCACACTCCCTTCCCAAAGACTATTATCCCACTGTTACTATAGGCACCATCTCTCCCTACTATACCTGCTATCCCACAGTCACACTCCCTTCCCAGAGACTATTATCCACTGTTACTATAGGCACCATCTCTCCCTACTATACCTGCTATCCCACAGTCACACTCCCTTCCCAGAGACTATTATCCACTGTTACTATAGGCACCATCTCTCCCTACTATACCTGCTATCCCACAGTCACACTCCCTTCCCAGAGACTATTATCCACTGTTACTATAGGCACCATCTCTCCCTACTATACCTGTTATCCCACAGTCACACTCCCTTCCCAGAGACTATTATCCACTGTTACTATAGACACCATCTCTCCCTACTATACCTGCTATCCCACAGTCACACTCCCTTCCCAGAGACTATAATCCACTGTTACTATAGGCACCATCTCTCCCTAATTTACCTGCTATCCCACAGTCACACTCCCTTCCCAGAGACTATTATCCACTGTTACTATAGACACCATCTCTCCCTACTATACCTGCTATCCCACAGTCACACTCCCTTCCCAGAGACTATTATCCCACTGTTACTATAGGCACCATCTCTCCCTACTATACCTGCTATCCCACAGTCACACTCCCTTCCCAGAGACTATTATACACTGTTACTATAGGCACCATCTCTCCCTAATTTACCTGCTATCCCACAGTCACACTCCCTTCCCAGAGACTATTATCCACTGTTACTATAGACACAATCTCTCCCTACTATACCTGCTATCCCACAGTCACACTCCCTTCCCAGAGACTATTATCCACTGTTACTATAGACACCATCTCTCCCTACTATACCTGCTATCCAACAGTCACACTCCCTTCCCAGAGACTATTATCCACTGTTACTATAGAGACCATCTCTCCCTACTATACCTGCTATCCCACAGTCACACTCCCTTCCCAGAGACTAGTATCCCACTGTTACTATAGGCACCATCTCTCCCTACTATACCTGCTATCCCACAGTCACACTCCCTTCCCAGAGACTATTATCCACTGTTACTATAGGCACCATCTCTCCCTACTATACCTGCTATCCCACAGTCACACTCCCTTCCCAGAGACTATTATCCCACTGTTACTATAGGCACCATCTCTCCCTACTATACCTGCTATTCCACAGTCACACTCCCTTCCCAGAGACTATTATCCCACTGTTACTATAGACACCATCTCTCCCTACTATACCTGCTATCCCACAGTCACACTCCCTTCCCAGAGACTATTATCCACTGTTACTATAGACACCATCTCTCCCTACTATACCTGCTGTCCCACAGTCACACTCCCTTCCCAGAGACTATTATCCACTGTTACTATAGACACCATCTCTCCCTACTATACCTGCTATCCCACAGTCACACTCCCTTCCCAGAGACTATTATCCACTGTTACTATAGGCACCATCTCTCCCTACTATACCTGCTATCCCACAGTCACACTCCCTTCCCAGAGACTATTATCCCACTGTTACTATAGGCACCATCTCTCCCTACTATACCTGCTATCCCACAGTCACACTCCCTTCCCAGAGACTATTATCCCACTGTTACTATAGGCACCATCTCTCCCTACTATACCTACTATCCCACAGTCACACTCCCTTCTCAGTTACAATTCCAAGTAAAGCAAAAGTGATTTATGAAACAAAAATGGTTAGAAATCTGTATTCATAATCAACTACATCCCATTCTGCTTCTTTACTGCTGAGGCAATGTCCTGCCTGTGATTAATATACACCAAGCACTAGGATACAATTAATACTGACATAAACATTTAGCTAAAGAAGGACTCTATGCTGTTTAGGTTGGGATGCCTTGCAGCTTCCATGCAGTATTTTTATCCCAACCTCATGAAATTGGTGCATTTCCCTTTAGTTCAGTGGAGAATATTTTAAGGGGCAGATTCACTAATCGGCAAATTTGCGCTAGCGTCCGCTTTGCTCACATCACAACACTTCGCCAGGCGTAAATTTGCCCAGACAACACTAATTCACTAAAATCCGAAGTTGCGTCCAGGGCGCCAAACGCTGGTGAAAGTTTCACTAGCATTACTGTACCAAGCGAAGCAAAGTTGCGCTAGTGTTACTGCGCCAAGCGAAGTAACGCTAGCGTTGGCTTATTTGCATATGGCGGGAAGTTAAAGTTGAATGGACGTATATGTTGCAGCAAATACATTACACTACACAAGCCCAGGGAACCTTAATAAAATAAAATAAATTTGTTATATTGCCCTACACATGAGCCCAGTGTATAGTTTATGTGCCATATGTTAGGAAATGTAGGGGGGAAGCCGGTTAACCCAAAAAAAAATTGCGCTCTTTTGCAGCCTATCGCCCTGAAAAAATGAACAGTCGCCAGCGTTTTTTGGGACTTAGAAAGATTTTCAAAAATTTTTTTGAGGAAGTCCTATCTACTCTATTGCACTTTGCCTGGTCTGAGGTGGCGAAGGCAAGTCTGGCGCAAGAGGTAATGGTCAGTAAAATCCTCATCTTAGTGAATTTGTGTAGTTATGTCCATTCGCCAGAGGGAAAAATTGCCAGGCGTTAGGGAGTGAAGTACCGCAAGAGTCTGTCTCCTTCACTAGAGAAGTTATGCCGGCGACCGTTAGTAAATCAGTGAAGTACTGAAATGACGTCACGCTGGCGAATTTTCGCCGCTTTAGTCACTTCGCCCTTTAGTAAATTTGCCCCGAAGTGAGGGATTCAGAATCGGATTCACCGAGAGCAGTTTGTGGGTTGAACTTGTGTAGAACTAACTAGAGAGATGTCAGGTGGCTTTTCTATGCTCACAATATTTTTTACCAGCTGTATTAGCAGACTAATAACTGTTAATTGCTTGAAATCTAAAAAAAAAAAAGTTAAGGTAAATTGGCAAATTGCACATATGTTCATACCTCTTTTACGTTCTTTTCTTTTTGTGTTCTGCATCTTGGTCGATATTTTGTAGCTTCATTTAATGTTTTCAGGTCCTTGTCTGAGCACATTTGCAGTGAAAATTTGTTTTCTGTTTTAAGTAGTTTCTGAATTATTTGCGGTTTTAGACTACAAACATCAGACATTCAGCTCAGCCGCGCTCTTTCAGAGAGTGTCAATGACCATAGAGTTAACTGGAAATCCATTAGGTCGCTGACGCCCTAATATTTAAAGGCATCTGCTGAGCTGATAGCATGTTGTTAGCAGTCTAAAACTGCAAGTGGCTCAAAACCACTATAAATAGAATATGACTGAGGTTTTAATTAATTCATAAAATATATGTACAGGTCTGGGGCCTTTTATCCAGAATGCTCGGGACCTGGGGTTTTCCAGATCTGTAATTTGGATCTTCATACCTTACGTCTACTAGAAAATAATGTAAATATTAAATCAACCCAATGATCAAGGGACTGTTTTATTATTACAGAAAAAAAAAAAATATTTTTTAAACATTTTTGATCATTTGATTATAATGGAGTCTATGGGAGACAGCCTTTTCATAATCTGGAACTTAATGGATAACTGTTTTTTGGATAACGAATCCCATACCTGTATATACAGTAGTTTATTCAGGTAAGGAACAAAGTCTGCTAATTATTCCGCCCTCTCATTCTTGTACAGGTATGGGACCTGTTCTCCAGAATGGGGTTTTCCAGATAACAGATCTTTCCATAATCTGGGTCTTCATGCCTTAAGTCTACTAGAAATTCATTTAAACATTAAATAAACCCAATAGGCTGATTTTGCTTCCAATAAGGATTCATTATACAGTATCTTAGTTGGGATCAAGTACAAGCTACTGTTTTATTATTACAGAGAAAAAGGAAATGATTTTTAAAAATTTGGATTATTTGGATAAAATGGAGTCAATGGGAGAGAGCCAATCCGTAATTCTGAGCTTTCTGGATATCGGGTTTCTGGATAAGGGATCCTATACCTGTTGAAATTACAGGAAACTGAAAACATAGAATGTACTGAACTGGGACTGTCAGCTCTGTCGAGTCTATGATCTATGTAAAGGATTGAATTTGGCAGGCACATGCATGCACACACTGTAATATTATTTTTCCCAAAATGCAGTTACATTTAAGCTTAATTCCAGACTCAGAATATTGTCACTACCCCGGCCGGTGTTCTACACCAACGCCATTATTTCCTACTCGCAGAAACTGTTCGATGAAACAAGCCGGGAATAAAAATCAGTTTAGCGCATTAGGCCGACGAAATCCCTTCCACTGTATCAAGCGGATCAGCAATTTGTGTGAACAATTTATGTGATTATGATCCAATCGTGCTGCCCTGTACAACTCCTGATGATGATAAATTGATCGTTTTCTGCAAGGTGCGGCTGCATTTCTCTGCTTAGCCTGAAATATATTAGTCAACGTCGGTGGAATGAAAGTCAATTTATATTACCATCATGTGTCCAGTTATTGGATGTTATATTGTGAGTTAAGTGCCCCCTCTTGTAAATTATAAGGATATTATAAGTTACCGAGGAGTTTCATGACCATTTAAAATCACGAGGCTGAAGGGCGAGTGTTTTTATACAGGTCATGGAACTCCGAGGTAACTTCTAATATCCTCATATTTTACAACTGGGGCTACTTTATTTATTATAATACACAAGTTTCAGTGAGTCATGTGACAGAAATGACATCAGAACTCACCGTTTATAACTGATGACATCAGTACTCACATTTATAAACATAGAAGTTACAGGATATTCATAGCTTTTGTGTATTATATGGTTATAATACACAAAAGCCATGAATATCCTGTAAATGATATGGAGAGTTCTGATGTCATCAGTTATAAACGGGGAGTTCTGATGTCATTTCTGTCACATGACTCACTGAAACTTTACCCCCAGTTGCAAAATATGAGGATATTAGAAGTAACCTCGGAGTTCCATGACCTGTATAAAAACACCTGTATAAAATCCAAATGCACTCCTTGCACTGTTGGGAGTCCAAGAGAAATCCATGTTCATCCAATACTTCTCATTCACACTTTGTTTCTGTATAGGGTTGGCCCCTTTTAATTCAGTGAATCTGGGCAGGGGCGGGGCAGATGATGTCGGGGGAAAAATAATTAGGCACATTTTGATGCCGATGACGGTACCCTGAAAACTTCAGTGCAATTGCATCAGGCACATCTCCCCTCAAGTCATGTGACTTGTGCTCTGATAAACTTCAATCACTCTTTACTGCTGTACTGCAAGTTGGAGTGATATCACCCCCCTCCCTTTTCCCCCCCAGCAGCCAAACAACAGAACAATGGGAAGGTAACCAGATAGCAGCTCCCTAACACAACATAACAGCTGCCTGGTAGATCTAAGAATAACACTCAATAGTAAAATCCAGGTCCCACTGAGACACATTCAGTTACATTGAGAAGGAAAAACAGCAGCCTGCCAGAAAGCATTTCTCTCCTAAAGTGCAGGCACAAGTCACATGACATGGGGCAGCTGGGAAATTGACAAAATGTCTAGCCCCATGTCAGATTTCAAAATTGAATATAAAAAATTCTGTTTGCTCTTTTGAGAAATGGATTTCAGTGCACTCTGCTGGAGTAGCACTATTAACTGATGCGTTTTTAAAAAAACGTTTTCCGATGACAGGATCCCTTTAAGATAAAGGTCCATGCTTCTTCTAGAAGGGCATAAAAAACATAGACTAGACCAGTGGGTGGCTTCTTGTCATAGAGCTGTCCTTTCCTGTTGGGGAACAGCTTCTCTGAAACAACATGACACCTAGGGGCCAATTCACCAAGCTCGAGTGAAGGATTCGAAGTAAAAAAACGTCGAATTTCGAAGTGTTTTTTGGGCTACTTCGACCATCGAATGGGCTACTTCGACCTTCGACCTTCAACTACGACTTCGACTTTGAATTAAAGGATTCGAACTAAAAATCGTTCGACTATTCGACCTTTCGATAGTCGAAGTACTGTCTCTTTAAGAAAAAAGTTCAACCCCCTAGTTCGCCATCTAAACCCTACCAAACCCAATGTTAGCCTATGGGGAAGGTCCCCATAGGCTTACTTAAATTTGTTTGGTCGAAGGATATTCCTTCGATCGTTGGATTAAAATCCTTTGAATCATTCGATTTGAAGGATTTAATTGTTCGATCGAACGATTATTCCGTCGATCGTTCGATCACAGTTTTTGCGCTAAAATCCTTCGACTCCATCGGCCCCCTAGATAATACAAACTTTTCAGTATTTACTGCAGAAACGAGCCATGCGCCCTTATAGCTAAAGGCTCCCACTGGCACCCACGCACCTATAAAAACCTGGTCTGGATTATTTATATCCGCGTGTAGTTAGGAAGTTATAATAATTGACCTACAAAGATTCCTTTAATACCAAGCATAAATTTAGTATATTCATTTAATAAAAATCATTGGCAATCATCATCTTTTTTTTTTTTTTAGTCTTTGTGAAGGTCCTTCACATCCTGCGAGTAATAAATCAATAGGATGCAAGTTAAATGTTGCTATCATCATAACTTATCTGAGTTCTCCCTTATTCAAAGCTACCATGGATAATTATAAAGAAGAGAAGTGATTAAACCCGGGGAATGAAGACATTTCATATTCCTAAAAGAGCATCTCAGTGACACATTGCAGAGAGATTCTATGGATCAGTGTTCTGCATCTACAAAGGCTTTTATGCTTGTGTTGGGCTCCGGGAAAAGAAGGAAGTTAAAAGGAAGATGCTCAGAGGATACACATGTACACAAGCCAGCGATCACTATGCTTTGATAAGAATATTACTTATATATTTGCACTCAAAAGCAATTCCAAAGTGCACTGCCATGTTTGGACTTGCCACTTAGTTTCCAGTTCCCACCTGACACTGACTGCCAACCAGTAACACGTCAATGGATGCTGGGTTTTCATTTGGAGGGGTTGAACTTGATGGACTTTGTCTTTTTTCAACCCAATTTAACTATGTAACTAACTATGTAACTATGTAATTGAATCCAGGGCAAGATAAGCCTGATTTTGGGGTTATCAAACTAGTTGGCCCTAAATCTACTTGGATCACCCACTCATCAATGGTCAGTGATGATTTGCTGATCCTAGCAGTCATTTACCTGACTGCCCACATAAGCATTGCCATTATTAGTAAAACCCTTTTCATTATGATACGGCTCACATTTCAAATCTTGATTGTCTCATCCTCTTCTACTGAATGTGTCAAGGCCTAACAGCTCTAGTTGGTTGGAATTGGGACCAAGGAGCAAGCTGTATGCAGAAAAGTCCAATTTGTGGTATATCAGGGCATGCAGGGAATTTAGGGGCAAATTCACTAAGCGGCGAAGCGCCGAACGCTAGCGTTAATTCTCTAGCGTTTGGCATTTTCGTTACTGCGCAAATTCACTAACGAACGCTGGTGTAGTTTCGCTAGTGTTACTTCGCACCCTTACGCCAGGCGAATTTTCGCTAGCGACGTAACTACACAAATTCACTAACTTGCGCAGTGTACTGAACGCTACCTTTTACGCTAGACTTCCTTCGCCACCTCAGACCTGGCGAAGCGCAATAGAGTAGATAGGGATTGTTTCAGAAAAAGTCAAAAATTTTTCTAAGTCCCAAAAAACGCTGGCGTGTTTTCTACATTATGGGTGATAGGCTGAAAAAGATCTAAAAATTTTTTGGGGCTCCCCTCCTTCCCCCCTACATTTCCTGACTCATGGCAACTTACCTAGACAGTGGGCACATGTGTAGGGCAAAATAAAATTTTTATTTGATGATTTGAAGGTTTTCTTGGCATTTGTAGTGCTGATACGTATTCCGCCATTGAAATTTGAATTTGGCGCCGTATGCAAATTAGCCTTCGCTAGCGTAACCTCGCTTTACATAGCGAATCAACGCTAGCGCTACTTCGCAACCTTACGCTACCCCTGAGCACAACTTCGGATTTTAGTGAATTTGCGGAGCGCTGGCGAAACAACGCCTGGCGAAGTGCGGCGAAGCGTGGCGAAGTTGCGCCTGGCGCAACTTCGAATCTTAGTGAATTTGCCCCTTAGAGTCAAGGCAGAAGGCCAGGAACGGATGGATCAAGGCAAAACAACAATTTAAGCGCACCCAGGAACTTTAGCAAGAAAGACCTATAGTCTGAATTTGAACCTTGGTCTCTGGCATCCTTTTATTTTGAATTTCTTGCAAAACATGGAGCAATGATGTCAAACATCAACATGTCATGATGTGGTACAACGACGTCTCTAATTGCACCACATCATGACATGTTGATGTTTGACATCATTGCTCCATGTTTTGCAAGAAATTCAAAATAAAAGGACGCCAGAGACCCAGGTTCAAATTCAGAATATAGGTGCCACCATCTTGAATATGAAGTGAAACGCTCCACAACAGAGGACTTAAAGGGACTCTTTCATTTTTTAAGTCTCCCTTTGGATTTGTCTAATGGCAGTAATAAACTATGGAATGCAATTATTTGTTTTTTGCTTCCCCCTCCACCATAGCTACTATGCTAATTGCTAAATGCCTTGACTAGGCAACCACTGCATTTCCAGCCTTTGACCACACATTGAGTTATTATTCCATTACAAGAGGTAGACACAGCCTTGCATTCCATGGACATGGCAGTCCAAGTGTACGGCATGAGAAAATAGATAACAAATTATCAAAACATGCCAGCAAATATATTACTAAGCACATGGCATTTCCTGGATATACCAAAAAGCCTCCCCATAGCAGCTTAGACTTGGTTTCACCCTCAAAGTCCTTCCCATGCAATATCCCAAACTCCCGTGTGAAAGTAGAGCAAAGCCTCAGTTTCACCTGTGTTGTGGGAAATCTCCTTAGAGCACACCCAGCAGAACAGAGAACATACTTTCTCTATTTCATATTAATCATATAAGTCAGGTGGCAGATCCACTTGTAATACATAAGCACTTTTTCTCATAACTTTAAGGGATACTAACTAATATCATCCTGTATCTAATGCACACTCCTGTATATATCCTCTGATTAATCATTGCTTTCGCCCCCTACTGAACGTCACAATCCCGTGCTACTGTGTATCATCTAATTGCTCTAATTTAAAGTACAAGGAAAGCAGTTTATTGCCAATAGATTAGGTACAATAGTGCAAGCTATAACACTATATTTATTCTGTAGAATGCTTTACCATACCTGAGTAAACAGCTCTAGAAGATCTCTGTTTAGGATAGCAGCTGCCATATTTGCTTGGTGTGACATCACTTCCTGCCTGAGTCTCTCCCTGCTCACTCATAGCTCGGGGCTCAGATTACAGCAGGGAGGGTAGGAGAGAGAGAGGAGCAAACTGAGCATGCTCAAGCCCAAGCCCTGGAGGTTTAAGCTGAAAACAGGAAGTCTGATACAGAAGCCCATGAGTACACAATAGAAGGAAAGAAATGTGGTGTTTCTTTTGACAGAGGACTCAGAGCAGCATTACTTTGAGGGTTTACTGATGTATTTATATAGACCTTTCTGATAAAGCTTACTTTGTTTTAACCTTTCCTTCTCCTTTAAGAGTAGCTTTAGATTACAGTACGTTTGCATCATTGTTACCCATAAAAAGAAAATTGCTGTTGCACAAACTCAGTGCAAAGAAACCTTTTATGCTCTCAGTTCAGTATTCATCCCCTGCTTGAAGTTTCTAAGGGCACTCTAATTGTGTTTGTTTTGCTCTATTACCCATCCCATCTGAAATCTCTTGGGGTGATTTATGAAGCTCGTCTGATGCCAAATTCATCTCAGCGATAAGAAATTGTGTCTTTAGAACATGATTTGATTTTAATTTCCCATGGTTTATACACTCATACTATACTTTACATAATGTCAAGCACAGATGGAGCTCAATCTATACCAAATGATTTCTTAGACTATTTTCTACAATTGTTCCCTAGGGGTAAATTTGCTTTAGATGACTTCAAAATGCTTCAAGCTAATTAATCGAATTATAAATCCTTATAAATCCAGCTTATATAATGTAATTATGTTAAACCATGCATGATATCTGGAGAAATGTAGTCAATATGGCCCAAACTCCATCTACTGATCATATATTGGTCATCCTAATAGACACTTCTAGATTTTTCTGTTGGACATAGTGAGTGGAAGTGTAAAGAAACTACCGCTTTGCATGGACCATAGATTCTATATATACAATATACACATTTGACAGATGTTCAGCTCTGTAGGACAAGAAATCCAAGCATCCCTAAAAGAAAATGTATTGGAGGAGACAGAGGAAGTGGTAGTTCTACAAGACCTGGATGACCTTAGATTTTATCCTTGAAAACGACAATTGCCAACAATCACGCAGCTATCAAAGTTAAATATGACTGTTGACATCCATCTTTCTCCAAGTAGTGGGGTAATACTTCAGCCTACCTACCTTTGGACTGGTTTATTATAAAGGTGCTATACAGAGAAACCTCAGGAACATTTGGGCAGGCTGGGTTCTGAAAACATCCCTTAGATAGGTCTTTAAAGCCTCTTGTCAGACATGACTGATCTTGGTAAAACTTTGCATTTAATGTTGTGGTTCCAGAACTGTGGGACTGGCCCTCAATAAGAGTGGCTTGGCTCAAAGTCCATTCAGGGTGGATTTTTGGAGAATGACTATTTGCTCTACAAAAAAAAAACTTCTTGAAACCTAGATGCAAGTTCTATTAGGGTCACATTTGGGATAAATATTTGTTGATGTCCTATGTATTTAAACAGCTATGGTTGTTTTTTATTACAGGGACTATAGGACTGCTATAGGACTGTTAGGATATAGTATCCTATGTTCCACATTAATGATGTGGTCGACAGATTTATTTTTGGAGGGGAGAGGTCCATACTAAAACAAAGATGTCAGAATTCTAAGGAAACTAAGTAGCTGGTACAGTAAATCAATCCCTATTTTTAATTTCCTTCTGTTGTTTAAATTTAGTTTAGTTTAGTTTATGCTGGCCACCTTTCAGGAATATATTAATGTATTCAACCCACAAAACCTTAAAACCAAGAAAATAATATATATTATTTTAATCTTTAAGGTATTGCACTTTTTATTGCCTTTCTACAGGGAATGTGGCAGTATAAATTTTAGGACTCTTTGTTACCTTTGGTAATTGAGAGTTGACAAAAGTAATGGAAACGCCAAAGTATATTGCCTAATACGCTTTAAATGATTTGTTTATATGATCATATCTGAAAAGGGAAAAATGTTTATGCTTATGGCTGGAGGAGGAGGAGGGGAAGGTTTAGTAGTATTGTAAAATAGATATATTGTTTCTCACTGGCTCATTCACTGTTTTCATTTTCCATCTGACCTACGTGTATTGAGATAGCAAACCTTGGCATAAATGAGAATTAAAGGTAAATATGCTAATATTCACTTGTTTCTTTAGGAGTAATTCATTAAAAAGGTGTTAAACAAAATAGTTCCAAAGTCTTGTCCAAAAGAGTTTTAATATAGTTCAGTCACGTGAAGAGTCATTGGGAAGTACATAGACATCATTCCCGAGATATTGAGTAATACAATTGTTTTGTGAAGGCACCATAGCAGGTCAGCCAAAATGGAATGCTGGGCCAACCAGTTGACTTACTGTAGAGTGCGAATGGAGTAATCCACCAACATTGAATTCTGGGTCAGCCAATGAACACCCGATGAAGGACTTCTGGATTTAAAACACAATAAAAGAATGTCTCTGAAAATAGTTTGCTGATTTACAAAGTTTAGACATTGTGATGGTGCCTCTTCTCTGTTTGAAGAACCCAAAATATGAGTTTAACACTGAGATAGCATCACCTAGTTTGAATGATTACCTTTGGAACAACCAATGACTTGATTCAGGGTGTGCATGTAGTCTTCCACCAACATGGAATTCTGGGTCAACCAATAACTTGATTCAGAGTGTGCAACATGATATGCCAGGTGAACCAATCACTTAATTTAGAGAGTGGATGGAGTCATGCACCGACATGAAATTCTGTGTCAACTAATGACTTGATTCAAAGTGTGGATTGAGTCATCCACTAACACAAAATAATGGATGAACCAGTGAATTGATTTAGAGTGAGGATGGGGTCATCCACCTACATGACTACATGACCTACAATTACTTGATTCAGTAAGTGATAGAGTCAACCACAAAATACTTGGTCAATGTATATCTTAATTTAGAGTTGGATGGAGCCATCCACCACCATGGAATACTGGGTGAACCAATGACTTGATTCAGAAAGGGATAGAGTCAACCACCACCACAAAATACTGGGTATGATTTAACTCAGGGAGTGGATGTATTCATCCACCAACATGGCATAATGAGTCAACCTATAACTTGATTCAGAATTTGAATGGAGTCATCCACGATCATGGAAGTGCTGATCTTTCGTTCTGTTTAGCAGTGTCTATTAATCTACGAATCAGATGGATATCAGATTATCTAAGAATTACATTTAATTCAGTTTGCTATAAAAATTTAGTTTACAAATAATGTATCTCTCTTATGTAGGGTTGGAGAAAAGAGAATAAATTGTCCACCTAAATGTACCACCCACAGTGGCTCTGCCTTGCCCTGGGGTCCTGAGTTTGATTCCAACTTGGGCACAACAAGGAGTTTGTATGCTTCGTCCATTGTAAATTACCCTCTCACACCTCCAAATTCCTGATGAAACTGAACCTAATGTCTAAAATTGTAAGCTCCTCTGGGGCAGGACTAATGTGAATTATGTAACAATGGGGCTCATTTATAAACTGTGCTCAGGGCAGATTGGTTCGCTCAGTGAATATGTTTGCCCTGTGCATGGTTACATTTATAAATCAGAATAAGAGTGTGCAAACAGAACTGCAACATTTTTTCTTCACAATGCGAATGTCTAAAAGAGCTTTTTAAATATGTCAAAAATCGCAAATTGCAAACTTTGGTGGTGGAAAAAATATTCAGTTTCGCAATTTTCAAATTTAAGTTACTGTAAACGTTATTTTCACACACAACAACCTCGCACAGTGGGCGCAGTCCAATATGCTTGTGCCAAGCTCGGAGTGCTATGTCTTTCTGCTGGGAGCAGCTGCTGTATTAATGTGAGTTTAAAGCCACTGCACACTAAAGAAGCCAAAACATGAATCAATAATTGTTTATCAACTCTCTCTGGAAAGTTTTACCTGAATTACGTCTTCCTTTGAAGCAATGCGTTGAGATTTGCTACTGCACAGTAAATTACAGTGGGAAATAATACTCTATTCTGTCAGAGCTTGCATGCATCTACTCATAGAAACCAATCAGATCATTGCTTTGATGTTTAACCTGTAATAGGCTGGTCACAACTATTTGCCAATTGATTGTTCAATTGGTAATTTTATTGTTGCAAATTAGTTCTAAAGTATTCTGGACACAGTTATAACTTTCTGATCATTCTAATGCTGTGATTGGATACAGGTTGGTCTAGCCCTGTGATCATTCTAAGGTCCTGATTGGATACAGGTTGGTCTAGCCCTGTGATCATTCTAATGTTCTGATTGGATACAGGTTGGTCTAGCCCTGTGACCATTCTAATGTTCTGATTAGATACAGGTTGGTCTAGCCCTGTGATCATTCTAATGTTCTGATTGGATACAGGTTGGTCTAGCCCTGTGATCATTCTAATGCTCTGATTAGATACAGGTTGGTCTAGCCCTGTGATCATTCTAAGGTCCTGATTGGATACAGGTTGGTCTAGACCTGTGATCATTCTAATGTTCTGACTGGATACAGGTTGGTCTAGCCATGTGATCATTCTAATGTTCTGATTGGATACAGGTTGGTCTAGCCCTGTGATCATTCTAATGTTGTGATTGAATACAGGTTGGTCTAGCCCAGTGATCATTCTACTGTTCTAATTGGATACAGGTTGGTCTAGCCCTGTGATCATTCTAATGTTCTGATTGGATTCAGGTTGGTCTAGCCCTGTGATAATTCTAATGCTCTGATTGGATACAGGTTGGTCGAGCCCTGTGATCATTCTAATGCTCTGATTGGATACAGGTTGGTCTAGCCCTGTGATCATTCTAATGTTCTGATTGGATTCAGGTTGGTCTAGCCCTGTGATCATTCTAATGCTCTGATTGGATACAGGTTGGTCGAGCCCTGTGATCATTCTAATGCTCTGATTGGATACAGGTTGGTCGAGCCCTGTGATCATTCTAATGCTCTGATTGGATACATGTTGATCTAGTCCGGTGATCATTCTAATGTTCTGATTGGATACGTGGCTTAGATCATAAATACTTGATTAATCTCTTAGGCTAAGGGTTTTCTGGCTCTCAGGACAAGCCCTGAGCTCTTTCCGTCTTTTTTCTTTTTAAGCAACGTCTCACTGTTTGTATCAACCCAGTAACCTGATCTTACTTACAACCATTGCTGAGGGTGCAGTTTGAATAAAATACCAATCGAGTTTAATGGCAATGTTGGCTGTACAGGATTTTTTGCTTGATGCCAGCCAGAGGAGTAAATATGCAATATTTATTCATTTAAATAATTGCTTCAATTAAAAACCACCAGCATGCAAAGCAAACCAAGTTCTTAAATCATCTAAAATTGTTGTACAAGTTCCAAAAAGCTTTAGACGACATCACATTTGGTACTGCTCTTCATACATTATATACAGCCCTTATTTCTAAATCAGGCACAAAAACAAAAACACTGCAGATACAAACAATCAGCTCATTTATTTCAACTATTACCTGCACGCTCCTGTAAATATTAGTAATGTGTTATTTTTACAATAATAATACAAGTATGGGACTTGTTATCCAGAATGCTCTGGACCTTGGGTTTTCTGGATAACGGAACTTGCCCATCAAGTTCAACCATTTATGTCTACATGAAACTTGCTTCACGAAACTACTAGTTGATCCAGAGGAAGGCAAAAACACCACCTGTAGCCTCTCCAATTTGCTTCAGAGAAAAAAAATCCTTCCTGACTCCTAGACCTTTCCTTGGATCAACTTCTACTAAGGGTCATTTTCAATAAGGGCTATTTTTTTTACTTGCTAAACACCATCCAACCCCTTCTTATACCTATCTAATGTATCAGCCTGTACCACTGATTCAGGGAGACAATTCCACATCTTCACTGTAAAAGATGGAAACTCCATTCTTCTGGTGCCCTTTAGAGATGGGCGAATTTGTCCCGTTTCGCTTCGCTGAAAAATTCTCTAATTTACATCGAAATTCGCAGACCGGTGAAAATTTTGCAAAATGCATTGAAGTCAATGGGCGGCAAAATTATTTTGACACGCGACAATTTTTATACGCCTGCCTATTTTGCCCAAATGCATTAAAGTCAATGGACGTCCGAATGATTTTGACCCTCGTCAATTTTTATGCGCACGACTATTCTGACACAAATTTTCGACGCAGCGGAGAAATGTGGAAATTTGCAGCGAATTGCAAATTTATTCACCCATAACTAGTGCCTTTGTCTCTGCTGGAAGGACCTGCTGGTTTATAAAGCATCACATACATTTATGGTATTATGCCCTTATATATTCATACATAGCACCTCTTCTCCAACACAAATAACCCCAACTTTGCCAGCCATTCATCATAACCAAGACTTTACGTAACCTTCAATACCAGCTGAGTTGTCCATCTTTGGTCTGTCCTTGGTTTCCCTTGCACAGAACTCAAAAATTAATGAAAATGTCTCAGTATTACAACACTTCTACCCCTTCTCTTCCTATTTAAAACTTTCCCCTCACCAATTCTCTCCCTATACTTCCATGACCTTTGCCAATGCAAATGTTGATCCATACACCTCTTCTCCAGCACAAACAACCCCATACACCACCGATGACCAACTGTAGACAGCCCCCCAACTTTTGCTAAATAATTTTTACTGTAATTCGTAATCATATTCAGTGAGGATAGTTCCCAAAAGTATCTGGGCTGCAAATATCATTTGTGCCACAAAAACTTGACTAATTTCTTCCTGGACCTGAGACATCGTCCTCAGAGAAGGAAAAGCCTGTGAGCACAAGAACGTCGCCGTTCAGCCATAGTCGGAGTGCTTAGTATGTCCCCAAACTGTAATTGTCTGTAGACAAAGAGTGCAGATTTCCCTCCTTTCATTTGTTAAACCCCCTCATTCCTCACAGTCACGTTCTTATCAGTTCTTGTTGCCATGCTTCCACATTATTTCCCATTCAGGGGATTTATATGTCTGCACTTCAGTGCCCATAGCAGGAGCCATTGTGCCAGAACAGAAACAAATGATGGGCTTTTTAGTTTGCCTGTCATTTGGAGATGCACAATTTTATTTTACATTGTGCCAGAATGAGGAGAAAAGGGCTTATAAATGTGCTTTGTTAAACAGTGTCATACTGAAAGAGGCAAGAACATTAAATTAATTCTAATGGAAAGAAGCGCTGGGAGCTTAGTGGTGTAGCTGTAAACTAATGTCTCTTCCCTCATATGTGCTAAACTTTGCACAGTAAAGCTTCATGCGTCTCAAAACTCTGTGGGGTAATAGCACACTGGCCATTGGCTCTAATTTGCCCCAAATCATCCTCCATTGCAGGCATTTGCCACTTAGAAACATGTCAGCAGACTTAGTTACACACCCACGGGGAGAAAGCAGTGAGGACTTGCCTCATAAGCAGAGACTCTTTTGGCTTAGACCCTCCTTTATGCTCCCCCTCCAGTATGTCTCATGGAACATAGGTCAATCACGTAGGGTTGCCACTAGTGATGGGATTTTGTCCCGTTTTGCTGAAAATTTTTTGAATTTCCCATTAACTTTGTGAAACTGCGAAAAATTCACGAAACACAAATTTTGACGCCTGTGTCAATTTTTATGCCCGCGCCAATTCTGATGCTCGCATTCATTTTGATGCCAGTTTTAAAGACAATTGGCATCTAAATAACAGGTTTGATGCGGGTTTCACTAATTTATTCGCCAGCGGCGAAACACGGAAATTTGGCCCGAATTTGTGCCTGCCGAATAAATTCACCCATCACTAATCATGATCAGATCCTGCTCAATGCTTAATGCTTGATCCCTAATTAAGCTGGCCATAGACATGCAGATTTTACCCTTGTATCCGACGAAAGATCTGATCCTCCAATTTTCCGACCTGCCACTAGTGATGGACAAATTTGTCCCATTTCCCTTTGCCGAAAAATTCACTAAACGGTCAGAAATTCGCAATACATGCAGAGAAATTATCGTTAGCCAACAAAAATGTTTTAATCTGTCTGATATGATATGCCATGATATGAAAAATGTCGGGACAATCCAAACACTGTCCAGTGGCTGGCTGGCTAAATAAGTTCAACATATTAAATATGGCATTTCCAGCTATATTCGTTATTTTGTGTTTAATTCTGCTTTAAGTACTGCATTAGCACCCCATGTGCCCATAATCTATTTTCAACTCAAATAGATGTGGCCTATGAATCTAATGTGTTGGCCAGAAATAGGTCCCTGTAACTGTCCACAAGAAGGTCAATATGGCCATAGAGGACTATGTATTGAATGAGGGTTTCATGGCTGCACATCCAACATAACGCAGATTTTCCCAATCCTCTCCATCTATAACAGTATATCCGTATCAGTGATCTGAGCAATGTCACATCAGCCGTAAAAAACACAGTTTACACTGCGGCAGATTTATATTCAGATTCTGTATAGACTTAGAGCTTGTTAGACCTACTGTACTTTAAATAAACTCCCTTCGCCTGGAAATTTAAACACAACATACTGTTATATACGACATCAACCCTTGACCTGCCAAGTACCAACCATGGAGAATCTACATCTCCGGTGCCGTATTCTATGTTTCGACATAAATTAACAGGAAAAATGAGCAACACAGGATCCCTGAGTGCTACCAGTATATATACTGTATGTATGTAACTGTTCTGTATAAATACTGTATACTGTATGTCTCACATTTTTTACTATATTCTCCTAAAGCTGCAATGTACCAAGCATATAATCCCAACGGAGCCCCTTCTGAGTGCACTGCCTTTGCAGTCTGACCTAACACCCAGAAAAAGAAGGTTGTTGGTGGTCTGTACAACTGGATAAAGTTGTGTGTTCTACTTCCATATAAGTTGCTCTGTGCTTACAACTCCTCTGTTCCAGTAAATCAAAAGACAAAAAAGGAAGAAGAACCTCAGCAGAGTTAATGCAAAACTTTTATTCCAGTTTGTGGTTAAACGACATTTCAATACCTTTTATCATGACCTGATAAAGGGTATTGACTTGAAACATGACGTCTAACCACAACCTGCAATAAAAGTTTTGCAGTTACTCTGCTGGGGTTCTTCTTCCTTTTTTGTTTTTTCATTTACTGATCAGTTGCCGGCACAGACATTGGTAAGATCTGCAAGGGTGCCCTGTATTTTACAACTGCTCTACTGGATACAGGAATGCCCAGTTCCTTTGCACAAGCTAAAGCCATGTCAGTGAATGCCCATGTGCCTCCTGGTCCTCTTGCATTCTGCACAGGCATCAACACCTACAGAGAGAGGCACAGCTCATGCTTATAGGGGGCTAGATGCCAATTTCATGAGGGATTTGTGCACATTTTAAATGCACTTATTGTCTTTTATCAATTAGCCTGAGGCCATCCAACTTGGATCCATCAGTCAATTGGATATGAATGGTTCCCCAGGTCCGTTGCACAAGCTAAGGCCATGCCAGGTGATACCCATGTGCCTCTTGGTCCTTATGTATTTTACGCAGGCAACAACACCTACAGAGAGAGGCACAGCTCATGCTTATGGGGGCTAGACACCAATTTCATGGGGGATTTGTGCACATTTCTTTGCATTTATTGTCTTTTATCAATCAGCCTGAGCCATCCAACTTTGATCCATCAGTCCGTGTAGATATAAATGGTTACCCAGTACTTTTGGACAAACTAAGGCCATGCCAGGGAATGCCCATGTGCCGCTTGGTCCTTATGTATTCTGAGCAGGCAACAACACCTACAGAGAGAAGCACAGCCCATGCTCATGGGGGTAGATGCCAATTTAATGGGGCATTTGTGCACATCTATATTCACTTATTGTCTTTTATCAATTAGCCTGAGCCATCCAACTTGGATCCATCAGTCCATGTAGATATAAATGGTCCCCAGTTCCTTTGGACAAACTAAGGCCATGACAAGGAATGCCCATGTGCCTCTTGGTCCTTATGTATTCCGGCAACAACACCTACAGAGAGAAGCACAGCTCATGCTTATGGGGGTAGATACCAATTTCATTGGAGCTTTGTGCACATTAATTTGAAATTATCATCTTTAATCAATGAGCCTGAGTCCATGCAACTTGGATCCATCCATCCACATAAATCTGAATGGTTCTTGAGTTTCTTTGCACAAGCTAAGCCCATGCCAGGGAATGTCCATGCGCCTCTTGGTCCTCTTGAATTCTGCGCAGCAACACCGATAGAGAAATACACAGCTCATCCTTATGGGAGCTAGATGCCAAATTTATGAGGGCTTTGTGCGCATTAATTTGCACCTAGTTTCTTCTTTAATCAATGAGCCTGAGTCTGTCCAACTTTGACCTTAACAACCATATTGTAATCATGTTATCCTGCAATAAGTAAGGGATAAAATATCTCAATTGCCCTGGACTAAGTGGTTCTCTGTTGAAATAGATGGAATGTCCCATCATTAGGCTGCAAGCTCCCTACTAACACCTTTATTAATGAACATCGTGCTATGTATATATTAAGCAGCCACTTTATGTTAAAGCAAAGGAACGCTGTATAATTATGTGTCAGTGGATTTCTAAGCCTGTGGGCCCCATTTAGATCCACGTGCATGCTCATGGAACCTTTAATAAATAAATCAGCTCCGTTGGCCAACAATTCAATTATAATTCCGCCAATGTCCTATTTCAGATAGTCCTAATGGTTATGAGGCAGTCGTCGCATAAAACAGCGATAATGGCCGATATTAATTACCAGGTGGAAAGTTTTCTAATGAATTGCCAAAGCAATTTGTTACTGGGTAAAACTTTAACCTCATTAAGATGAGTATTGCAATAAAGGGTAAGGGAGAAAAACAACACTATCTTAGACTGGCTGCGCTTAGCGGGTATCATTCGTTAACCGGCACCAAAATGACACTCCAAATAAATAGCACATAAGGCAATTCATCATCCGGCACTAATTTAATTAACTAATGTGCCTTGCCTTTGTTGATGCACACACAGTTATGCTGTTTCCAGGGTGAAGCGACAATGGTGGATTTAGAGCAATTGCCTTGTTTGAAGGTCATCACTGTTTTACTTTTACCGGAAGACAAAGGTACATCGGAGGAATCATCGAGAGCCAATATTCTAATTAAGACAAATGCATCTCAGCTAGGGATCTGCCGAGGCACTGGTCGATCAAAGTGCTGCTCGTGGGAAACAGTCTGAACCTCGTAGTCAAGGGAATGTTTTTTTTCTCTGTTGTAGGGATGTCTAACTGTAACATGCAGGGTTCAACAGAGACATATAAACCACTCTTATGTTGCTTCCACCAAACTGCCCCCCAAAAATAAATTGGATTGACTTTGGAAACCTGTTGCTTTGGAGTATCCCAACTGAACAACATAGTTGCACTCGTGGCTGCCACATAGTAACATAGTAAATTAGGTCCATCAAGTTCAAATTCACGTAAATCAACCTTTTATGTCTATATATAACCAGCCTAACTGCCAGTTGGTCCAAAGGAAGACAAAAAACCCATTTGAAGCCTCTCCAATTTGCCTCAGAGGGGGAAAAATTCCTCCCTGACTCCAAGATGCAATGAGACCAGTCCCTGGATCAACTTGTACTATGAGCTATCTCCCATATCCCTGTATTCCCTCACTTGCTAAACACAATCCAACCCCTTCTTAAAGCTATCTAATGTATCAGCCTGTACCACTGATTCAGGGAGAGATTTCCACATCTTCACGGCGCTCACTGTAAAAAAAAGTATTTCCTAACATTTAGAGGGAACCTCTTTTCTTCCTTTTCTAGTCAGATTGGGTGCCCACGTGTCAGCTGGAAGGACCTACTGGTAAATAAAGCATTAGAGAGATTATTAAATGATCCCCTTATATATTTATACATAGTTATCATATCACCCCTTAAGCGCCTTAAGCGACCATTGCTCGTCTAACCCTGCTTGAACTCCGCCTGTACTGACCCCGGCCTGCCTGACTATACTTTCGTCTATTCCCTGAACTGTTGCCTTCTATCCAAATCCTTGATAAGCATGCGCTCCTTTGCTCGTTCAGAACATCTGCTTGTCTCCTCTCAAGGTAAGACCTGGCAGCATTTGAGTAGCTAAGGGCTCCTCTCTCGAGGCCAAAGGTGGCTGCTACAGCAGAAGATTGAGCCATGACCAGAGTGCCTAGCACTTGTTCTGTATTTAGGGAGCCGTATGTGACAGGAGACTTTCCATACTTTAGACTTTAAGACGCCTTCTCTTTTGTATCTGTCCTGACTTTTGTTGGGAATTGTGGCAAAGTGTGACTGTTGTTGATGGGTAACCCCACCTTGAAGTGCTGGTGGCTCCATGGACGCAATTGCGTCAGATGCATCATTGAATTATGGGAAATATGCAACGTTATGGGTAAAAGAACACAGTGCCTTGCATCCCAAATTTCCCTTTGCACACTACAGTTATATACAAAAGAAAAGGGGGCTAATTTAATGGCGTGGCACAATGTGCCAAAAACAGGAACAAAGCATCATGTTTTTGTTTTTTATGTATTTCAGTATTTTCAAGCCAGAAAAAGACAATTATTATTGCTAACATAGGTTGAATATGACATATACTTAAAGGGATTCTGTCTGACATAAAACATATTTTTTTTTCAAAACACATCAGTTGAAATTCTGCAATGAAATCCATTTTTCAAAAGAGCAAACTTTTTTTATATTTAATTTATATAAAATCTGACATGGGGCTAGACATATTGTCAGTTTCTCAGGTGCCCCCAGTCATTTGACTTGTGCTCTGATAAACTTCAGTCACTCTTTACTGCTGTACTGCAAGTTGGAGTGACCATCCTCTCTTCCCTCCCCAGCAGCCCATCAGCAGAACAATGGGAACGTAACCAGATGACAGCTGCCTGGTAGATCTAAGAACAGCACTCAATAGTAAAAATCCAGGTCTCACTGCGACTCAGTTACATTGAGTAGGAGAAACAATAGCCTGCCAGAAAGCAGTTCCATCCTAAAGTGCTGGCTCTTTCTGAAAGCACATGACCAGCACATGACCAGGCAAAATGACCTGAGATGCACCTCTCTCAACTTGTTGGTTCAGGAATGAAATTTTATATGAATTATTTGCAGTATAAACAATGTAATTTAGAAATAAAAACTACACCAAAAAATCACGACAGTATCTATTCAAAGGAAACATTTTAAAGAGGTATTTTTTTAGGAGTAGGAAGGGGGAAGAAAAAAAAGTATTAATACAGCAAAAAGAGAAGAGAGGGAAGTAGAGAATAAGAAACTACGCCAATGACTATTAAATAGTATGAGAGGGAGTCAGGGAGCCATTAAAGTAGAGTATCTGCAGGTTGGAATGCAAGAAGAATAGCCTGTGGGACAAGGGGCTTTGGCATTTTGGAGATTATGGAGTTCATCGTTAATTTTGGGTATTTGGGAAGATATCTGGTGGTGGTTGTAAATTTGCCAACCCAGCACCATATTTTCACCATATTTTTTGACTTTGCAACCTGCCTATTATTTGCCCTGATAGATGAAGGTATGAGAGCTCCTGCACCTTTCTCATAAATGTTTAGCAGCAGTTTATTCATGAATTTATTCATGAAGATGGGTTGGGAGCCATGTTCCATCTAATTCTTTCTTGGTTACCTGTGCAAAGAAAAATTATTGTGTGCGCACATTTTAACCTTGTGTTCACATTTTTTTTTACAAAACTGTGTGCTTAGGTCAGAATAAATAAAACATTTTGTGTTTTCACACCAAATTCTTTGCTCTCACTGTATTGCGTGTGCATGAGTGTACATCTCAGAGGGAACAATGACTGGGAGTGTCCCGTGGGTGTCCCCTACATTCCACATTATTCAGGGAGTGCTTGAGGTCTCACAGTGGGTAGGGAGCCCTGTACTTACAAGCTGCCTATGTCAGGCAATAAGTTCATTGAATCCCTTGCATCCGAGAGACCTGTGCTCTACACAGTCCTGTTCTATTTGCAGACCGAAGCAAATCGAATCAACTCAAATAAAAAAAGAATACATGGCACCTATAGAATGTTACAAAACACTATTTCTATGGTTGGAATAAAAGCAGAGGACCTCTTCCAATACTTTGCCAATCACAATTTCTGTAGGGAAAGTAAAGTAACCCTTCCAATACTTCTCCTATCGTCCTGTCTTATCTAGCACTACCAACTCATACAGAATTTCAGTAGTCGAATGAAAGCAGGGTATGAGGGAACCCTCTAACATTTTCCACTTGTCTGTTCAATATATCCACCCTCAAATAGTTCCTTGGTTTCATCCTTCCCCCATAAACTATTTCTATCCTGCATCCTGAGGACCATCCCATCCTGGTGACCATCCTGGCAGGGTATTAAATACATGGCTAAAGGCGGCCATACACGGAGAGATCCACTCGTTTGGCGATGTCGCCAAATGAGCGGATCTCTCCCCGATATGCCCACCTAGGGCCCAACCATCAGATCCTAACGAATAGTAATGGGCGGTCGGATCGTGGGACCGCATCAACGAATAGATGCGGCCGCGATCCGACAGGATTTTTCGTCCCATCCGATCGAGATCTGGCCGACTTTCGGCCAGATCTCAATCGGGGAAGCCCATCGGGGGGCCCCATACACGGGCCAATAAGCTACCGACACAGTCTGTCGGCAGCTTTTTTCGGCCCGTGTATGGCCACCTTTACTTCTTACAGTGCAGCCCTTGCACTAATCACTATATTCTAGAAATGAACAAAACAATTCTCAGGTTGAATCATTAGGAAAATACTTGTTTTGCTGATTTTCAGTTGAAAACTGTTTGGCTCCTCATTCAGAACAGGGAAGACAAGAGAAGAATAATGGGCCATAACATTTCCTACTACAGTTTGCCCCCACCAAAAAGGTTATTTCTGTATATAGCAGAAACACTGGTAAGAGAAAGGGCTAGACTGGCCTTTTTCTTTGTCCTAAAATTGTTGGAATGAATATTTGGGTGAAATGATTCTCTAAATATTAACTTAACTAAGCAAATGTTGGTCATTAGAGGTCCTTTATAAAAAGTTTGCATTTATCAGATTTCTTAGCAATCTTCTACAGTAGGTGTTCTGTTCATTTTTCAGGCTATTTTATTTGTAACTAACTTTTTAAATAGTTATAGTTAAGCCTGTAGCTTAGTTCTTCCTTGAATTGAGCTGCCACCTGCCCTCAATTGTGTTTGGAGACCATTCTTTTGCTGCTTGTCTTGATCTGTATTTGAACTACAGCTCTAGTAACCTCCCGACCCCCGACTAGTATATGTTTGATCACTATCTTGGAGCTGTAATTTTTCCAGTGGGACCTTCACTATAACATTTAACTTCCAATTTGACCCTCTGTAAGAATCTTGGGAGCCTTCAAGGGTTTGGTCAGAATAGAACGGTAATTTTGTCAGGCAGAAGAAGACACAGACAGACATAGAAGAATCCAATTCTTGCATAATCAGCTTCTAGAACTTTATCTTCCCTGAGGCATGTATAGATCAACACCAGACAAAGTGTGTCCCACAGCATTCTTGAGTGGAACATGCCCATGCATCTTATATCACTTGTAGATTAGAAATGTGTAGAACGTTTGGACGGGAACTGGGTCTATGGAGAGACTTAATTTTGTAGCAAATAACTGCTAACAACATGTACCCATAATATTTATATATAATATATAACGATAATACCCCTGCTACATTTATCATTGAGTCAAAAGTATGTGGCCCCATGTTCTTATTCACGTTATAATTCCAACTACAAAGTCATCTGTTGAAACACAGATGCTATATGCATGTTTCATGGAGCCTCCTGGGTAGAAGATTAATTAAATTACAGTATGGGACCTGTTATCCAGAATGCCCAGGACCTAAGGTTTTCTGGATAACAGATCTTTTCCATAATTAAGTCTATTAGAAAATCATGTAAACATTATATAAACCCAATACACTGGTTTTGCTTCCAGGAAGGATTAATTATTTCTTTTTAAACATCTGGATTATTTGAGTCTACGGGAGGGGGCTTTTCTGTAATTTAGAGCTTCTAGATAATGGTTTTCCAGAATAATGTATTCCATACCTGTACTACCCCCACGTTTAAAATATATTAGAAAATGGCTGCTCTAATAAAACACTTTAAAGGGAATACTTTGGGGATTAGTGATGGGCGAATTTGCGCCGTTTTGCTTCGCCGAAAAATTTGCGAATTTCGCGTGAAATTCGGGAAACGGCGAAAAATTCACGAAACGGCGCCGTTTTTGACGCCGGCACCCGTTTTTGCAGCGAATTTTTGCAGCAAATTTATTCGCTGGAGGCGAATCGCGCAAATTCGCCGCGAATTCACGCCTGGCGAATAAATTCACCCATCACCATTGGGGATTCAAGACTCAGCAATTCAATATCTGCTGGTAGATCCCAATCTATCATTTTCCTGACTAAAGATGCCCATGCACAAGTCAGTCTTATCTGGTCAAGGCTCAATCCGATGTATCTGCCAGGTGGACAATCTGGTTGGACCTCATTGAGATGTGGATGCAGCCCATGGCCAGTGATTCTGAAATGACTCTCAGTGAGATCCAGTTGCTTGTCCATGGGATGGATGTTTGGATCAGCTGCATTTGGCCTATCATTTTAGTAGGTAAATTGGGAAAGAATAGCTTGAGTTTGCCAATCTGGCCTAATGCTTCTGTATATTGGCATCTAAGTAAGGAGCAATTCCATTATGGGTAAATTCTTGCATAATATAACACTTTGACTGAATGCAGTATTCCATGTATTGAAATGAGTATGAGACCTGTTATCCACAATGCTTAGGACGTTGGACTTTCTGTTTTTTCCTCCATACTTCTTAAAATCAGTTAAACATAAAAAAAAACCAGTAGTGTTTCTGTTTCCCACAAATATCTTAGTTTGGATCGAGTACAAGGTACAGTTTTGATATTGCAGATTAAAAGGAAATACTTTTTAGAATTTGAATCAATGAATATATATTATAATTATTTGTTTAAAAAAAGAAGTCTATGAGATATGGACTTCCTGTAATTGGGATAATGGGCTTCTGGACAATGGATCCTATATGTTATATATAAAATAAAATGCTGCATGTTCTTCTACATTTTCTCTGCCATGTCACATTTGATGTCACTGGCAAATGGGAATGATGATTTTTAAAAGCTGGATCTCGGAATGCCCTGTTCACCTTATAAATGGCTGGATGAAAACGTAAGCTTTTAGGCTAGTAACAGTTGTCATGGAAATAATTCTACCTTGCTTGTTTTTCCACTTTCTGGAGAGTTTTTCCACCTGCAACAATGTATTTATGTCTCTGAAAGCTTTGCCTTTCTCCTTAGAATAAAGTGGCAGAATCAGGTGACATATTCCATATGTGAGCCAATAAAATAACAAGCTTTGCTCCTTAAAGGAGAAGTAAAGGTCTTTTTATTTTGGGGGGCACCAAAAGTTAGGCACCCCCAAGTGGTCGCATTTACTTACCTGAAATCCTGGGATTTTTCCAGCGAGCACTAGTGATAGGCGAATTTCTCCACAAAAATTCTGGAAAAAATCAAAAAGTTTCACGGAAAAATCATGAAAATCGGAAAGTTTCACGAAAAAAACGTGAACATCTGAAATTTTAGCGAAAAAGTCACTCGTATCAATTTTGACGTTGGCGTTAATGACTTTTCAGATGCGTGTCCAGAATTTTTTGACAGCAAAATGCTCGTATTCTTCTTTGAAAATAAGTAATCATTATTGGAGCCAATACAATCCTATTGGGTTTATATTGAAATGATTTTCAAGTTCTAGTCCCGGGCATACTGGATAACAGGTCCAATCCCTTGGGGATATTAGGGCACAGAGCTGAAATAACCAACTGCAGTAGGCACAGATTCTATAAGATATCCTTATAGAGAAAGGAGCAATGAAGCTTAATCCAAGATATGAAGATTTCAAAGCTATATTCATTGGCATTATATAAACCCAATAGGCTGGTTTTGCTTCCAATAAGGATTAATTATATCTTAGTTGGGCTCAAGTACAAGCTACTGTTTTATTACTACAGAGCAAAAAGGAAATTATTTAAAAATTTTTTGGATTATTTGGATAAAATGGAATCTATGGGAGAAGGCTTTTCCGTATTTCAGATATTTCTGCATAACGGGTTTCAGGATAACTGTGCTTTAGGCACCAGGGCATCTGCCCCACTTCTTGTTAAGAAAACCAGGAGAAACGTAGAACTGCCGCCACTTTCAAGATGGTGAAATTGCATGGCTTCCTCTGCGGGCGGTGTCAACAGGTACAGGAAACTTGAAGCAACAGCCAAAAATTGTGAGTTTTTCACCAAAAAAGTAATGACCAAAGTTTAATTAAAAGTTCAAACCATTTATTAGGACATACAGGTGAAGGCCTGTCGCGTTTCGTGCCTGTTGGGGGCACTTACTTATAGGCTAATGAGCACAACCCTAAACAATCCTTTTGAAGGGGTTGTGACCAATCAAAACCGTGTATACCTCAACCAATCACAATTGAGAAGACAATTGACAATACATGTGTCTATTTACATACAGACTGACCCAAAACAATCCAAGCAAACTTCAGCCTAACGAATCAGAAGTAGACCCGGAATTGAATTGCACTGGAGTTGTAGGCAAAATAAGAAAAAAACCTTTGCCGGCAGCTAAACTCGAAACAAAGGGGTGGGGCAGTTAGCATTGGGGGTGGAGCAGTGATGACATAAGAGGCAAGCACAATGAAGTAGGTGGGGTTATCGCATCATTTAGATACGATATTATCAATGTTGAAAACAAGACAGAGCGTTTCCATGGGCGTAGTGATGGGCGAATTTCTCCCGCTTCGCCAAAAAATTCACTAATTTCCTGCGAAATTCGCCCGCGTCAATTCACAACAATTTTGACGTTTGCGTAAATTTTGAGACCGGCGTCAATGGGTGTCCGAATAGTATCGTCGTGCAACGTTTTGACGTAATCGACTTTTCCGGTGCGCGTCCAAAATTTTTTGACGCCCTTGAATTTTCGCAGCAGTTTCGAGAAATTATACACCGGAGCCAAAACACGGAAATTCCCCGCGAATTTACAACTGCCGAATTTATTCACCAATCACTGGTCCAGTTCAAAACCACACTGGTGGCAACCGTTACTCTTCTGGCTGATTTGTAAGCCCAATCCTTTAATTACAGGTAATTACAGAAATCAGCTATCCAGATGTTAATTTAGAAAAACAATTTATTTTTAATTTAGTTGCTTTTTTTTTGTTTCTGTTATAGGAAAATAACCTCCTCCGAGGGTTATCAGGCCCGCCCCCTGCCCATTTTCCGGCCCCAGAAAAGGTGGCAACCCTAGGTTAACACTGAAACCAATTAAGGCAAAAATATTATAAATCTACATCCATCCATTAGAAATATCCACAGGGAAAATTAAAACACCTCTGTCTATTTTTCCTTTAAACAATAAGAAAGTCCTATCCAGCACCCTGAGCGGAAAAGAAACCAGTCAAATACTTTTCATCCTTTCCGTAGATGTAATTCTTTGTCAACAAGAGATAAATAGGTGATAATATATTATATATGTGTTTTCCGCACCGGCAGAGAAAATTAGGTGTAATCATCCCATTAGGGAACATTTTATGTCACACATTTTTTTTTATATAAAGGAGCGGAAATTCCTGCGAGTGATTTAATGGAAGAAAGCGAACTAAGTGCATCTATTTACTGAATATTTTATTACTCCGAAATCAAATTATAATCATGGAAACTTACAAAAACAATATATTAGCTTTTATTTTTCTTTGATGCTAAAAACGAAGAGATTCTGCCACTTGAAACTTATTTGGTGTTTGGATCCTTAGTTCTTAATCTGACACTTTAGGCTTTAATGCACATCCGCAAGTGCAGCTGAGGCTCCGCCCTTTCCTTGCAGTCAGTTGCGCAGTTCTGACTCTCTCTCTCTTGCGTCAATTACCGCAGTTCAGTTACGCCGACAGGTTTTTCTGCAGGAGCTTTTGAACCTAGCTAAAACATATGCACGTTCGTTATATTTGTTGGGTTCATCCAAATGATTTATTCTACTACTTATATTACATTTACCGTATATACTCGAGTATAAGCCATCCCGAGTATAAGCCAAGGTACCTAATTTTACCTCCAAAAACTGGGAAAGCTTATTGACTCGAGTATAAGCCTAGGGTGAGAAATGCAGCAGCTTCTGGTAAGTTTCAATCAAAAAATTGGGGGTTTCTGCTCCCATTGGAGGTGCCGGCGTCTCGTTTTTGGGTGCCGGTGACCATTCTTGGATGCCGGCGAATATTCTTGTAGATTATTCTTGGATGGCGGCGACTATTCTTGGACGCCGGTGACTATTCTTAGACGCCGGCGACTGTTTTTGCGCTTGACCCGAGTATAAGCCGAGGTAGAGTTTTTCAGCATACTTTGGGGGCTGAAAAACTCGGCTTATACTCGAGTATACACGATAAGTAGTAGAATAAATCTAAAATTATAGCAAATTTTTGCTTTCAATGCAGGACTAGCGATTTCTTTATTATTTTCACATTATTCCATGTTTTCATAACCACAAGTATATCGACATTACTGCAGAAACTCATATCACTCATTCACATTTTTGCTTTCATTTGACTAATTGGCTGCAATGGGTTAAAGTGGCCATACACTATAAGAGCCGTTTGTTTGCTGATGTTGCCAAATGAGCAGATATTGCGCTGAAATACCTACCTAGGGTGGACAATATCTGGCTTTAATCTGATCATTGGCCCTTGGGCCATACAATAGTATTAAAATGTGGGGAGTAGTTGGGGGCAAGAGTTGATGCAGACCAGATGCAACTGGAAAAGTCTAACCTGCCCATTTGACATATGGACAATATTTGGCTAGATATCGGTCAGTCAGGCCCATAAAAGGTCCCCATACATAGGTGGATAAACTGCCAAATCTGCTCCAAATCTGCATTTCAAAAACCGGTAATCCGGCTATTAAAGTTATAGGAGGCAGCTTTTTGCCGCCCCTTGTAACTGGCCGTTCACTGCCGCCTGCTCACCTTGCCTCATGACAGGAACAGCCCTGCAACCTTGGGTCAGAGATAACCAAGGCTATCATAACAAGGTTAAAGATGTAGAGAACTAGTGTTACTGTATATGAATAATTTATCCACAGTTCCAGCAATATCTTGGACAGCAAACTATTTATCACCCCAAAGTTAGCCCAAACTGACCTCCATTTTTGGCTTTCAGGTGTATCTCGGAGGAAAACAATCATTCTCCTAAAATCCCACTCAGCTTTCAGCCTAAGACCACCTGCTACCAGAGGAGCCATCCCCACAGTTTGGAAACCACTCTCCTTAGCATTTCAGTAGGCACGAGGAGCACCCCAAAGTGTGGACAAGAACATATCCCAATACCAACCAATCATATCAAACATCACTCAGTGCCATTAAAAGAACCTATCACTAATGCATTGTCACCCTAATACATCTTTACACATCTACCTTAGGTAGGACTGCTGCTTCACTGGATGTTTCATTGGAGACTATGGATGATGTTGTACTGTGCATTAGGAGAGAGACTATAGTATCTTAAAACTAGTTACACAATAACTATTAGTGATGTAACCCACTACAAAGCAAGCATTAACGGCTCAAAAATCCTTATTGCTTGCAAAGGAGCTACAGCTACTCCTGGTTCTCCCAGGCCAGTAAGGATCCAACCAATTCAGTTGACATCACAAGTCTAATGGCAGAGCCACTGGTTTCTGGCCGCTATATAGTCACTAAGTATTTCCAAGTACAATGTCACCTCTTGCCAATGTATTAACTTCCCTTTAGCGAAGGAAGGAGATTTTGTTTGCACAATAAGCTACACTTTCCTCTGGGATTTCACTACTATATATTAGCAATATATAACTGCCGGATAAACTCTCATTTATTAAAAGAGTATATTTTCCCCTTTAACCATCTGTTAGGATTTACTGGAGAAAGACGGCGGGACTACATTAAAGCATTTTTCTGTGGTGAGATGAATTATACCGCACACATTTAGAAAATCTGATTGCTGCTTAAATCACTTGACAATCAGCCAGCCTCAGTTATCATCTATTTACATTCCCGCCTTCTTTATGGCAGCCTTTTTTTAGCCGCCGCTCCTTTCGCCAGAAACGAATAAAAGAGAAAAGATCTCGCCTGCGTCTGTTTTCAAGACAAACTTCTTTCTGTTTGCCAAATATAGGAATATTCTGTATTGTGCAGCTCTCATAAAAGCCTCAGCCTTGTAATATTCCTTGACATTTTGTTTGACTGTTCTCTTTTATTGAAGAGCCATTGTCACACCAAAACCTGTTACTGCTCTTTTATAACTCCGACTTCAACGCATAGTTCTACCTTGGCCGGATTCCCCCGGCGGATTCACTCAGCTTTTCTACTCGTTCAACCCGACTTAAAGAAAGGGGACAATGTTTCTATAAAGGGAAAATAAACTGTACATTTTCTGCCCAATTTGCCAAAATAATGTTTATTATTAGAAGCAAGAGTAATAAAAGTGAGATGAAATGATAGTTTTGCTTAAAATTTTAACCTTTGCAAAGCAAGTGTGCTTAACCAGTTCTTGTTCTCAATGGGAAGGGAGTGTGACTGTGGGATAGCAGGTATAGTAGGGAGAGATGGTGCCTATAGTAACAGTGGATAATAGTCTCTGGGAAGGGAGTGTGACTGTGGGATAGCAGGTATTGTAGGGAGAGATGGTGTCTATAGTAACAGTGGATAATAGTCTCTGGGAAGGGAGTGTGACTGTGGAATAGCAGGTATAGTAGGGAGAGATGGTGCCTATAGTAACAGTGGATAATAGTCTCTGGGAAGGGAGTGTGACTGTGGGATAGCAGGTATTGTAGGGAGAGATGGTGCCTATAGTAACAGTGGATAATAGTCTCTGGGAAGGGAGTGTGACTGTGGGATAGCAGGTATTGTAGGGAGAGATGGTGCCTATAGTAACAGTGGATAATAGTCTCTGGGAAGGGAGTGTGACTGTGGGATAGCAGGTATAGTAGGGAGAGATGGTGCCTATAGTAACAGTGGATAATAGTCTCTGGGAAGGGAGTGTGACTGTGGGATAGCAGGTATAGTAGGGAGAGATGGTGCCTATAGTAACAGTGGATAATAGTCTCTGGGAAGGGAGTGTGACTGTGGGATAGCAGGTATAGTAGGGAGAGATGGTGTCTATAGTAACAGTGGATAATAGTCTCTGGGAAGGGAGTGTGACTGTGGAATAGCAGGTATAGTAGGGAGAGATGGTGTCTATAGTAACAGTGGATAATAGTCTCTGGGAAGGGAGTGTGACTGTGGAATAGCAGGTATAGTAGGGAGAGATGGTGCCTATAGTAACAGTGGATAATAGTCTCTGGGAAGGGAGTGTGACTGTGGGATAGCAGGTATAGTAGGGAGAGATGGTGCCTATAGTAACAGTGGATAATAGTCTCTGGGAAGGGAGTGTGACTGTGGGATAGCAGGTATAGTAGGGAGAGATGGTGTCTATAGTAACAGTGGATAATAGTCTCTGGGAAGGGAGTGTGACTGTGGGATAGCAGGTATAGTAGGGAGAGATGGTGTCTATAGTAACAGTGGATAATAGTCTCTGGGAAGGGAGTGTGACTGTGGGATAGCAGGTATAGTAGGGAGAGATGGTGCCTATAGTAACAGTGGATAATAGTCTCTGGGAAGGGAGTGTGACTGTGGGATAGCAGGTATAGTAGGGAGAGATGGTGCCTATAGTAACAGTGGATAATAGTCTCTGGGAAGGGAGTGTGACTGTGGGATAGCAGGTATAGTAGGGAGAGATGGTGTCTATAGTAACAGTGGATAATAGTCTCTGGGAAGGGAGTGTGACTGTGGGATAGCAGGTATAGTAGGGAGAGATGGTGTCTATAGTAACAGTGGGATAATAGTCTCTGGGAAGGGAGTGTGACTGTGGGATAGCAGAGTGTTTTTTCTTTGTGCTCCTTAAGAATTCACTGCATAGAATGGCTGAAACATTACAATACAGGAAAGCCAGTATCAAGCTCCTTGTGCTGTTGGTCTCGCAGCAGCAGTTCTGTGCTTTACAGCTCAGCATCAGCAGAAACACATGGCCATCGGGCGAATGGAACTAAATGGATTAATTTGATATATATGCTCAGATCACAAAGCTTTTCAATTAAAATTCTCTAATCCCTCCACTAATCTTCAAGCACAGGTCCTTGCTTTGTTGCTGCTGGAAGTATCCAGTGAGTATTTACCCACGCAAGTGAAAACAGATGACAAAATAAGCTTATTGAAAGCGTCATGATGCAAATCCCATCAGCTCTGTAGCAAGAATACTCCACGTATATGTGGATGAATCTAAATAATGGTGCAATCGGCTCGCCGGCTGTTTTAAAGGAAAACTATACCCCCAAAATGAATACTTGAGCAACAGATCGTTTATATCAAATTAAGTGGCATATTAAAGAATCTTACCAAAGTGGAATATATATTTAAGTAAATATTGCCCGTTTACATCTCTTGCTTTAAACCATGATTTCGTGATGGTCTGTGTGTTGCCTCAGAGATCACCTGACCAGAAATACTGCAGCTCTAAAAGTAACAGGAAGAGATCACCTGACCAGAAATACTGCAGCTCTAACTGTAACAGGAAGAAGTGAGGAAGTAAAAGACACAACTCTGTCTGTTAATTGGCTCATGTGACCTAACAAGTATAGTTTGTTTGGTTTGTTTGTGTGCACCGTGAATACTACAATCCCAGGGGGCTGCCCTTATTTTTTAAAATAAAATTTTTCTATGATTACCCAATGGCACATACTAGTAAAAAAGTATATTATTATGAAAATGTTTTATTTACATGAAGCAGGGTTTTATATATGAGCTGTTTGATCTTTTTATAGACACCTACATTGTTCGGTGGGTCTAGTTTTCCTTTAACGATACTGAATAGTATAGAAATCTCAGGGCGCAGTGGAAACACAAACAACTCACAATGTGTAAGAGGGATGAGCTACATCCTATTTTTATTTGAGCCCAGAGAATCCACCTGCCGAAATGTAATGGGGGGGATGGAACTGGCTATTTGCTGCAGAGTAAGAATGTCTGGGATATACAATGTGCAGGTAGTTGACATACTTTCTCCAAATAGATCCCCGGCACGGGGAGGTGTGTATTTCAGTATCATTAACTGCTTCAGTTCCACATTGTGTGATGCAGTTTAAGCAGATTGGGAGAATATGTTCTTCTCTCTCCTGTATAAATGCAAGTCTGGCTCATCCACTCAGCCAATGGGCATTAGGGCTTATTTATAAGCACAGGTACAGTGTGTACATTGAATTTTCAGGCATAACACACCATGTTTTTTTTTTACACACCATGTTTTTTTGAGGGTATTTTCTAAAACGAATTAGACGCAAGTTCTCTGCATCTATAAACCCACTGGGGCAGTTTCAGTAAAGGGCAAAGAGTCCGTCACTTGCAAAAATTCACCAGAAATCCAATCCGTAGGGACATCGCCAATTTAATAACAGGTGTAGAGGGCAATTCGCTAGCGAAATTGTGCCCTTTCGGAAGGTGAATGATTGTTACTCTGCAAATTCACGAAAGTGCGAAATTTCCATTACATTACCTATTTTTCCAGAGTTTCCTTCACCATCTTAGACCTGGTTAACTGATAAGAGCTACATCCTCCTCAATCTTATGTCAGTAGGGTCGCCAGTTTTGACACGGACAGCCCGGTAATTTGAAGGACTGCCCAGGTCCAAATTAGGAAAACTGGGCAGGATTCTCTAAGATTGACAAGGAGATCGGCCAACGACGTCATAGCCCCAGCCCCACATCACAGCCTGCCCCCTACACGTCCGTGTCACAACCCCCTGTCCGGTCTCCACTGGGCTAAAAGGTGGCAACCCTATGACATCATGTCCTGTATGCCGATAAGTCAGAAAAATTATTAAAAAAAAGATGGCATCTTCCTTGGACATTCGTAATAATAAGTGGCCACTTCAAGCATTTGCACCACATCTCAAATAAAGACGTATATATAGGGTTGCCACCTTTTAGCCCGGTGGAGACCGGGCAGGGGGTGGGGCTGTGTCATGGAGTGGGCCGGCTGTGACGCATAGATGGGGCGGACTATGGCATCAGGGGCGGGGCTATGATGTGGCGATCGGCGATTGCCTGATCACCATGTCAATCTTAGAGAATCCTGCCCAGTTTTCCTAATTTGGAAAACTGAGCAGGCAGTTATGACCTGGGCAGCCCTGTGAATTACTGGGCTCTTCGGGTCCGGACAGGTGGCTCCCCTACATATATATGACCTTTATGTACCTGCCCTATTCAAATTGACCTAAGTTTGTGTTAATGAAGTTAGGCAGGAGGCAAAACAATCCTATTGGATTTAGTTAATGTTTATTTAATCTTTTAATCAGGGGATCCAAAATATAAATAGATCCCTTATCTAGAAAAACTCAGGTCCCGAGCATTCTGAATAACAGGTCCCCTACCTGTACCTAAAAGGAACAGTAACATCAAACAATTGAAGTGTTTTAGAGTAATGCAAATAAAATGTCTGGCCTGCACTGGTAAAACTGATGTGTTTGCTTCAGAAACACTACTATAGTTTATATAAACAAGCTGCTGTGTAGCCATGGGGGTAACCATTCAAGCACAGGATACACAGTAGATAACAGATAAGTACTATTATAGTTTATATAAACAAGTTGCTGTGTAGCCATGGGGGCAGCCATTCAACCACAGGATACACAGTAGATAACAGATAAGTACTTCTATAGTTTATATAAACAAGCTGCTGTGTAGCCATGGGGGCAGCCATTCAAGCACAGGATACACAGTAGATAACAGATAAGTACTACTATAGTTTATATAAACAAGCTGCTGTGTAGCCATGGGGGCAGCCATTCAAGCACAGGATACACAGTAGATAACAGATAAGTACTACTATAGTTTATATAAACAGGCTGCTGTGTAGCCATGGGGGCAGCCATTCAAGCACAGGATACACAGTAGATAACAGATAAGTACTACTATAGTTTATATAAACAAGCTGCTGTGTAGCCATGGGGGTAACCATTCAAGCACAGGATACACAGTAGATAACAGATAAGTACTATTATAGTTTATATAAACAAGTTGCTGTGTAGCCATGGGGGCAGCCATTCAACCACAGGATACACAGTAGATAACAGATAAGTACTTCTATAGTTTATATAAACAAGCTGCTGTGTAGCCATGGGGGCAGCCATTCAAGCACAGGATACACAGTAGATAACAGATAAGTACTACTATAGTTTATATAAACAAGCTGCTGTGTAGCCATGGGGGCAGCCATTCAAGCACAGGATACACAGTAGATAACAGATAAGTACTACTATAGTTTATATAAACAGGCTGCTGTGTAGCCATGGGGGCAGCCATTCAAGCACAGGATACACAGTAGATAACAGATAAGTACTACTATAGTTTATATAAACAAGCTGCTGTGTAGCCATGGGGGCAGCCATTCAAGCACAGGATACACAGTAGATAACAGATAAGTACTACTATAGTTTATATAAACAAGCTGATGTGTAGCCATGGGGGCAGCCATTCAAGCACAGGATACACAGTAGATAACAGATAAGTACTACTATAGTTTATATAAACAAGCTGCTGTGTAGCCATGGTGGAAATTAAAAAAAAGCCAAATATGGCACAGGTTTAATTGTGGATAACAGATAACTCCATTATGTTCTACAGAGCTTATCTGCTGTGTAACCTGAGCCTTATCTCCTTTGAATGGCTGCCCCCATTGCTACACAGCAGCTTATTTATATAAACTATAGTAGTGTTTCTGAAGTGTTTACCAGTGCAGGGCAACACTGCATTATATTTTTATTACTTTAAAACAACTTAATTTTTTGATGGTACTATTCCTTTAATGAAAGGCGCTGAGACTGCAGCTGCACTTAATAAATGATCCCTTTTGTACTCGCACAAACGTCAAACCAGTAAAGGGTTAGTTGTATTCCGCAGTCCCGCAGCTCTGCACATCTCCCTAGGGAAGCCCCAAATGGATTTCTGGAAAAGGGTCCATCTTAATTATGTATGTAAGAATAAATTATACATGTGTTTGTAGGCACCCTTGGTAACCCACTTTTGGAAGGACCTTCTAAGACAGGACTCTGTTGGTAAACAGATGCAGCAGTGTTAAAGGAGTTGTTCCCCTTTGAATTAACTCTTAGTATGAGAGTTATATTCTGAGACAATTTGCTTTTTTTGTTTTTATTTTTTATTATTTGTGGTTTTTGAGTTATTTTTGCTTCTTTACTCAGCAGCTCTCCCATTGGCAGTTTCAGCAGTCTGGTTACTAGGGTCCAAATTCCCCTAGCAACCATGCATTGATTTGAATACGAGACTGGAATATGAATAGGAGCGGATTGAATAGAAATATAAGTAATAAAAAGTAGCAATAGCAAAAATGTGTAGCCTTACAGAGCATTTATTTTCAGATGGGGTCAGTGACCCCCATTTGAAAGGTGGAAAGAGTCAGAGGAAGACAAATAATTAAAAAACTATAAAAAAAAAAATAATGCATTTAAAAGATGCTTAGAATTGGGAGATATTTGTGTTATTTTATAGTATTCATGTATAGAAATAGATTCACCTCCGTTCAAAATAACATTTGGGAGATCATCTTGTGAACTTGCTGAAATCTGAAGCGGTGAGATAAAATGTTCTGGTTCTTTTACTCCTGTTTTAACTGGTGTGGGGGCTCCATCCAGCATCGGACTGGGCTGGCAGGATGCCGGGAACAAACTAGGGATGCACCGAATCCACCATTTGGGATTCGGCCGAATCCCTGAATCCTTGGTGAAAGATTCGGCTGAATACCAAATCCAATACAAATCCTAATTTGCATATGCAAATTAAGCACAGGAAAGGAAAAAGTGGGAAAAAATTATTTTGTGATAAATCACGTGATTTCCCTACCCACCCCTAATTTGCATATGCAAATTAGAATTCAGATTCTGCCAAATCCGAATCCTGCTGAAAAAGGCAGAATCCTGGCCAAATCGCGAACCGAATCATGGATTCGGTGCATTCCTAGAACAAACCCGGTGGGCCCCGCTCAACAGAGCCTGACCACTCCCCCTCCGCTCCTGACCTCCGGCCGCCACCTGATTGGATAAAGATGACAAGTAGGTATGCGCCGGCGAGGGGGGCAGGAGAGGGACTAGTTTCAAAAACATACCCACTGCACAGATACCATTCTGGACACAGCACATGTACTTATTTTTCCAAGGTTAGAAGATGGACAGAGAGGTGCCATTATGCTAAAACAAGGTTGATGATTGGATGTCACGGGATCAGCCCCATGAAAGAGGAATTGGTTAAATTGTAACATGTTGTATTGCTAACTGTTACTCCATGGCCTCACGAGCTTTCAGGACATAGGACAGGAGCTTTCAGGATAGTATGAGCAGTGATGGGTGAATTTGTCCAGTTTAGCTTCGCCACGAAATTCACCAATTTCACTTGAAATTCAGCAAACGGGCGAAAAAATGTATTGCCGGTGTCAAAATTGATAACGACACCGGCGACAGTTGACATGCATTAATGTCAATGACCATCCATTTAATTGTCGCCTCAAATTTATTCGCCGGTGGTGAAACGCTTAACTTTGCCGCAAATTCACATCTGGCAAATAAATTTGTCCATCACTACATATGAACTATTATTTAATACTCTGTATTATAATACTTTTTCCACAAGCTGGAATATATATATATATATATATATATATATATATATATATATACAATATCAAAACAGGGGGGTTGTGGGAGCACTCTAAAGGCTTTAAAGTATATATATATAAGTATAATAAATGCTATTGCATATGTACCCAAAACAGGGGTTATTTTGTTACAAAGTTATGATCATAAAATTGATAAGCCACCATACCACGTGAAAAAACAGCGTTCAACGGACATTGATTACAGGTAATGCTAAAATGCACATAAAATATAAAACAAGTTAGGGACCGCCATTCGGGGTTTACCTTGACGTGGTATGGTGGCTTATCAATTTTATGATCATAACTTTGTAACAAAATAACCCCTGTTTTGGGTACATATGCAATAGCATTTATTATACTTATATATACTTTAAAGCCTTTAGAGTGCTCCCACAACCCCCCTGTTTTGATATTATATATATATATATATATATATATATATATATATATATATATATATATATATATATATATATATATATATATATATATGACACTTGGGTCCCCAGGTGACTACAAGACAAGCGTCATTTAGGAACACACGGTCAATGCAGCGTTGATGTGCAAATCGCGTGCAAGTTACATCTAGGGTAAAATGAGCATTTTGTCACTTCTGGAGTATGTGGTGTTCAGAACTGTATTTGGATCCAATTTCTTGGGTTTAAGTTTGGTGTGTTTATTGTTGTAACTGAGGGTGAAAACCCTAGATCTATAGGCAAGTCCATGATGGAGATACAGTAGCTCCTGGGTTCCTCAGCATCAGTAGGCACTATTGCACCCCATGCATCAATAGGATCAGTTGCATTTTATCAGAAGAGACAGGATAGACCTATTGGGAAACATGTGGAAGTGCAAGAGTGTGTTTAGGTGCAAGTACCTTAATGAATGGTCTTCATTCTGTCCATTTTAGAGCACCTGCACTTGCGGGTGAACCCTAATAGATCCCAGTCTTCTTCTTCCAGAGGTGCAGCATGCTGGGTTATGTATTCCACCAAAATCTGAAAGATCAAGAAACAGGGCACAAGGAGAAGCCTGGAATTGCTCGTAGGTATGCCAGTTTTTATCAATGTCAAGAATCAACAGAATATCCTTGGTTTTCACATACACGCAAACGTGTGGTTGTTTCACTGCTATGCAGGCAAATATTATTAGAATATGCAGACCCCGAAGCAAATGAGAAGGAATGGCAACACTGCGCAGTTGCTTTCTTACCATGAAATTACTCCTTCTCCTTCTGACTCGGTTCCAGAAGTTCTTTTTATTCCTGCCCTTTACTTTTGCCTGCCATAGATGGTTTCTGATTAATGAACCTGTGCACAAACCGTTAGAAGTGTTGATGTACGATGCATTAAAAAGAGGAGCTACCAAAGAGGTTGCTTTATATCGTCTTCATTCATCTTAGTCGAAGCTTGTGTGCCTTCTTGTTTTGCTTTCCAAAGAATGTCTACGGTAGAAGTGTCAGAAGCTTTAAGTCTTGTTTTTGGGCTACATAAAAATGCAACACATAAGGTGGCCATACACGATAAGAGCTGGTCACTTGGCGAGGTTGGCAAACGAGCGGATTTTAAACTGATATGCCCACCAAAGGCAGGGTGATGTCGGGTTAATCCCATTGTTTGACCCTATGGCCGAGTGATCAGATTAATCCGATATTGCCCTGATATTATAACAAATAGTGATGGGCGAATTTATTCGCCAGGCGCGAATTCGCGGCGAATTTTCACGTTTCGCCGCCAGCGAATAAATTCGCAAAGAGCCCGCAAAAATTCGCGGCAAAAATTCGCTGGCGTAAAAAAATTCCGAAAAATCGGACGCCAGCGCCAAAAACGGGCGTGGCCCGAAAAAACGGGCACCGGTGTCAAAAACGGGCGCCGGCATCAAAAATGAGACGCCTGCGCCGTTTCGCGAATTTTTCGCCGTTTTGCGAATTTCGCGCGAAATTCGCGAATTTTCCGGCGAATCGAAACGGCGCAAATTCGCCCATCACTAATAACAAACCAAATGGGCACAGACGGGTTGTAGGGTCGTAAGACCACATCAACTAGCCAATCTGGTCCTGAATCGCAGGAGAAATCAAACCTGCCCAATATATATCAGGCTGATTTTTAGTCTGATATTGATCAGGGAGACCAGTGGAAGCCCCCACACATGGACAGATAAACTGCTGAATCAGTCTAAAGGACCGATATTATCGGCAGCTTTAATCTGCCCGTGTATGGTCACCTTTAGAGCACCCAAAAGTGCCCCTTATGTTAATATCTTAAACAGCTATGTTTGTGTGGGCAGTTTGCAGAAGTCCTTTCTCTATGACTTCAATGGTGGTAAAACATAATCCCTTCAATAGTGAAGATTTTTAAGGTGGTCATACACAGGCAGATTTGAGATGCTGATTCGAGTTCTTCTTGCGCTCCTCTTCAGAAAAGGCGACACGGCGAAGATCCATCAGGCGGCGCTTGATTTCTCCTCCCTGGCTATCTCCTATAAGGAAGGCAGAGAGGAGAAATCGAGCACCGCACAATGGATCACCTTTTCTGAGGAGGAGCGCAAGCGGAGTTTCAGTGAGTTATTTCTTAATAAAGTCTTATGGATTTCAAAGTTTAATTTGTCTTTGTGGGGTTGAATACTAACAAATTTTTTTGAATTTTTTTTATGTTACTGGTCCTTTAATATACTTTCATTAAGTATATGTATATGAATATACATTTTTACTTTATACTTAGTAAGTAGTGTAAAGGAGAATTCCCCCATGCTTTTTTATTCTAAGATAGTGATGAGCTAATTATTTCCCCAGGGATGGATTCACTGCGAAATCCCGCACTTCGCCATCTGCTATTTTTTTTTTAAAATGCCTAAGTGAAAATAGTTTGGGAAAAGGTGGCCATGCACTGGCAGATTAAACTGTTTATAGTCTTTAGACCAATTTGGCATCTTATTTGCCAGTCTATGGGGGCTTCCAATGGGTCTCCCTGATCAATATGTGGCCAAGTTACTGATTGGGGAGGTTTGATTCTTCTGGTGATCGAGGACTGTATCGGCTACTTGATGTAGTCCTCATCCCGCTGGCACCCAATCTCTTTGTTGTATTCCCATCATTCGGCCCTACCAATCGTTTGGCCCTAGGGCCGAACATTTAGATTAACCAGATATTCTCTGCCGTTGGTGGGTATATCGGGGAAAGATTTGCTCGTTTGGCGACCTCACCAAATGAACGGATCTTATAGTGTTTGGCCACCTTTAGGGTCAAAATAGGCATGCAGTACAACACACTATTAAAATGAGTGGGAACAGGGGACAGAGACCAGAGGAACGTGTCTGAATTCATTCTGGGGGGGGGGTCGATAGGTAAGTAACAGAAGATCTGGAGGCCTGACAATTTCTGATCCTTGTATATATGTAGTCCAGGCACTCCTTGATGTCTCCTTATATCTCCCCCACCTTACCCATTTACCTTACATTGACCGGTTGGTCTGAAAATCACTTTATTAAGACTAAAAGTATTCTGCAAGACTGAATTCCAGTTCCACCATATAATCATCCAGCTCAGAAAACTCAGTAGAAGGTACAGTATGTTTAGTTACACCGTGATTACCTTCAATCATTTCCAAAATGTATTTCTTAGAGAATACATCAATTCTAGGAGTTCTGACCTTTCTGGCTTTGGACAACAAACAAAAGGAATTACGTTTAGCTAAATATTGTTTGAGGAAGGACTATAATAAGTGAGGGTAGAAGGAGTCTTTAAAATGACTAAAGGCAAGGAGTTTATTTTCTATTTGCACTAATGACTGTGCTGATCTTGGTGTACGAATCATCATATTTACATGTATTTTGCCTTTCCGCATTTTTTATATCATGTGACACACTTAAAAAGAACGAGGGGTGAGTGAGCAGAACCAGTGGCTTTTATTTCTAGGTAGTGTTTTTTTCTTCACTCATTCTTTTATACCATGAATAAAATATGCAATACATATACAGTTATGCGGTCCGTTATCCAGAAACCTATTATCCAGAAAGCTCCAAATTATGGAAAGGCTGTCTCCCATAGACTCCATTATAATCAAATATTCCAAATTTTGTAAATGATTTCCTTTTTCTCTGTAATAATAAAACAGTAGCTTGTCCTTGATCCCAACTAAGATATAATTAATCCTTATTGGAAGAAAAAACAGTTTATTGGGTTTATTTAATGTTTACATGATTTTCTAGTAGACTTAAGGTATGAAGATCTAAATTACGTAAAGATCCATTATCCGGAATACCCCAGGTCCCAAGCATTCTGAATAACAGGTCCCATACCTGTAGTAACTTTGTCTATGTGATTTACTGTATACAGTATATATATATATATATATATATATATATATATATATATATATATATGATTCTTGATAAAGGTTCAAATAGGGATGAAACATTGGAATGCACAGTGATTGAGAATAATCTACCAATGTCCATTTAATTTTTGATCCTGCACCCAATTTATCCAAGTCTGAGTGCCGACACACAGCTGACTGTGTATGTAGACCATTGTTAATAATGAGAATATGCAATAAAGTGTAAATTCAGGGTCGAACTGGCCCGGAAAAAAACCCGGTGGCCTACAACCCTTGTAGGCCCCGTTGACCCACATTGGTATCTCTAGGGCTCCATCCCAGATTTGACATAGTCTACAAACATGTGCGTTCACAGAGGGGGTTGGTGTTGAGTTTGCCATGCAGTGGATCTTGAGGCTGGGGGGCACCTGAGGTGACAGTCCCTGTGGGCCCTGGGTGGGGTTGACATTGGGATGGAGGCCCCCATTGGGCCCTGGACTCCTCAGTCCGACACTAAATAAATGTATGATTATATTACTGTTGCAACTCTTTCCTTTTGTATAGTAAAGGTATAAATGCACTTCTTCTACCTTGTCTGGAGAGAGATTCTTCAGGCTCCTTCTCTTATCCTTCTCATCTCCTTTCAGAGTCAAAGCCCTCCTCCCCTTTAAGAACTCCCTACTGGGACAATACAATATGTATGGAGTCTGTGTATTGGGTCAGAGCCAAAGGAATCAGTAATGGCCGCAAGAATAGGATGGAAAAAAACTGTTCCCTTATAATTCAATGCTCTGCCCTAAGCATTATGTGGGGGGGGGCAATTTTTGGATGGTCTTAAATATACCTTTCTCTTACCCTGCACTAGTAGGAACTGTGTGTTTGTTTGGAGCAATATATAATTTATGTAACTATGTAACCATAGGGGAGCAGACAAGTAGGGCTGTAGGGTCCACATTTGCATAGCAGAGATTAGTTGTTTAGTACTGGAGTTTAACTGGGGTCAGATATCATCAATGGTTCTCTATTTTTCGGAAGGAGGAAAACTATTTTCATACAAAATAACAAGAAATATAACCTGTAAGTATATGACTTTACTTGCCCTTTAAGAACATAAGGAATCAGCAGAGGATAATTAGACACATATGTTTACAATTTGTTGTGTTTGCAAACTTCTTTTATGTTAATGCCGCTCCATAAATCCCCCCATAGACTTCCCTGCTATAAATTACTGCAATGCTGAAATATAATAAGAGCAACATTATAAATGGAACCCACCGTTCCAAACAAATGTGCCCTAAAACAGCATCGTTTTTTTTCTGCTGCGAGGAAGTTACTGGTGTTTTTTTTTTCTCCCCTTGGTGTTCATCAGAATTAGTGAGAATGTATTGTTTATTCAATGTGCTCTTTCTCTTTCATGGATAATTAACTTTCCTGTGTAAATGGCACGAGCCCGGCATTTGTGCGGCGTCACAATGGATCAGCAAAGCGGCGCTAAATATTTTTAGCATATGGAGGCACATTTAGCTTCCCATTACCGAGTGCTTAGTGAATGTGAGAAAGCAATTCATAAATGGCGCCGTCAGTGTATCAATAATACCCTAAAAGAAATGGAAGACAATCTCTGCAGTTTGTTGTGGCTTTTGAATTAAGTAATTAAAGGCCTCCCAAATTATCTCCCGCCAATGGCAAATCCATTGGCTTATGTAAAGTGTTTCTGTTTAAAACGGAGCTTTGCTAACTATGATAGATAAGCTGCACTTTGTCAAGCAGGCAATGTTTATTTAAACTAAGGATGACTCTCCGCCATACCTCCCAACTGTCCCTTTTTTGGAGGGACAGTCCCTCTTTTGACAGCTCAACCCGCAGTCCCTCATTTGTACTGGAAAGTCCCTCTTTTCTCTGCACTGGACAGCCAGAAAAAGAAACAAAGTTTCTCACTTAATTGGCTTTTAGCAGAGAGCCCAGAACAACTAACAGGTGCAAATAAGATACTTTGTAACAATTTTGAGACACAAAAACACAGTTTAGATAAGGAGAAATATTTTCAAACTTTCATAACCTGCCAAATTTTGTAAAACAAACATGGTAATTAGGGGGTGTGGTCACAGAAAGCGGTGTGGTCAAAAAAAATTGCTGCGCTACGTGCGGAAATTTTTTTTTTGTCCCACTTTTTACTTCCAAAATGTTGGGAATACACTAGCTTTACTTCAGCGGTGCGAGCATTTGATAGCAAAAAGGCGCTAGCGTTCATTTGTGGCTCCCAAAACTTCACTAGTGATCTTGAGTTACCAGTTTATATTCCACATTTCCAGGGAACCTTAATAAAGACAAGAGAGTTAATATAATGCCCTACACATGAGCCCACTGTAAAATTAATGTTCCATATGTTATAAAATGTGTGAAGAAACCGCTTACCCAAAAAAGTAAGTTAGGACTTTTGCAGCCAATCCCGCTTCAAAAAAGGTAAAGTCGCCAGTGTTTTTTGAACTTTAATGCATTTTTGGCACACAGGATATGATGTAAGTGACAGAAGATTGAGGAAAATCTAGCTTCTTTTTACCACTGGTCTGAGGTCGCGAAGGAAACTCTGGTGAATGAGGTAACGTTCAGTAAAATCCTTATTTCAGTGACTTTGTGGAGTAACGTCCATTTGCCTGATTGAAAAAGAGTGCGAATGACCGATAATGACAGTCTGTTTCGCTAGTGAATTGGAGCCTGCGTCTTAGTAAATTGCCAATGTCCCTGCGGGTGCTCGCTCTAGCGGATTGTCGCTAGCATTTGCCACTTGGCTCCTTAGTAAATCTGCCCCTAAGGCTCCACTCTCTGCCACAGGAAAAAAGGTTGAAACCCTAAAACAAAGTCTTGGATGCAACACCTCCTAAAAGGAGAAGGAAATGTCTTTAAACTCAGAAAATGCCAAAAGGTAGGCACCCCCAAGTGATTGCATGTACCCCCAAGTGGTCCGGTGCTCCTATCAAGAGAAAACTGCACCCGTGATTCTTCCAGTGATCATCTTCTGGCTTCTTTTATCTTCAAATTTCCAGGGCAAATACATGCGCAGTAGAACAAAATAGCCGACTTTTTTGTTAAAGTTCGGCTTTTCACGCTACTGCACATGCGCAGGTCACAACAGAGCCTTGTAGTTACAGCCTGCCCAAAGGACAGCCTTGCCTTGTGCCCCCTGTTGCTCGTGCTTAGGTGCATAGCGCTGCCAGACTCCAGACAAGAGCTTTCCAAATATTTGCACCTCTTAGTAGTCTTCCACTTGTGTCTGGGGTCTCTGCAAATGAACCCTATATTTTCCCTCTATATATTCATTACATGGCTGTAATTTTATAGTTCTGCACAAAACAAACTTCATGTGCGGTGTCAATGGCAGCTTTTTTTTCTTTGCACAGTTAGGGGGAACATAGTAGTGGGTCTTTAAAATACAGGTGAGGGACCTGTTATCTAGAATGCTCTGCTCATGTTGTGGGTTTTTCCTGATAACAGAGCTCTCTGTAATTTGGGATCAAGTACAAAGTACTAGTGCTTTATTATTACAAAGAATAAGGAAATCATTTTTAAACATTTGACTTATTTAAATAAAATGGAGCCTATGGCAGGCAGCTTTTCTGTAATTAGTATCTTTCTGGTTAACAGGTTTCCCAATAATGGATCCCATACCTGTATATAAAATATTGCCTTTTTAGCCATATTTATCTTTAGGCTTCTAGTTATTTTTTAGATGTAGAGTGCCAGCAACTATGGAAGTAGAAAATGTCCAGAGGTGACCAACAAAATTAAAGAAGGTTTATGCCACACGTTGCATTTTCATATGTTCATGTAGTACTGTAGTATAAAGAAACTGAATTAAATGTAAAAGCTGAATATATACTAAGAGTTAAATGAACTATTGTCTGTCTTGTAGTAAAAAGGGGAATGGTTTTGTTTCCTTAGGGAGCCAACGTAGTAGCAAAAATATATTTAGAGTGAGAGGACACATTGTCATATAGTATATGTAATCTTGCCATGGGAAGCCTACCTTACAAATACAGATAGACACTTTGATGGTTATTTACTAAAATCTTTTAGTTATTTACTAAAAATGTATCCAATTTTTTGAATAAAAAAACCACGACCAAACTCCCATGCCCGATTTGACCTTATTTATTATTAAAAAACTCAATTCAATCGGTTCAGATAAAAACTCAATACAATCGAGTAAAAAACTGAATCATACGATTTTTTCTGGGATTTTTTTCCAAATCACTCTATTTTTTTGGGCTCTTTCCCGAAAAGTCAAAATTTTTTGGATTTTTGGGTTAATTCCTGCACAGATCACATAAACTTTCAAATAGGATAGGGACCTCTGCCAGTGACTTATACACAACCTCGTCAGGTCTGAAAATTTTCAGATTCTGTCTTTTTGCTACATCTGGCTTTAATAAATCTCGAAAAAAGTTTTTAAAAAAAAAAACTGAAAAATTTAAGTTTTGACCCGAAAAGCCGACCGGTGTTTAGTAAATAACCCCCTTCGACTTTCCCCTTTTTACGAAAGGAGTCATTTTCAGGTTAATTCAGATTTTTTGGGTTAATTCCTGCTTAGATCACAGAAACGAAAAAATGGGATAAGGAATTCTGCCATTGACTTATACACAACCTGGGCAGGTCTGAGATGGCGAATTTTCAGATTTTGCTTTAAACTTCTGCTTCTGGTTTTAATAAATCTCCAAACATTTGAGTTTTTAAAAAAAGAAAAGAAAAATTTGAGTTTTGACTCAAGAAGCCTGAGTTTAGTAACGCCCTTCGATTTACCACCTTTACGAAAGGAGTAATTATATTTAATAGTTTGAAAAGTTTACAAGCTAAGTCATGGAGTCTTTCCACCCTTCTCTCTGAGTTTCACAATTCAAAGGTTCAGCTCTTTATTTGGCATCTTATTTCTCAGTGGAATGAGTCAGGCTGGGAACGAGAGCTGTCGGGTCATTGCTGTGGCCTACAATATCAATCTAGCCTGCACAAATGAACATTTCCAGGCTCCCTGCTTGTTCCATAAGCTTCTAACAGGGACAGGTTATAGAGTTCCTACTGCACAAGAAACATCAGGGTTTTTTTAGCTCTGAAGTTCAAAGTACTACTTTGGGTTTTAAGAAGCAGCCGCTAGTTTTCCCTGTGGTTAAAGTGCTGCCCTTAAGCTTCAAAGACTCCATGAGCCATTTCTCAGGAAGGTGCCGTAACAGGTTGCGGTTTGATTAGTCGCTGCTCCTGCTGAGATGAAGCATTTCATGAGAGAAGTCGGCTTGTTAAGGTTAAGACACCCTGAAAAATGTAGGGGAAAAGGATTCCTTTTATTTACAGCAAGTTTTTCTCATGCCTTATTTCTTCTGGGCCTTCAGGCTTATCTTAAAGGGACACTGTCATGGGAAAAAATTTTTTTTTCAAAATGAATCAGTTAATAGTGCTCCTCCAGCAGAATTCTGCACTGAAATCCATTTCTCAAAAGAGCAAACAGATTTTTTTATTTTCAATTTTGAAATCTGACATGGGGCTAGACATATTGCAAGCTGTCCCAAGTCATGTGACTTGTGCTCTGATAAACTTCAATCACTCTTTACTGCTGTACTGCAAGTTAGAGTGATATCACCCCCCTCCCTTCCCCCCCCAGCAGCCAAACAAAAGAACAATGGGAAGGTAACCAGATAGCAGCTCCCTAACACAAGATAACAGCTGCCTGGTAGATCAAAGAACAACACTTAATAGTAACAACCCATGTCTCACTGAGACACATTCAGTTACATTGAGAAGGAAAAACAGCAGCCTGCCAGAAAGCATTTCTCTCCTAAAGTGCAGGCACAAGTCACATGACTGGGGGCAGCTGGGAAATTGACAAAATGTCTAGCCCCATGTCAGATTTCAATATTGAATATAAAATCTGTTTGCCAAGGTGTCTTCCTGTAACTTTATACCTTAAGTCTTCAAAAAATCATTTAAACATATACAACAGAATTATTTTGCCTCTAAGAAGGATTAATTATATCTTAGTTTGGAACAAGTACAAGGTACTGTTTTATTATAACAGAGAAAAGGAAAATCCAAAATTGTATTATTTGGATAAAATGGAGTCTATGGGAGATCAGACAGCCTTTCCGTAACTCAGAGCTTTCTGGATAATGGCTTTCTGGATAACGGTATTGTTATCTGTTCCTTTTGTATTTAAAGAAATAGGCTTGATCACTTCTATTGCTTCATAGAGATGAGTTGTACTCCTAATCACAATATGGCACCATTTTGCATGATACCTTGATGTCAATTGATATATGGTCTACTGGCTAGAAAGTTTGGTAGGGCTGCTGTGCATGACTGGAGGTAGAGCAAAACTATAAGACTAGGGAATTCTCCCCAATAAAGTGTCATCTGCACCACCTGCTCTGAGGAATGTTCTATCTGCTTGGTCTTCTGTACTAGAATTCTGCCATCTACACTGCAAACAACTGGAATTAGACAAGGACAATGAACAAGGTTGCAACATTTCTTATTAAATATGTTTTATACTTTTCACAATATGTTTTTTCCTCATGGGGGTGCCTCTATAGAGGAATAAACTGCACAAAAATGAGACGCTTACAGCTCACCATTCAAACTGGAGGGGCAGCAAAGTCCTCAACGTTCCCAATACCTCAGTAGTACTCAAAAACCAGATAGCGGCACATACTCCAGTTTAAGTTAAATTGCAGTCTTTATTGGCTCTACGTTGAATGAAAGGTAGAAGGACCAAGGCCTTACATGTTTCGGGCTCTTATGCCTTTAATCATAAGCACCTCTGTCTCTGGAGGGGGCGAATACCCTCTCTCTTATCATAATGCAAGCAGTCATTAGAGGTGCCGTGCCCCAATTACCCCAAAGGGGGCTCATTTACAAGTGCCAACGCACTGTGCACAAGTGTTGTTCTGGTCAAAATCATCAAAGTTTTTTTTTACCCAAATTTACACAATTAAGTGTTGTTTTCTATAATTCCATCATAACAGTGGTCATAAAGTGCTATTGCAACTGTTGCAAATGTGTCTCTGAACCGTCGGAATTCATGCAGTTGCACTTTTACTTCTACCCGACCCAGATGTAATTTTGCTGAAAATTCAGGATGGCGTCATTTCTGGAACACGCTGTCAAAATTACACCTGGGCCGGATTCTTTAGACGCAAGCGTGCTGCGTCTATTAATGCAGCCTGATCTGGAAACATGGAGCTACTACCACCTTTAGAGATGGCTGTAGCCTTAGTGTAACTACAGAGGGGAAAAAAGGGGGGTTGTGGGAGCACTCCTAAGGCTAAGTAAAAACGTATTAAAGTATAATGGTAGTGCTACAGACTTGGCCAAATTAATCAGTGCACATTCCATGGGCCCCTGTCTAAGTAATTCAGTATAAAATGCATGTGTTCACAAAGACAGGGGTTTTTAGTTACAAAGTTATGATCATAAAGTTGATAAGCCACCATACCACGTCATGGTAAACCCCACACGGTGGTCCCTAACTCGTTTAACTCTGGTCATAGTATAAAGGATCTTGCGCCTCTCTGTGTAGTAGCATTAATTGAAGTAAATGTCTGCTGAACCTTGGTTTCAGTCTGAAGGCTAGATCCACCCCCCCGACTAGCTTGCAGGTTTTAAGAGAGAGTAATTGCCCAAACAAACGCCCATTTTTTAAAAAAAAATGTAATAATAGAAAAAAATTGTGAAGGTAAATTAAAATTATATGTATAGGTGCACACTTGGAAAGTGTATATATATATATATCTACATGTTACTTGGTGCAGTTAAAATATATGGCCACAATTAGTTAGGGGCCCAGGGAATGTGCACTGATTAATATGGCAAAGTCAGTAGCTCTTCCATTATACTTTAATATATTTTTACTTAGCCTTAGGAGTGCTCCCACAACCTCAATTTTATGTAACTACAGAGGAAGCAGACCCCACAGTCGCAGGGGAGCCTAGCCCCATGGGGTCAGCTTCCACTATAGCGGTCAAAACCTCCTCCCCACCACTCTTCTTCTTTTAGTTTACAGGCCTGTGCAAGCATGATGTGGAGAGGGGGATTTTGAATGGGTGTGTTTGTGGGTGGGAACGACTATTGGTGACAGGCCCTTTGAAAGTTTTTCTGGCAGGGGCCCGGTGCAACCTGCTTACACCCAGGCCTGGATTTGAAGAAGTGTCGCCCCAAGGCCGCAAGTCCCTGCTCCGGAGTTTCACGTGCACCCCTGTGCCCAAATGGTCCTAGTGCCGGCACTTAGGGTGCGAAATGCCCCCATGCGCGTGAGCATGCTCTTGAGCAGAGTCCCCAGTGCTCCTTAGGATGCGGCTGCATGCCGCCCCTAAAAGTTTGCTGCCCTAGGCCCCCCACAAACCCGCTCCTGCTTACATATTCGGTGTTAGCTACAGGGTTCCCCTGTATCAATAGGTGGGTGGGATGGACTGAGTGGTGCCGAGGCAAATGCACTGAAGTGCAAGGAGCAACAAAGACACAAGAATGTATTTTTCACGTGACTGACTGTGGAAAAGTCATGCAACCCAAAATACACTTGCATTTGGGAAATGAGCCCTGACGCTTCTTACAAAATACCACTCTCATGGTACCCAGATTAAGCCTGAGAGTCAGCTTCATGACCCAATAAATGGATTATAATTAACAACATACTTTATTTCCTATTGTAGGAAGATATTTTCCTCTATTAAACGGGTTCATGAAGACCCACCATAAACATTTTGGGGGACCCATTTTTGGTTATGGACCATAGGTTTATGAAAGCACCTGTTTCACTCCATCGATACAACTCCTATCACATTAGGCCTTGGAGTTTATCAGGGACAAGATAATATTAAAGGCTATTGCGTGTGGCTGTGCCTTCACTCTCTGCTCATTAAGATATTCTCAAGGTTGCGATTGACTCTTAATTTTTCCGCATGACCGTGGCTAGACACGATATCGCAACGCATGACCGTGGCTAGACACGATATCGCAAACGGTGACACAAAACACAGTGGTGTAGAAACTTTCAGACAAAAGGGAGAACATTATTTTAATGAACCATTTGTCTGGGGTTCTGCCATTGTTCGAGCTGATGACTCGATTCACGCGAGTAACACAATGTGTTCCGAAATTTGTTCTGCAAAACATGTCAGATTTGAGTCGCAAATTCTAATCAACGAGGGGCCGGCGTGACAATGCTCCATCCCTGTATATCTCTTCAAAGTAAAGATCTTATCATAATTCACAATACATCGGAGGCTTTACAAATTGCATGTCAAACGCAGCATTTTTTTTTATGCCTGCGCAGTGAATTGTGTCCAAGCCATTTTCTTTGAATCACAACTTAATTGTGCTTTTTTTCTCCTACATGTTGTCTAAGAATAGAATATTTTATCATTAACTCTGTATTAACTCTGCGCAAGGCAACTTGTCTATACAGGTGTCTTTAGACTGAGGCCAAAATGAATCATGGGCATTATGTAACGAACAAGCTCACATTGCCAATAGTCTTCCAGATTAATTATTTATTATTTAAGTGTCTCAATCTTTTCATTATATTGAATTATAATGCTATAATACATTTACCTACATACTCCCTAGTGTAGAGTCTCCTGTTCTTTGAATACATTCATTTTTTTTTCTGCCTTATAAAATAATTTACGGACATGGACCTGCTGCTCTCCAGGTAGGACATTGATATGAGCAACTCTCTATCATTGGTTAGTGAAGTTAAATGGTCCCCATGCTGTTCTGCAGCTTTAACACTTAAGCAGGAACATTACATTTAGGGAAGAGCAAAGGAAAAGAAATAAGGAATTTCACTGGATATTCATGGCACATGATCACTTGTGATGGGCGAATTTCTCCCGTTTCGCCGAAAAATTCATGAATTTACAGCGAAATTCACGTAACTGCAAAAAACTTGTGAAACTCAAAAATTGACGCCAGTGTTAAAGTCAATGGGAGTCCGAATAGTGTTGACACAAGCAACTTCTCGGACTCGATTCCGGAATTTTTTGACACCGTCAAATTTTTGTGTGAGTTTCGTGAATTTATTCGCCAGAAATTCGACACAAATTTGCTCTAGGCGAATTTATTCGCCCATAACTAAAGATCACATTACAGCAATTTTACATTAACTATTAGGGTATTACTCACATCTCCAAGTGCTTGCCCCCTGCATACTACTTACTGCTTTCTAACAGTGTCAGACTGGGATGTCCAGGGCCCACTGGAGCTGCCACCTCAGAGGCCCCCTACAGCACCAGTTGTTAAGTCTGCAAGTCAAATTTATTTGCAGTCGGGATGGGGCGGCCAAAATCCTGCCAGAAAGCGGCCTTGATCTACGGGTGCCCATAAGTTTCCCGCTGGCCCAGTCTGGGCGGCACTGCTCTAAAAGGATTTTACACACCACCCTGGACCATATGTAAAGCATTTCATACTACTGTGGAACCAGTGTCAGACTGGGCCGGCGGGACACCGGGAAAAAACCCGGTGGGCCCCGGGCTCTTGTGGGCCCTGCCGGCCCAGATCCGTTACTTAGTGGGGCGACGCGACCCCACTTTGTCCAGGGTCGTGGTAGAATATCTGCGCATGTGCACAAAGGTAGCGTCGCGCACATGTGCACTAGCTCGTTGCAACAGTGGGCCCCGGTGGACCCCAAGCCTCCCAGTCCCAGTGTGGAACTAAACATTGGATAGGTCTTTTTTTGTGAAATATTGAGATTAAGTTTGATAAGGCTAATACAAGTGCAGCACTTACTCTAAACATTCAGTCCCTACAGTCTGGCGGGTGTCATTGGGAAACTACAACACATTAAACTCTACTCAGTGGGGCACACAACTACTTATACTACCTCACCCTATTTATCTCAAGCCCTCACAGGGCCTCAGGCGCTTCTAAGTTCTCCTACTTAAGTCATACACAGCTCCTACATTCAATAATTATGCAATGTCTAGTAGTGATGGGTGAATTTCTCCCACTTCTCTTCAGTGAAAAATTTGCAAATTTCCTGCGATACGCAAATTTTGACTCCGACAACAATTCCAATGCAGGCGACAATTTAACGTGCATTAAAATCAACGGGCGCCTGCAAATTTATTCACTAATGTCTAGCACGCTTAGATACTATGTACTCTTTTTGGTCTAGAGTAATAGCACATCTTAAACTGATCTTGATGTGTTTTAGAAATAAAGAACTGCTGTGTTAGCCTATGGGGCCTGAAATCAATTTGGAGTTGATCCTGAAAATTAAGGGGTTTTTTTGTGAAAAAACTCGAATCGTATTAGATTCTAATTCGATTTGAATTCGAATTTGATTCAAGTTTGCAGATTGATACCATTGAACCAAAATTTAAAAAATTTGTTTTATTGAAAAATTTGGATTTTACAAGCTCCAATGAAGTCAAAATTCGACCCGTGATAAATCTGCCCCTAGGTGTAACTTAGGGGCAGATTTATCAAGGGGCGACGGGAAAATTTGAATTTGAATTTTGAATTTAAAAGTTTACATTTTTGAGTTTATTTTAGTGTAATTTGACCAGAGAATAGTTATAATTCAATTTGAATTTTTAAAAAAAATTTAATTTTGAAATTTATCATGTACTGGTCCTTTAAGAATTCAAATTCGAATATTTGCCACCTTGAACCTGCCAAATTGCTGTTTTAGCCTATGGGATATGTCCTGGAATCAATTTGGTGTTGTTTGAAGACATCCTGAAAATCAAGGTTTTTTTGGGGTGAAAAACTTGATTCGAATTAGATTTGAGTTTTCGGGTTGATCCCATTTTTTTTGAAAAAATTTTATTGGTCATTTTTTTTTAAGATTTTGAGTTCATGGGAGTTTATGGGAGATTTTACAAACTCCCATGAACTCGAAGTACGACCCTTGATAAATCTGCCTGTTAGTGTTAAAGGGACATACTTATCAAGGGTCGAATTTAAAGAACGTTGAAATTCAATTTCAGAAAGACCAATCGAAATTAAGTTGAAGCTTTTTTTTGGTTGAATAGGTCCGTTTTCAATTAAATTGGTCTGTATTCGTCGGAATTTGAATCGTACGAATCGATTCGAATCGATGGAATAGCACATTTGATCGAATTTGATTCAAAGTTATTCCCCCAAAAAACTTTGATTTTTCAAAGTCCACCAATTGACTCCAAATAGGTTCTAGGCTAAAACAGCAATTCAGCAGGTTTTAGATATCAAATTTTTTAAGAGACAGTATATCATACATTTCAATATTCGATTTTTCGGATTTTTTTCCATTTCGAATCGAATTTGGACTATTCCTTAGTCGAAGTACACAAAAAATAGCTCAAAATTCGATTTTTTTTTTTTATTCAAAAATTCACCTCGACCTTTGATAAATCTGCCCCCAAGTGTAACTTGTGTAACCTTAGGAACTGGCAGTAAGGCCAATTGAAAGAAGGTGACAGAGTGTCACAGCCAGCACCCGATACCAGAACAAATGCCAAGTACCCTGGTCTCAGCTCGGCTTCACCAGTAGTGTGACCACCGTTGGGCTTCAGGAGGAGCCCTCAGCTTACTTGGGTGCCACCTGGACTTAATGATGGGTGCAAGGCAAGATGTTCTGGCTGGCAAAGGGGCATGGCTGTTAGCAGAGTCTTTTTGGGCCGAAGGTCACGGTACAAAGGATTAGGCAGAATCGTAGTCAGGCAGGCTGGGTCGAGGCAGGCAGATAGCAAGGATCGTCAAACAGGCAAAAGGGTCAAAACCGGGTGATCAATCGAGGGGTTAAACTGAGTAGTCGTAAGCAGGCAAGGTCAGGATCCAGAAATCAGAATAGTCAAAATAGCCAGGCAGGGGTCAAAACAGGAATCAGACAGTTTCAGAAGGAAGCAGACAAATAGCACAAGGCTCAGGAGCACCAGGAATACAATCCTATCACGGGCAATGATTATAGAAAAACTGCCCCTTTAAATACATTTAAACTTTGCGCCATTGCATGCTGACGTAATAACGCCAGCGCGCATGCGCCTATAAATTACAGGAGTGCGCGCCGCACGCACACTAGGAAGCCGGCACACCGAAGGAAGAGGAGAAGGCGTGGCGGGCGTCCCCGCCAATGGCGCGGCGGGCGTCCCGCCGCACCATTAGACTGCCAGGGCAAGGTATTTTTATTACACAGAGAGACAGGAGTTGAACCAGCCGTCCAGGCACTCTAGGCAACTCATTCATTCGTTAATGAGCATGTGCACACCAACGATATTGGGGGGAGGTGAGCGACAAGTGGGCGATGATTAGGTGGGCCATGATTAGGTGGTAGATGACAGAGTGTCACAGCCAGCACCCGATACCAGAACAAATGCCAAGTACCCTGGTCTCAGCTCGGCTTCACCAGTAGTGTGACCACCGTTGGGCTTCAGGAGGAGCCCTCAGCTTACTTGGGTGCCACCTGGACTTAATGATGGGTGCAAGGCAAGATGTTCTGGCTGGCAAAGGGGCATGGCTGTTAGCAGAGTCTTTTTGGGCCGAAGGTCACGGTACAAAGGATTAGGCAGAATCGTAGTCAGGCAGGCTGGGTCGAGGCAGGCAGATAGCAAGGATCGTCAAACAGGCAAAAGGGTCAAAACCGGGTGATCAATCGAGGGGTTAAACTGAGTAGTCGTAAGCAGGCAAGGTCAGGATCCAGAAATCAGAATAGTCAAAATAGCCAGGCAGGGGTCAAAACAGGAATCAGACAGTTTCAGAAGGAAGCAGACAAATAGCACAAGGCTCAGGAGCACCAGGAATACAATCCTATCACGGGCAATGATTATAGAAAAACTGCCCCTTTAAATACATTTAAACTTTGCGCCATTGCATGCTGACGTAATAACGCCAGCGCGCATGCGCCTATAAATTACAGGAGTGCGCGCCGCACGCACACTAGGAAGCCGGCACACCGAAGGAAGAGGAGAAGGCGTGGCGGGCGTCCCCGCCAATGGCGCGGCGGGCGTCCCGCCGCACCATTAGACTGCCAGGGCAAGGTATTTTTATTACACAGAGAGACAGGAGTTGAACCAGCCGTCCAGGCACTCTAGGCAACTCATTCATTCGTTAATGAGCATGTGCACACCAACGATATTGGGGGGAGGTGAGCGACAAGTGGGCGATGATTAGGTGGGCCATGATTAGGTGGTAGATGACAAAACATCTACATGCCTTGCCCCACCACCACTGTTGAACCCTAAGGCACATGTCTCCTCTACCTACCCCTAGTTCCATCCCTGAGTTGGGCATAAGTGGTGTTCTGAATAGTAAATGAAACAATCGCAGTGCATTTCCAGGCTGCGGTTGAGCATAGAGAACTTTGAGTAAATGAGAGGCTGCACTTGTGGGACATCCAAGAAGGATTTTTTTTATGTTTATTTACAAGGGCCATAAGGGCTGGGATGCTTTACTAGAGCTTAACCCTGTAGAATTCCAATAAAAATGTTGCTTTGTTCGAAGTATCTACATTTCGGGGTGTATTTACTTAAAGTCGACTTTTTCTCACTATATACAGTATAAAAAAAACACAAATACCCTTAATTTACCAATAAATCTGAGTGAAAAATGTGCATCAAATCAAATTGTGTAACTTTTTCAATTTGATGGCGAAAAAACGAAGAGAAAGAAAGCCAGCCCAAAACCATCGAAGATCATGAAGGTAAGAAACATCTTCTGATTGTTAAAGGGACCATCTGCCACTGACTTCGACTTATATAAGGGGAATATACAGTACAATAATCTCTCTAATTCTTTATTTACCAGTAGGACTTTACAGCTGACACGAGGTCACCCATTCCAATTAGAAGAAAAGAGGTTCCGCCTAAATATTGGGAAGTGGGTTTTTTTTTATGAAGATGTGGAATTGTCTCCCTGAATCAGTGGTACAGGCTGATACATTAGATAGGTATAAGAAGGGGTTGGATGGTGTTTAGCAAGTGAGGGAATACAGGGATATGGGAGATAGCTCATAGTACAAGTTGATCCAGGGACTGGTCCCATTGCCATTTTGGAGTCAGGAATTTTTTCCCCTCTGAGGCAAATTGGAGAGGCTTCAATTTTTTTTTTGCCTTCCTCTGGATCAACTGGCAGTTAGGCAGGATTTATATAGACTTAAAAGGTTGAGCTTGATGGACGTGTGTCTTTTTTTCCACCTAACTATATTTATAACTAATAACCTATCTATATAATGTAACTACGATTTTGACAGGTGTTAGCTGGAGTATTTTTGGATTCTGAGTTTTAACAGCTTTGGATAGGGATGTAGTGAACTGTTCTGCTGCGAACTAGTTCGCGCGAACTTCGACCGTTCGCGTCCGCCGAATGTTCGCGAACGTTTGGGAACGTTCGCATTTTGAGTTCGCGTTCGATCGTTCGACCATTCGACCATTCGAATTCCTTCGACCGCTAAAAATCGAACGATTTCCATTCGTTCGAACGATTGTAAGCATTCGATCGAATGAAAAGCATTCGATCGAATGGCTTCGATCGTTCGATTCGAATGAAAATCCTTCGATCGAATGATTAAAATCCTTCGATCGTTCGAATCGAACGATTTTAGCGGGTGTTCGAAGTTCGCGAACTGTCCGCGAACGTTCGCATTTTTTGCCGGTGTTCGCGAACGGCGTTCGCAAACACAAAATCGGCAGTTCGCTACATCCCTGGCTTTGGAGCATAACAAATCTTTTGAAAAATTCAAGGTTTTTTTTCTATATACATTCGGATTTTTTAGCCCTTTAACACTCGACTAGAGAAACTCAAACTTTAATTAATAGACCTTTTAATGTTGCTTTTGTGAAACCAAGAAGGTATGTAGTTGGGGGTGAGATGAACATTGTTTCTGTCTATTGGATCTTTTTATGCTCAGAAATGAAGCCTTATTTTTTGTTAGTCCTATTCCTTATGAAGTGCCCAGTGATCATTAGGTGCCTCAGCAGAACAGTATAAATCTGACAAGCTGATCCGGATACACGTTCTTATAATTGGCGTTGCTCTTTCAGTGCACAAAGGTCAGAGAGTTTGTCATTGATTGACTTGGGTGGCAAATAAGTTGCTGTAGAAATGGATGTGTTTACCTGGAGGAGGAAGCCCTGGTTATGATCCTGCCACAAAATGTCACTGTTTGTTCTCTCGCTGCTTCACAGATTTCTGAAAGGCTTTAATTACAGAGCGAAATTAGCAGGAAGCACCATGTCTGAGGTTTATTCAACTTGGCATTCTACATGGAAATCGGTTCAGGGGAGAAATTAAGCATATTGTAGTTTCATCTTCAGATGTGGTACATCTTTGATTTGTTATTATTGTTATAGTGTATACATCACCTCCAAGTTACGGGAAGAACTTTATTTTTCTAATATAAAAAAAACTGTAAATTACCTGCAAAATACGTCATTGTGATAGATGTCATCAGTTCTTGTGACGTCACATCTCCAGGATACTTGTGTATAGCAATGAGTAATTCTTTGAGATACATCGATAAGACAAGCTCCATGGCCTATAAAAAAAACACTTGATGATCATCCTCATTATCACAGAAAATTCCAGTATCTTAATATTATACCTTAAGTTAGTGATCCCCATCCAGTAGCTCGTGAGTAACATGTTGCTCTCCAACCCCTTAGATGTCACTCCCAGTGGACCCAAAGCAGCTGCTTATTTTTGAATTCCAGGCTGGGAGGCAAGTTTTGGTTGTATAAAAAACAGGTGCACTGCCAAACAGAGTCTCCTGTAGGCTGCCAATCCAGTTAGGGGGCTACCAAATAGCCAATCACAGCACTTATTTGGCACCCCAAGAATATTTTTCATGCTAGTGTTGTCCCCCAACTCCTTTTACTTCTGAATGTTGCTCACGGGTTCAAAAGGTTGGGGATCCCTGCCTTAAGTTACACATTATTAGCTGTACCAGTGCTTTCCAAGGTTTTTCATATTGTGGGGCAAGAACCTGCTATTTCTTGCTGTATCAGAGGTTTGTTTGGGTGGACTTTAAGCCTTTTCAAGAAGGGAGTTTAACAGTGATACAGCCAGCAGATAAAATAAGATCCCCTTATGCCTGAGTCTTTAGGAAGACTGGGTTGGTGCAGGGGGTGACCAGACAGGGGTGGCGAAGACGACCAGGTGCCCTAGACAACCAGGTCCAAGAGTGGCCATCCCAGGAACCAGGGATCACGGTGAACCTGGACTATGGGTAGGCAGAGGACTCTTCAGCACCCCCCACATTGTTGCACCCTAGGCGGGTGACTCTTCTGCCTACCCCTAGTTCCGGGCCTGTGACCAGGTGTGGATGACCAAAAAAACTGAATGATGTGGGTATGGAACATGTGGTTTCCTACAGTGGAGATAGAAATACCAACCCAGACCAAAAAGGATCTGGGTGCATCTTGCTCCTCCTGCTTTTTCCCAACCATGCTCCTGACTGGGCCTCCTACTTTGGCTGCTTGTGAGGATTTTAGGTGCAACTTCTATGCTTTTCAATGGCAGGGAAGAAATGGGTTTGGGTGCAAATTATTGACTGGTGAATGGTTTGTTACCATGGGTGACCGGTAAAGTGAGTTAAATCTGTGACTTCGGAAAAATCCAGATGGGTTGACATTTCTGTAGAGCCCATCTTGGCTCCTTTTATTCCTTCACCCTTAATGATTTTTGCCACCCTTCCTGATACCAATTCACTTGTTTAGTCGACAGAGATCTTACAATCTACTAGAGAACGCTTCAAATCTACAGTCTCATCCAAACTTCTGGCTTGCCTTTGTGCACCAGCGCTGATTTATCCTTAGCTGATTTAATATATTAATTTGATAACATACCTGCTGATGGAGTTTTATGACCTGATTTCTTTTTTGTAATATAAAAGAGTGCCCCAAACGCTCCGCCTAATGTAAAGTGGTTAAATTTAAATGCCTCTTGTTGAGCAGAAGCAATATATTTAATATATTTTTTTTTATATCTTCGCCTCTTTATGGGACACGGTAGGCATCAATGACCGCAGATTCAGCAAGGTCATGGAGCATGATTTATCTCATAGGGAACATGAAGGATTATTTATATCTGTGTTATCTCACTTCTCTCCCCTTTAATATGAAAAACGAAGGCCCTTTTTTTGATTATCAGTCCACGAAAGATGGCTAAATTATTAATAGCAGCAGTTTCCGAGAACTCTCGGAGTCTCAGACGCATTCCGTTGCAGAAAGATATTTTCAATTACTTTTCAAATATCACAAAGTGTATTTAGTACCGGGCATAGTTTACACTAGCGTGCACTAATATACTATCTCCGGAAACCTCACAGATGGAATCTCGCATTTATGCCAAATTACTTTAAAGCTGTTATTTCAGAATAATAAAACTCCACTGCATGAGCCAATGACAATAGAACAGGCGTGTGCGACTTCTAACCAGAACCTGTAACCAAAAGCCCTATAACATAATGTTATACCTATTAGATCAAATACCAGTAAATCTGGGAAAAGAGCTCATGGATACAGGGGCACCAAATCTCTACTGTAAATTAAATTTTTATAGACTAAAAATGGCACTTTTAATGGCACCGTATAATCCCTTGGAATCTACTGAACATATGTTAGAGGAAAGAGGGTGAAGGTGGCAAAATAAAGGAAATTAGATTCAATTCTGGTACAGTAGCTCTATAGGAGGGCTGTGGACAGCTATGGTCCTGATTTACAGTTGGGAGGGGAAGATGTTTCCTTATCCTGGTTGAAGTGTTTTCCTCGCAGTTGGGTAACTGGCCAGGGGGTGTCACAATCCCCTAATTTATAAAAGTGGATTGTCTTACTTGTTCTTTTTCTTTGGTCCCCCACTTGATGCAGAGAGCCTGAATGAATGTAGGTTTCAGTAGATTAAATAATTATTAGGAACATTTGTAATAGCTCGCTCTAGGAGTGAGCTATTACAAATATTACAAATATTACAAATTCAGAGTAGTTAGTATAGCAGCCAGAGGCTCCAACAAGGAGACCAGGCCATTGTCCAAAAATGCTGGTAGCTGGCACCCTGCCATTTATGGTTTCACCAAACCTCTATTCTTTTATTCTTTATTCTTTTATTCTCTGTTGTGTTACCCCTTCCTTTTCTCCTGTTTGATTTTCTTCTCTAGATGCGTTTACTTTCCCATATATCAGCCCCCCATTATCATTTCCATTTCTCATGTCTTCTCTTTTTGTATTACCTTGTCTTCCCTCTATCTTGCTCTTGACTCTTGAATGCTGTCTGTTTTGCTCTTTTAAAATTTTCCAATTTCCCTTTGCTTATACCTTTTGTTTTTCTGTACGTACTGTTCCATTTCTGGTCAGTGTTGGACTGGGGTGTTTGGGGCCCACAAAGAGCCTTCACTCAAGGACCCTCCACCCCAGCTATGAAAGCCCTCCACTCCAGCCAAGGAGGCCGGCAGGGGCCATCCAGATTTCTTCCAGGATCCAACCTGGTTCTTGTTCACCCTATCTGACTATCTTATTTGTTTTTAATTCCTCCTGTTCCTCTGCTTCTTCAGAGACAAAAACATTAACCTGAGTAGATTCTTGGGTTCCCAAATAGAAGAGAAAATTATTGGTGTGTGTCTACAACTCAACAAATTTCAGTTTGCTAAAAAGTGTTCATTATTTATGCAACTATTATTTCATCACCTTTGGAAGACACTAACAGATGATAGTGTTGGCCTATGAAAAATAACTAAGGCAAACAACATGGCAGGCCATACTATTGTAGGGAATCGGTGCAAAAGCATTGCCCTTATCCCTGTAATGGCAGAAGCACAGAGACTGTGTCTGTGTGCTGTAAGCTGTTACCTAGCAACCAGCTTGTAAGTAATTTCAGTGCAACAGGAAGTGACACAACAGCTAAGGAGTGGCAGGCAGGAAAAGGAAGTCACAGATACTGGCAAAAGACTGCTGTAGTAGGTCCGATGATACCCAGAACAAAAGAGGAAGTTATTTACAAGATCCTAGATGCTGATGGATCTATTTACCGGCCTAGAGTGGTAGGTTCATGACGAGACCCAGACGGTGTCTGGTTAAATGTGCTTGTGGATAGTCCTGCCGAGATTAATAGAGAAACCTGTGCATGTGGTGTTGAAGTAGAAGAGGACTGTTACTGGCAAATTGTCTTGCCATCTGTTCCAGAGGAGAAGGAACTTAGTGAAAGTGAGGATGAAGTTGGAGCTGAATCTGAGGATCCAAATCCCCTTTGCACTGGTGTGCCACCGCTACCTGCAGTTGGTCACAGCCCAGTGACTTTTTGAAATGACGCCTGAGACAAAGCTGAAATACACTGCATCATGTGAGAGTTTGAATTCTGCGGGGAGGAACCCACCCCTAAGTGATGTTGAAGAGATTGCAAAGCTCAAGGCTTGAGTGTCTGGAAGGGATGAGATGGCAACTATGTCTAGACTGGCTCCCTCTCCTAAAGTAAGTGGTGCTAGCAGAGAACCACCCAAGTGTTTCCTTTGTGGTCGGTTGGGCCGTATATCTACAAACTGCAATAAGCAACGTGAAGAAGTTGGGGCTGCAGAAGTGAACTCATCTGGATGTGATGTGAAGAAGCTACCCCAAAAGAGATATCGGAAGAGACGTAGCCAGGTTAAGTGTTACACCTGTGGTTGGTACGGTCATACTTCCCGCTCCTGTGATTGGGGATTAAATGAAAAATCTTATGATGGATATGTGACATCCTTCCCATGTGAAGTGGATATTCCTGAAAAGAAGTCCTGTGGCATGAGGATGGTCTCTGAGCACTCTAGCACCCCCAATAACAGTGAGAGACTGGGCCTGGGAAAGTGCAAGCCTTCAGGCAGGGGAAATGTCAGGGTAGTTAGTGAAAAAGTTTCCCCCTGTGACTCTCCCCCAGAGGTTAGGGAGAATGAGGAAGGGCAAGCGAGGACGTTGCCCATTCAAGCAGGGGAGAATGTAGGGAATCGGTGCAAAAGCATTGCCCTTACCCCAGATACTGGCAAAAGAAGATAAGCCTGGCATAGAGAGCCACATGTTGGACAGAGAATGAAGCAAGAGAGCTGCTCTTGGGCCCAGAGATCTGAGAGGCTGCATCAAAAGTATTCATTTGGATCGGGCTGGCACAGGGAAGCCACATACTGTGCCTGGAGAGACAGAGAGTGTGAAAGGAATCCAGACTGGAGGAACTAGATTCCTATCTGAGCATCCAAAGGGACTGGTAATCGCACTGTATGTCTGAATGTGCTGGATTCGCCTGATGAGAACTCTAAAGTATCCAAAGAGGATTTGTGAGTATCCTGGTTAAAGGGACAGTACCCAAAAGAGGCGCTGAAGAATAAAGAGACTGTGTATTAAAGGACTTTGCTTTTATTAGTTAGGCAGACAGTTTGGCGCTAGCAAGTCAGTTAGTGAGGCCCTATTGCCACCAGTTAGGAGTGCTGCATGTACTAGTTGGCCAGTTAATTTATATAAAGCATTATTTAGTTTAACCAATACTGTGTGTGTTATTACTGTATTCCTAGTGGGGCCACCCGTAGGTGCATTCCTGGATCCCCCTAGGTTGAGGCACTGCGCTAGTAAGTACCAGGTACCCAGTCTCAGGTTTGTCCCGTGCCATCAGGTAAGCACCACACGTGGAGTGTAACACTGACAAAGGGATGTCGAAAGGGTTACAGTATTTTAAAATGTGCAACAAATGGATGTTCTATGCACATAAAATGTCCTTAAATTAATGATTTTAAGGGAAAAAAACAAGTGATACACATACACAAACCCACTGTACATAAGTAGGTTATATTTTCCTATTAAGGTAAATAGTAAGCCTCAGACTACAGTATTTCATTTATATCAAGCTATAAAAATGCAATAGCAGGGAAAAATTAAAAAGCTCTAAACCTCTGAAAATGATTTCTTGCAGTTTAGCTATACATTGAAAAATGGTGGTCATAAATAAACCAGAAAAGCTGGCGGGTATTGGAAACCGTTTAGACTTAAGTAAAATGTACTTCTGTAATGTGTTGAGCAAGTCACACTAAAATGTGTTAAATTGGACCTAAATTTTAAATAGAATTGGTTTGATAGTTTTTTTTTTCTATTATGGATTCTGTTAAATATTCAAAGTGATTCTGAGATGGAGCATGTTACTAAAATGCAGAGCATGATTCTGAACATAAATCTTAAAATTCTGCCCCAAAATGGGAAGCTTTAACTAATTCTGCTTCCAACGCCGGTCCTGCACTTTGTCTTCTGTAGTAATTACTTTATAGATAAAGTTAATGAGGTGCAAATAACTGAATTAAGGGATTCTATTATCTTAGGAGGAGAGAGGAATGAACCAGTAGATGAAGCACGGGAAAAAAATGACTGAGGTTCACCATATCACTTGATGGGAGGGTACATACAAATGCCTTGTGGCCTGGTTAGTGGAGAGATGGGGCTACTATTTCTGGACTGAGCCTGGCCTAAGAAATGTGATAAACTTGCATCTTTTCCCTACAACACTAGATCGACATAAAAAAAAAGAAAGAAAAAGAGTCAAAGTAGACTTTTCAAGGTTTGAAGGTCAGCATTTGGCTTCAGCAATTTGCCCAGTGTGGGTGAATATGTAGGAACTTCATGACTTATCACTCATAAAAAAATTAAGTCATCATCATAGGGGCCTACCCGAAAACCTTAGACCCCATGCCCACTCTGCAAATTATTTTTCTACTTCTCTTTACTGACTTTATTCTCCTGGACTCTCTCTGCACTCTCATACTGTATGTCCTCCCCCTGTTTCTCATATGGAAATGGTGAAGAGCCATGGTAAATAGGCATACAGTACATAGTCAAATGGTTGTGTGAGCCAGGGACACATGCGCTCATTTACAAAGGCAAATGCAAAATTCAGCATGCATTGAGGCTATTCATCAAGGAACTTGCCTCCATGCAAGCTCTTTAGCAACTTGCCTCTATGCAAGCTCCTTAGCAACTTGCCTCTATACAAACTCATTAGCAACTTAATATAGTTTCTTATCAGTGCATTACACTCAAGTTGGTGTGACTACAACTTGGGGGTGCCCATAATTATGCTGGAATTCTGGGAGAAAAATCAATTGTGGATAAAAACATGGCAGTCTACATCAGAATTGGGCACTTTTCACTGCATTTGTAGATGGGCCACACAGAGAGACTGGTGTTATATTTCTATTTATCTATTTATAACATCATTTTTTAGGATTTTCACTAGGGTAAATTTGCCTCCTATGTCTGTTTTTGTCTTTCTCTATGCTGGATCTTGTTCTTCTAGACAAATAAACGATGTGACTGTGGTGTGTACCTCTACTAATGAAACATAGTCCAAAATCATTGTAGATTCCAAAGTGTTCTTATTCCATTGAGTCAAAATCATTCACAGTAGTCTAAACCCAGATAGACCCTCAGTCCAAGGGCCGCATAATTTAGTGTAATCAAACAAAAAACAGAAAATCTTTAGTAGGACATGTTCAAACCTAACGCATTTTGTGCCAAGGGTGGACACTTACTATTAGAGTAAGTGCCCATCCTTGGTACGAAATGCATCAGGTTTGAATATGTCCTAATAAAGATGTTCTATTTTTATATCAACTAGGCTCCTTTTCCAACTAACAGTAAGTCTACCCTGCTTTTGTCTTTATCTTGTTCTTCTAGTCTTGTATTAAAATTAAATGGATACAAATTACATTTCTACTTTCCTGGAGCTTGTCCCCTGCACGGCATTGGACTTACCAGTCACACAGATATAAAAATTCTTTATCTAATGCTCCTGGCACCATTAATAACGTTACTAAGTTAAATTCATAAAAGCATCTGCTGTGCCGGGTGTTTATTGGGCAATAACAGCGTGACAGCAGGACAAAATATAATGGAAATCATTTCTTCTGTATCTGTCCCGTTGGCTGATTTCCTGAGTGCCCTTGAAGTTTATACTTAAATTTTGCCTTTTGGAATAAAATATATGGAGCTTTAAAAACAATCTCAGTAGAAGAGTTCAGGGACTCCAAGTGGATGTCTTACATCTGTGCCTTGCTATGAGGGTTTAAAAGGGGAACTATCATAATACAAGTATGGGATCCATTATCCAGAAACTTGTTATCCAGAAAGCTCTGAATTACGGAATGGCCTTCTCCCATAGACTCCATTTTATCCAAATAATCCAAATGTATAAAAATGATTTCCTTTTTCTCTGTAATAATAGAACATTACCTTGTACTTGATCCCAACTGAGATATAATTAATCCTTATTGGAAGCAGAACCAGCTTATTGAGTTTATTTAATGTTTACATGATTTTCTAATAGGGCATGTAAAGGCAAAAAATTTAAATCCCATTTTTACTTTCTTTAATGAAAAAGAAACCTATCCCCAATATACTTTAATTAAAAAATGTGTATTGTTTTTATAAGAAACCTGACTATATTCAGCGAAATTCTCCCTTCATTTACTGCTTTGTATAGGAATTGTCAGACGGTCCCTAACGGCTCTGCAGGGAAACAATCATACTTATGAACAGCAGGGGGAGCCCCCGCCTTACTTACCAGCCATGCAGAACTCAAGCAGCTTTGTTTAGGACAATCCCTAAGCAGCCCAGACTACACTGAGCATGTTCACAGTCTTAGTCTTGTAAAGATGTTTAACAAAGTTACAAGATGGTGACCCCCTGTGGCCAACTTTGAAAGCATAAATCATTTGTTTGATTAGGCTTGTGGTGCAGTAAGTTCATGTTTATATTTAGTATACAAAATACAGCATTTCTCACCTTATTCTATTGTACACTTTACTTCCTCTTCAAATAAAATTTAAAGCATTAATTTAAAGCTGTCCTTACTTGTTGGTAGAGAGTTATGACCAGGCTATCTCTATCGAATCTGAACCCTAAATTGCATATGTAAATTAGGGGTGGGAAGGGGAAAACATTTTTTACTTCCTTGTTTTCTGACAAAAAGTCACGCGATTTCCCTCCCCGCCCCTAATTTGCTTATGCAAATTAGGATTCCGATTTGGTTCGGCTGGGCAGAAGGATTCGGCCAAATCCGAATCCTGCTGAAAAAGGCTGAATCCTAGCCGAATCCTGAACCGAATCCCTACCGAATTTTCACTGCAAATTTGTGAATTCGCGCCTGGCGAATAAATTCGCCCATCACTAATGGTTATCGGAAATCCTACAATTATTCAGTGAGTGTGTTGTATGCCGGGACTCCGGCAGCTTTAAAGGCTGGCCCAATACAGAATCAACAAGAAGCTACAGAGCATAGCATTAAACTATGGTGTAGCAACAACTGTTAAAATATTCATAGTGTCTGCACAGCCAATACACATTCTTAGTGTTCAGCCCATTGCACATCCAGGGCTAAATCCTTTGTCAAATACAACATTTTGGGGGGCATACCCGATGAAAGAATACTGTTGTAAATGTTGTATTAAACATAGTAAACATAAAGAGATCTCTCTACTGGGAATTGTGCACCAGTTGCTATTGCCTTGAGTCTCAATTTGATGCTCATTGTGGTGATCAAACTAAATTAGTATAATGATCCTTAATTTTAGACGTGTTTATATAGCAAGGTAATCATCATCAGAGAGTATCAAACTCACAAATTAGAATAAAGTTTGCTGCATGTCTAGTAACCCATAGCAACCTATTTTGCATTTGAATTGCTAAGCAGTACATTTTAATTGCTGATTGTCACAAGGTCATAGAAGGGTTTCTTGCTTATGCCTTTGTTATTAAAGGGCATGTGAAGGCAAAAAATAAAATCCCATTGTTACTTTCTTTAATGAAAAACAAACCTATCTCCAATATACTTTAATTAAAAAATGTGTACAGTTTTTGTAAGAAACCTGACTTTAGGCAGTGAAATTCTTCCTTCATTTACTGCTGTGGATAGAAATTATCAGACGGTCCCTAACTCTAACTCTGCTAGAAAACAATCATACTTATGAACAGCAGGGGGAGCCCCCGCCTTACTTCCCAGCCATGCAGAACTTAAGCAGCTTTGTTTGTTTCCCTGTAGAGCAGTCGGCGACTGTGTAGAGATTTGTATTGGATTTTATTTTTGCCTTTAAATCTCCTTTACTGTTTCCAACTCCATCTACAGGGGCAAAGATTATGGAGCCAGATTTAAACAGATAAACTGGGATTCAATTTGGAGGATTATTTTGCTGCAGCCACTGGTTCTGCAGAGTTGGAGAAAGTTTGTATTAAACAATACAAAAACTATAAAATCCACATTAGATTACATGACAACACAGGATCCATTGCAGTCTGCATATTCTGATTATTAATCAGTCTTGCTGTATCAGCTTCTATTATTTCACTTGTGCTGTTTTGATAATTTATGACGATCCCTAAGCAGCCCAGACCACACTGAGCATGTGCACAGTCTTGGTCTGTATAAGATGTATAACAAAGTTACAAGATGGTGACCCCCTGCGGCCAACTTTGAAAGCATAAATCATTTGTTTAATTAGGCTTCTGGTGCAGTAAGTTCATGTTTATATTTAGTACACAAAATACAACATTTCTAGCCTTATTCTATTTTACACTTTACTTCCTCTTTAAATATAATTTAAAGCATTAATTTAAAGCTGTCCTTACTTGTTGGTAGAGAGTTATGACCAGGCAATCTCTATCAGTGCATGGGCCTAGGCAACAGAGACTTTTGGGTCATGTGGTTGGTCTCAAATGGACACAATGGAGAGAGCATCAATAACGTCCATCCTGCTTTTTCTGATGAATGGTGCTCAACTGCTTCACTGGGGAACCCTGGAGCTACTGCCATCCTGGAAAACCCTACTGGTTTCTCCAGGGTTCCTGCAGTGGGTTGCATCAATCGAATCACCAGAATCCAGTGTTCGACTTTCATTATCCAAATGAGGCTTGGACAACAGTTACACTTTATTTTTAACTTATTTCCCCCACCTCAGCATGAATTAGTATCTTTGTGACTGTCTTTCTCACTTCTGATGTGTTTTGGCACCTGTGGTCCATGCACTAAATTTCCCCCGCACGCCTCTTCTCTTCCTGATAATTATTGGCTCAACGTGTCCATAAAATTCATTTTTTGTCTGCTTGCTTACAGTAACTCGGATCATTTTTGGCTGACCATGTATCCGCTAATTACATTATCTTCTCTTGCCCATATCTGTCTATTATGAATCTTCATTTACAAATGAATTAATACTCCGTTATTCTAACATGACACAAGCATGTGATTTAAGCCAGAAAATCAGAATTTAAGACTGCTGTGTTGCTAGTTCCCAGATGCAATCCCGTTTTTCTTATCAATAGGACAAATTCATAAACACCACACAAACTACTCCATAAAGCAAACAGTGGTGGTGAGTAAATCGTAGGGTTATTACCCTGCTCAGAAATGGTTTCAAGCACAAGGTACAAACAAAGAAAGCAAAGCTTTTAGGTTTGAAGGCACCAAACCTTTCCATTCATAGTTCTGAGATGTTGCTGAAGTTGTCAGGGAGCCAGGAGCTCCCTCCAGGGAGGTTGTCAGGATCAAGGAGGAAGCCCTCTTGAGGGAGCAAGGTTTCGGTATCCAAAGGGTTAAGCAAGCGGATGGTCAGAGTCCATGCAGAGAGATCAGGATCAAATAACAAGAGTTCAGGCAGAGGGTCAAAACCAAGGCAGGAGCAAGAAACAAGCTGGGAGCAGGAATCAGGAAACAGGAATCAAGGCTGGAGCAGGGATCAGGAAACACAAACAGAAACCCAGGATCAATGGCAGCAAATCCTATTCTTGGGCGCCCTTCTGGCGTCCTGGGCGCCCTTTTATAGTTGAATTTGGGGCCACAGTGACGTTGGGGCCACGTGGGCCGTCTGGGCGCCGCCATCTTAGTTTCTACGCCGTCTGGAGCAGACGCTTCTCTTCGCGCTCCCGGCGGTCTTGACAGAAGTTCAGCAGAGCTAACCCAACTTTCTGTGCTTGTTCTGGAAAGGTTTGGCTTCTATGTATTGGTTTCTGGTTTTTGGTAGTCTGGACCCTGAGGTGTGTAGGAACTGTAGTTAACTTTGTAGAGAGGGAACCTATGATTGAGCCCTTCTAGTAAGTGGTGGGGAAGTAATGGTCATAACATGCTGTAGACAGGTTTAGCTAGTAAGAGCAGTTATGTACTTCAGGGAGGAGAAGTAATGCAAGGTGGTATTCCAAATGACAGTTGCCACACTGTAGGAACTTCAGTGGGTAGGACTTAAGGCCCCCATACACTACCGATAAAAGCTGCAGACAGACGGCAGCTTATCGGCCTGTGTGTAGGGCCCTCTGATGGGTTTTCCCAATCTATATCTGTCCGAAAGTCAGCCAGATGTCGATCGGGTAGGGTAAAAAAATCCAGTTAGATCACGGCCGCATCTGTTCGGTGATTTGGTTCCTCAATGTGGGCATATTTGGGAGAGATCCACTTGTTTGTCGGATCTCCCTGTATAAAATCCCTTGAAGCACAGATTGAGAGATTGCGGTGGTACTGTACCTTGAAGCACCTGATAGTGGGAATGATAATTTACCAAAGGTCGAAGTGAAAATTCGATGAAAAAATTTCTAATTTTGAGCTAATTTTTGTGTACCTCGACTAGGGAATTGTCCTAATTCAATTTGAATTTGAAAAACATTCGAAAATTCAAATATCTAAATTTATCATGTACGTTTTTTTTTGGAAAAACTTCTAATCAAATTCGATCAAATTCGATGTTACTTCGAATCATTCGATTCGAATTTGATTTAAAACGGACCTATTCACCCGAACAAAAACGTTGATTTTTAACCTTGCATTTATCAACACTGAACCTCATTTTCCAGTTTGCTGCCCAGGTTTACAGGTACTCTGAAAATAGAAAAAAAATAATTATAACTAAAGACCAGTTGAAGAGTTGCTTTGATTTCCATAGTTGACAAGGACTCGGTTTACAATGAGCAAGGTAGTTCTGAAGACAATACAAGACAATTAGCCCTATATTTAATAAAAGGCACTAAGATTGCCCTGGAGCAGTAACCCATAGCAGCCAATCAGCAGATAGCATTTACGGGTCATCTGCTGAAAAGCAAACATGTAATTGGTCTCTAATGGTTCCTGGGCAAACTTATTGACTTCTATTACATATGTGGGAAAAATACATCAAGCTATTTTTATAGACAAAATACAGAGGACACCCTTGCAGAACGTTCTGTACAAAGAGCATTCCCTAACTGGATATATGCATGAAACATGAGTAGTGATGGGCGAATTTATTCGCCAGGCGCAAATTCGCTGCGAATTTACGCGATTCGCTGCCCGCGAAAATTCGCCCAAAAAAATTTGCCGGCGTCGAAAAAAATTAACGCTGGCGTCAAAAACGGGCTCCGGTGTCAAAAAAAAGGGCTCCGGCGTCGAAAACGAGAAGCCGGCGCTGTTTCGCGAATTTTTTGCCGTTTCGCTAATTTCACGGCAAAGCGAGGCGCAAATTCGCCCATCACTAAACATGAGCAACACCAGGACTTTGCCAAGCCGGCCAGGCACCCGAGGCAACTCGGTCGGCCACTTCATTGATTCATTTATGATTGCACTGATTCATCGCAGGACATCTATTTACTAGTCCTCTTTGCTTGACTCTTTTACTCACAGAAAATATAAGAATTAGGGGATTATTTACTAAACTCCGAATGCCAAAAAACCTAAAAAAACTGTGTTTTTTAGTATAAAATCTGAATTTTTTGTGGAAAAAAAAAATCAAAAATTTTCAGGATTCATTATACCCCAAAGATGGAAAAAGTCAGAATCTGAAAATCCGGCATCTCAGATCTGTCGAGGTTGCATGTAAGTCAATGGGAGACGTCCCAAAGATTTTTTGATCTGCGACGGGTTAACCGAATATACCCGAATATAACTCGAAGATTTTGGGGTTTCCGGGCAAAAATCCAAATTTGGTTGAAAAATTCGTACAATTCGTATTTTTTCTCGCAAACAAAATTTTCGGGAAAGTGTATTAATAAATAAGGTAAAAAAACCCAGTGTGGATTTGGTCTGAGTTTTTTTTAGAAAATATTGAGATAAATTATTTATAATAACCCACTAAATGTGTCAGGATGGGGCCAAGCCTCCCTTTTCCTGTCTATTTTTATGCTTTTTTCAAATGCCAGAAAGCACTGATTCTTCACTATATATTTTTACATTCCACATGGCTTCATATTTATTCCCAGCAAAGGATATCTACCCCCTAATAAAGTTCTCCTTTTATTACTTTTAAATGAAATGCTGCCTTTCCTGGCACCGAACATTATGTTGAAGGAATCTGAAATGTTCTTTTTATTTATTCTTATTTGATCAATTTCAAAGGAAGAGATCTAGAAGGAAGAATTATTCAATTTCCGGAAAATGATTCTGAACATTGTTGTTTTATGATTTTTTTCTAGTATTGCTAGTAATGTAGAAGAGGATTGCTTAATATGAACAGATCTTTCCTTTTTCTTTTCTTTTTGCAAATGGTAACACTCATTCCTGCAATTTTTTTCCCTGCAACTTAAAGGAAACATATTTAAGGTTAACTTAAAGGGATACTGTCATGGGAAAACATATGTTTATTTTTTAAAATGCATCAGTTAATAGTGCTACTCGAGCAGAATTCTGCACTGAAATCCATTTCTCAAAAAAGCAAACAGATTTTTTTTATATTAAATTTTAAACATATTGTCAGTTTCCCAGCTGCCCCCAGGCATGTGACTTGTGCCTGCACTTTAGGATAGAACTACTTTCTGACAGGCTGTTATTTCTCCTACTCAGTGTAACTGAATCAGTCTAAGTGGGACTTGGCTTTTAGTATTGAGTGTTTTGTAATTGTGGGAAAAACACTGCAGTGTATCTGTTGTACATTTGATATGCTTGGAGCTTAATAGATAAACAACAATCACATAGAGGCTCATGCTGAATGCGTTAGAAGCAGCCATTCCCTTACATGTAACTTCCTACTGACAAGTGCTGGATGGAAGTTAGATAAATGTAGATACAGGTATGGGACCTGTTATCCAGAATGCTTGGGACCTGAGGCTTTTTGGGTAAAGGATCTTTCCGTAATTTGGATCTTCATACGATAAGGGGCAGATTTATCAAGGGTCGAATTTCTAATTCATGAGAGTTATTTTAAACTGCCATTCATTAAAAAAAAAAAATCAAATTTTTGAATAGGATCGACCCGCAAACTCAAATTTAATCCGATTCAAATTTAATTTTGCAAAAAAACTTGAATGTCAAGAAGGCTACTAACAACTCCAAATTGATCCCAGGACGTCCTCCATAGGTTAAAACAGCAATTCCGCCAATTTAAGGTGGCGAATAGTCGAATTTGAGTTCTTAAAGGGCCAGTGTATGATAAATTTTGAAAATCTAATTTAAATTTAAAAAAAACCTCAAATCAAATTTTAACAATTCCCTGGTTGAATTTGACAGTTTGGGCCATAAAAAAAAAACTCGAAAATTTGAATTCAAAATTTGATTCATTTGATAAATCTGCCCCTAAGTCTTAAGTCTAAATGTTAAATAAACCCAATAGGCTGGTTTTGCTTCCAAAAAGAATTGTGAATTTGCTTAGTTACATCCATTCACCAGAGCGCAAATTCGCCAGGCGTTAGGGAGAGAGGTACCACTAGAGTCTATCTCTTTCGCTAGCGAAGTTACGCCAGCGACCGTTAGTAAATCTGCGAAGTTCCGAAATTATGTCACGCTGATGAATTGTTAGTCACTTCACCCTTTAGTAAATTTGCCGCCAAGACTCCAAACTAGGTCGCATGATTACTTCCATTGATCTCAATGATGTTGGTCAAATTAGCATTTTGGATGATGGAGATTCCTCATTCCTCAGTAGTGTCCTGGTTCTGTCCCGGAGGAAGGTCACAGTTCATGAAAGCAGAACCATTTCATCGTCCTGATGTTGGAGTATGGAGGAAAGAAAAAGAATGCACAGGCCAGCTGTATTGTCATGTGTGCCTAAAAGTCATTCTAATTATGCCTTTCAGTTAGTTAAACTTTGTTGTATATATATATATTTAATATATATTGCATTTAACCTTCCCAGATGTCATTTGTACAGAGCCCGCTGCAGTGTAATTACCTGTGGGCAAGGCTCAGCCTGAGGCTATTACAGAGGCAATATCTGAGACCGACGTTACTTCTTACAGCAAATCGTGCAGAGTGTCTGGGATTATAGGTTTCACTTCATCTGAGCAGAATGCGCTAGTTATTTAGTAATTGCAACAATCAAGGTATGCCAGAAATTGGTGTGATTAGATGCCACATGCTGCCCGGCGGGGGAAGCCATTCATCTGGGGTGTTAAGGAAATATTGTTTGAAAAATATGGTTTTGCATGAATGTTCCCTTTATCGCTGGTATTAGAGGACCCAGCAGCTGGATCCCCCTTTGGATAATGACACAGTGCTGCTCTATAAGTCCTTTGAGTTCCTAATTGTAGCCCCCTCGAGTATGACGGGATGCTGGAACCACTACTTGTTACTAGTGATGGACGAATTTGTCCCGTTTTGCGAATTTCCGGAAAAATTCACGAAACGGAGAAACATTCGCGAAACCTATTGAAGGCTTGGGTTCCCAACCTTTTCTTTTTTTTTTTTTTTTTTTATTCATGAGCCACATTCAAATGTAAAATCGAGTTGCGGAGCAACACAAGCATGAAAAACTGTCCCTGGGGTGGCAAATGAGGGCTGTAATTGGCTACTTGATAGACCCTATTTGAACTGGTAGCCTACAGGAGGCTCTGGCAGTGCACATGTTTTTTATGCATCCAAAACTTGCCTCCAAACCAGGAATTCAAAAATATGAACCTGCTTTGAGACCGTTGGGAGCAACATCCAACACGTTGCTAATGAGCCACAGGTTGGGGGCCACTGCTTTAAGAACTATGGCACATAGAACATTTTGAGGACTGCTGTACCCAAATCTGCACCGGTTATTTCCCCTTATTTATCAATACATTTTCGAGTGCAGAGAAAAAACGCTGAAAAATTAATGTTTCAGATTTTGCGCCCTGATTTTTACCGGTAAACCGCAAAATCTTTGGATTTTTGCACAAAACCCAGCGCAGATCAGGATATCTAAGGGACTTCTCCCATTGACTTATATACAACCTCGGCGGGTCTGAGATGCCGGACTTTCAGATCCAGACTTTTTCCATCCTTTGGGTACAATAAATCACGAAAAATTCTTATTTTATAGTAAAAAAACTAGAATTTTTCGAGTTTTGGCCATTCGGACTTTAATAAATAACCCCCTTAATCATTCTATGAGATTTTGGGTATTTTTACATCAGCTTTTTTTCCACCTTCAAAATGCCCCATATGCCATAGATTTAAGAAAGATATGGAGCCATGGTATCACAGAACATGGAGCTTACAGGGATCCTTTGCAACAATATCATCTTCCAAGGATTTAAGCCTAGTTTTTTTCTCTACTGCTACTATGCACTGCATGCTCTACCTAGTGGCGGAATGTAAAATAAAGCTATACCAATACGTATATGTGTTTATATAAAATATTCATACTGGTATTTCTTTATTACTGGTTGAGTTAAATGATATACATGAAGAAATGTGATAAATAGCTGATTAAAACCAGTCTCTTTGCCGATGCACTTTATTATGAAAGCCCATACGGGAGCTTTGTTGCAATTCTAAAAAAAAAGGACAATGACATACTTTTGAGAAATGCAACGGCCATTCTATCCTGCGGGTTCCAGAATTATCCGGAGCTGAATGAAATGATTGTCATTAAGATAAATAGAGAGATGTTCCGTGCATGCAAGATCAGCGCCGAGAGTTTCCTTGGAGAGATACTTAGCATCTGGCTTTATTCATGCTGTAGATAGGATGCTTCCTGGAGAACATTTAAATGACAGCTTAAAAAATGATGTGGGAGTTTGTTGTCTCAGCAAAATTAAACTTTTTTTTTTTTTTACATTTTTACATTCGAAATTTAGGAGCAAATGGCCGGTGAGCATTACTCAGAATCATCAAAGAAAATACAACTGAAATTACTGGCAATAAGTGTGCGAGTGAGTTTGTAATCTGGGATTGCTTTATCTTCTTCCAGCAATAGAGACAGATGTTAGCGTGCCGTACCTTCCCGCAGGCTTAGGCAATAATCCACTGCTGTTCCTGGAGTTTACACAGAGGTTTTCTGATTTTTTCTTTCTTTGTGGCCTCAAAGAAGTTTACAGAGATGTAAAAACATTGGTGTGTCAACTATTCAGCCATAATTCCAAGAATGTATAAGTAAATATGTGTCACCTCCAAATCTTACCCTAATTGAACTTCATCTGTATCTTGGAGAGTAACTAGGCAATGTACCTAAATCTTACCCCAAATTGTTTTTGGCTAAGCCCATAACTGCTACTTTGGCCCCATGGTTAACAAGGGTTACTGTAGGGATGTGAAAGAATAGATAACCATACCAAAAGTGCTACTCATAACCAGAGGGCTATGACCCTACCTGAAACATTTTAGGTTTTCTAGAGGGTGAGCTTAGGGTAGCCCGATTAGTTGGTGTCAGATTCCATAAATGGGTTAGAGTCCTAGTGGTACAGAGAGTGCCTCCCTAATAGTAGAACATTTCTTATCATTGTAGTAGGGCATGAGTAGGTATAAAGATCTACCACATGAACTGAGGTCTAGAGGATTGTGTCAAGTAGTTGTCAGGCCATTCTGGAGCGCTCCACTTCTTTTTTAGGATGGTGGAGCCCTTGGCTGCTCTTTGTACGGTATCACGACACGATAGTGCGTGATTTCATCTCGCAGCATTTTGTTGCGACAATTCAAAATAAAAGGCTCCTTTAAAAAAATGCCATTAATGTGTCACTCTTTGCTTCTGGTGGCATCACATGCATCTCCAGAACCTGAGGGAACTGTAGCTAGGTTCTCACACTCTTTGCCCTTGACTATGCAGAGTGGTAAGGATATTTGGCAACATCATCATTAATCAATGGGTGAAGCATCTTTCCTCACCTCTGCTTTTGTCCCAAACTTTTGGTGGCAATACATACATCTCCAGAAAATGAGGGGACCTGTAGCTCAGTTCTCACACTCTTTGCCCTTGACTATGCAGAGCAGTTAAGGATATTTAGCAACATCATAATTAATCAATGGGTGAAGCATCTTTCCTCACCTCTACTTTTGTCCCAGACATCTCATGGCATTACATGGATCTCCAGAACCTGAGGGAACCTGTAGCTCAGCTCTCACACTCTTTGTCCTTGACTATGCAGAGCAGTTAAGGATATTTGGCAACATCCTAATTATTCAATGGATGAAGCATCTTTCCTCACCTACTTTTGTCCCAAACTTTTGGTGGCAATACATACATCTCCAGAACATGAGGGGACCTGTAGCTCAGTTCTCACACTCTTTGCCCTTGACTATGCAGAGCAGTTAAGGATATTTGGCACCATCCTAATTATTCAATGGATGAAGCATCTTTCCTCACCTACTTTTGTCCCAGACCATTGAACTATACATAGATCAGTGTTTCTTGACCATTGTTCTCCAGATGAAATAGAACAACCAGCATGTATACATTTACGGTATATTATAATATATATATATACATATTTATATCTTTGAATATAATCATGGGTTTAACTCGTGCAGGGATCTGTAGTCCAGATACGATGATTAAGAGTCATTTGTGTAGATAATTCATTTCAACTCATACATTTAAGCAGGCCCCTAGAACTACACATTTCACGCAGATATACTGCTGCATAAAAATTAAGCCAAATTGGCTCAGTTGTCTTCAGTTTTTCACTTTAACTTTATATTACTGTTGGCAGTCTCACAGTCGGGAGTCGCTTGAGTGTAATTCAGTTCACAATATGCATCTGCTGCTTATGATGGCAGCTAGTGGGAGGCCTAGCCAGGGGGATCGTGGATGAATCATTAGAGGAATTCCTGCAGGCTCATAGTAAGTGGTTGCTCCCAAGCAACTACCCCTTGGTGTATACAATACAGATGTATGAGCAGACTGGCTTGCAGCAACCTTTTTATAGTCCTCTTTATACCGTAGCTTTGTCTTTATTGCAAGTTTTTGCTTCTGGTTTCCTTGATTAAAGTACTTTATACTTTAAGTTGAAACAATTCTTTTTGAATTAGGGATCTAACGCCAGAGTTGTAAGGCTGGAATAAGAGTCTTTTAGGTTTGGACATCAATATTTTATCAAACCCATTCACCAGAAGGTTTAAAAAGATAAAAGTAAAAATGACACTGCATCTGGCAAATGTAATCTGCACTGCATAAAGCATTTACATTATACACCTTAATATGTGTACAATTTCCATCCTCAAACCATAAAAAAAAACTAAAAAAGCAAATGTTGATACTTAAGAGCCAAAGTGAATCATTTAAATATCAGTAGTGTTGACACATATTATAATTACTTCTCATGCCAGGAATTAATGATAGGCCTGTTTTCCAAAAAAGTCTGGTTATCTGGGAGACTCAATTTTTACAGGCAAATGCTAATTAATTAATACAAGAAATATAAACCAATACAGCTAGTCACTATGCAGTAAAATACGAGGTGCAAAAAAAACCCCAAAACCCAAAAGTACTAAAATAAACATTGTTTCCATATACTGGGCTTGCTCACTCAGAGAAGAAAATACACAAAGCAGTATCCAAAAAGGGAAAATTTATATAAAGATAATATCCAGTACATTCAGAACAATAATTTGTCTTTAATATACAAACATACAAAGTTCAATCCTATTGGATATAAATACATACCACCAAAATGTGTATTCCACATTTTATGTGGCATGTATATACTGTATATCCAATAGGATCATTGGTAGGAGCTCATACTAGTGTTGACAGAAGTCAACCCTTAGCATCAACCAGAGATCAGCAAGACTGCAATGGCCCATGCAAGGCTGGAACCAAATTACTGACCTCAAAACTCTGCTAAACTAGCAATAAAAACTGGTGCCAACCTCAGGTACTGCAAATTAGAGTCCTGCAGCGGGTCAGATACCCTGGGTTGCGGGTCAGGCCGTGGGTCTTCTCAATATCGTTATTCACTCCTTTTTTCTGGTCTACTTCCGATGATGTCACTTCTGGTTTCCAATGACAGCACTTCCTGATTCTTGATGGTCAGCGGGTCGCGGGTCTGGGTTGCGGATAAGGTACTTGCGGGTAGGCTCGGGTAGCAGGTCCAAGCGGGTAAGAATGCGGGTCCGGGTTGAGGATTGCAGGTTGCGGGGACGGGTTGGGTTCGAGTCCCAAAAAATGGACCCACGCAGGACTCTACTGCAAATACTATTTATCTAAACAGCCTGCAGACCCCTGGTGCCAATCTGCAATCAAAGATGTAACTACTGGCGCACCAGTCAGTCACCATGCACACAGCCTTTAATGCTTAAGCCAACTAATGCACATGCTACACGTGTTGCACACACACTAGCCATTATGCATGCACTTCACCAGCAGACAAGCCAGATACCACACATACAATAACTGGCATACAAGCCAGCTACAGTTCAATGTAAACACACCAAACAGCTGCTGCACCTATAGACATTGATGAGCAAGCCAGATGCAGTGCAGGTCAACTCCCAGAAATAAAGGCCTCTAGCACATAAGCCATAGCCCATAAACTAGCACTGCCCTTGCAGTTCCTGATGCAAAAGATACCTTCTACGTCTGCAGCCACTAATGCACTGACCAGTTACTGCACATGCAAAAGCTTGGATCACAATTCAGCCATTGCTAGTAAGCAGTAGGACACAAAACTTAAAACAAGCACAGAAGAGTTCAGATAAAAAAAAAAATAACTTCTGCTGAAAACCAGGAAATAAACTAGCTACTGCCCGCACAACTCGGGCAATCATCATCTGATGAACCTACATTGGAGCACCCAGCTGTCAAACATACAAAATGCCGGTACAAGTCAAACACCATGCAGGCAAGGGCCAGAAGCTCCATCTTTCATGGCTGTTACCCTGCCAAGAAAAGACACAAGCAAACCCATGGAAAAAAACAGCAAACACATAATAATGAAGGCCAGTTACCCTGGCCCTAAGAAAGAGAATGATCACATTGTGATTGAGAACAATTTTATATAAAAAGGTTGCCATCTACAGTAAAAGCTGGTGAGTTACTTTATAAGTCCTTGGGAAGTGTTTTTTTCAGCCATTAAAAAAGTTGTTAATAAATGGAAAAAATGGAAAATGGAAAAAATTAACCAGTTCAAGAATTTTACTATCCCAAATTTTTGTGAATCATAAAATTATGATTGAGAAAATGTTTAAATAAAAATGTTGCCATTAGGAATGGGCCAATCTGACCCATTTCACTTTGCCGAAAATTCACAAAACGGTCAAAAATTTGCCAAACGCATTGAAGTCAATTAAGTTTTTGTTTTTATTTTTCAAACCATGCAACGTTTTTAACTCTACATTACAGTTTATAGACAATTCTCAGTTAAACATGGCGGAATATTTTGCTCATCCCTGGTTGCCATCTAAAAGCCGATGAGTCGATTTAAAAGTCCTTGGAAGTGTTTTGTTTTTTTTTTAAAATAAAAATGCTACCATTAAGGATTTGCTGAAAATTTAGAAAAAACTTTTCCCAATACGTTGAAGACAATAGGGCATTTGTTGTGTCATTCTTCAAACTGTGCAACATTTTTTAACTTAATTAGAGTTTATTGTCATTTCTCCGAGAGAAAAAACATGGAAAAATATTTGGTGAGTTGCCATAAGGGCACAAAATAGCAAAAAATTCACCAAACACATTGAAGTCAATGGGACGTTTATCAATCACCATTTTTCAAACTGTGCAACATTTTTTAACTATTCATTGGAGTCTATTGGTGTATTCCCGCTTCAAAGAATGGCAAAATATTTTGCTCATCCCTAGTTGCCATGAAAAAGCTGATGAGTTGCTTTAAAAGTCCATAGGAAGTGTTTTTTCAGCCAATAGTTGTTAATAGAGTTCTCCCATAAATGTCATTGAGAAAAATATACAATTTGGTTAGAGAAAAAAATTTTCAAGACATTGTTCAACAATTTTACTATCACACGATTGAAGGAAACGGAACAAATTGATTATGCAATCCACCCCCCCCCCCACACAAAATTGGACATGCCCTCTACAGAATAAAATTTTGTTTTTTTGTTCAGTCGTTTTGAGTCAATGTAATTTTTGGGAAGTTACAGAATATTTTACCAAGTTCACTTTACCAAGGGGCAGATTTATCAAGGGTCAAATTTCGAATGAAAAAAACATTGAAATTTTAATTCAAAAAGACTAGGGGGCCAATTTACTTAGCTCGAGTGAAGGAATAGAGGAAATAAAACTTCGAATTTCGAATGTTTTTTTTTGGCTACTTCGACCATCGAATGAGCTACTTCGACCTTCGACTATGACTTCGACTTATTCGACCATTCGATAGTCGAAGTACTGTCTCTTTAAAAAAAAAAACTTCGACCCCCTAGTTCGCCACCTAAAAGCTACTGAAGTCAATGTTAGCCTATGGGGAAGGTCCCCATAGGCTTAGCTATCTTTTTTTGGTCGAACAAAAATCGTTTGATCGATGGATTAAAATCCTCCGAATCGAACGAATATCGCTAAATCCTTCGACTTCGATATTCAAAGTCGAAGGATTTAACTTTGACAGTCGAATATCGAGGGTTAATTAACCTTAAGTAAACCTTAAGTAAATTTGCCCCTAACTGAAATTTATTAAAAAAAAAATTCTAAGTTTTTTTGGCCGAATAGGTCCATTTTCGATCGAATAGGTCCATTTTGGATTGAATTTAAATTGTACGAATAAAACTAATAGCGCATTTGAATCGTACCATTCGAAGTTTTTCCAAAAAAACCCCCATTGATTTTCCAAATTGGTTCTAGGAGGTCCCAATATGCTAAAACAGCAATTCGTCAAGTTTTAGATGTCGAACGGTTGAAGTCGAATTTTTAAAGAGACAGTACACGATAAATTTCGATATTGGATTTTCAAATTCAATTTGAATCGAATTTGGACAATTCCCTAGTCGAAGTACACAAAAATTAGCTCGAAATTCGGATTTTTGTAATTCGAATTTTCACTTCGACCATTGATAAATCTGCCCCCAAGTGTTTCATGAAAAATAGGCAATACAGTAGCTACTCCAGTGGTTCTACAGCGCCAATAACCGGCATATAAATTCTTTCTAATCAAATTATTGAAAGTTTTAGATGACTTTAATTTCTTTTAAAAAAGCAACATAATAATCAAGTTAATTAGAACCCTTTGTACTAGCACAGTAGCTCCCTGTAGCTGTCACTGTTCCACTTTGACTGGTCTGTTGTGCAGAGCCTTGTTGTTAATTATTCACTCCCGGGATGAAATTATTTCACTCACTGGAAAAAAAAAACATGTCATTTCATTTTAATACATAGCAGATAATTATTTTTGTGATTGCAGTTTTGTAAATAGACGCCCCCACTGAATTCTGTTTAAATGCTTTAAGTACATTTTATTGGCGAACAATTGCTCTAAAAAAGAATTGAAATAAAATCGCAGAAACAGAGTTAATACAATTTTTTCTATTTCTCCAACAGTAATACAAGGAAGGTAGAAAAAATACTGATAAGTAGTATATAACTAAATACAGGTATGGGATCTATTATCTGGATGTCCAGAAATCTCAGAATTATGAAAAGGCTGTCTCATCCAAATAATAAAATTTTTTAAAAATGATTTCCTTTTTCTGTATCAAACTAAGATATAATTAATCCTTATTAGAAGCAGAACCAACTGGTTGGGTCTATGGGGGGCATATTTATCAAAATCCAAAGTATTTTAATAAAACAAAGTCCAACCAAACTAGAAACCAGGATTAGACCTTATTTATTATTAAGAAAGCACAATTTAATCGGATCAGGGGCTTTTCCCCGAAAAGCCCACATTTTTCGGATTTTTGTCTGAAAAGTTCGAAATAGTCGGATTTTTGAACTAATTCCAGCGCTGACCACAGAAACTTCCAAATAGGATAGGGACCTCTCTCATTGGATTTTTAATCCAAAAATTGTTTTAGATTTGATTAGCCGAGAACCATTTTTACTATGGAATAAAGTCTTCAATGGGCCAAGGCAAAAAGTCATGAAAAGTCATGAAAAAATGTTCATGCTATGGGGCATATTTACTTAAATACAAAATGTCAAATTGCTGCCCATTCACTTCAATAGATTTTGAGACAAAATGTGCGAAAGAACGTCCATTGACAATGCAATCGGAGTGGAAAAAAAAGTCGCCCGTATAATATATTTTGCTACAAATAAAAGTCACTGCTACAAAAACATGGTCGCCCATGGATTCTTATATATTTTATTGCAAAGAAGTTGATGCAACAAAATAGTCACCCATAGACTTTGATGCATTTTCAGCGGTTTTGCACATTTTTCCTGACCCAAAATGGGACAGATTTGCTCGCCGCTACTTGTTTTCTTAAGCAATCATTTCATCTGTTTCTACAGGTTTGGAAATATTACATTAAATCTCTTTGTTAACCACATCAGATGTGTTTTTTGAGTGGATTCATCCTGTTTTGACTATTTTCAGAAGTAGTGATGGACGAGTTTGCGCCGTTTTGTGCGAAATTCGCGAAACGGCAAAAAATTTGCAAAATGTCGCCGGCATCTAGTTTTTGACGCCGGCATCCGTTTTTGACGCCGGCGTCCGTTTTTTTTATGCCGGTGTCCGTTTTTTTTGGACGAAAATGCGTCGGCGTCCAAAAAACAGACGCCTGCGTCCATTTTTTTTTTGACAACAGCAAATTTTCACCAGCGAATTTTCGCAGCCTTTTCGTAAATTTATTCGCCCGCGGCGAATCACGCAAATTCGCACATGGTGAATTAATTCGCCCATCACTATTCAGAAGTAATAGATGGAATTTGTCCCCCCTGACTTGCAGAATCCATCTAGACACTCACTACACACAGGCGATCGCTTTTCATTGACACATGAGCATTGTTATACCCACAAATCGGCAATTTATTTTTCCGCTGTGACTGACAATTTAGCCGCACTCTATTATTAATTGGACCATAGGACAGGGTGGCTGATAAATCCTTCCCAGTACTTTGAATCGTGTACCTTTTGCTTTTCTGCAGGTCGGACAATTCAACAGTCCTGCCTCTACTTCTGACCGAGAGTTCAGTGATATCACAGGCCCCCCTAATGCCTTCCAGAGAGATGACACATGATGGCAATAGGCTTAGTAGTGATCGATCAGCTAAATTATTTGCTGGGAGTCACTATTTAATGCTGTCACTGCCTTTAGTGTTTTCTGTGCTGTTTAAATCAGGGAATGGCTGTGGCACTTTACTCTGTGGGTGACTGTGCCCTTTAATGTTAGGGGTGACTTTTTGTCACTTAGGGGGTCAATTATCAACACCAGGGCGGTAACCCATAGCAAGCAATCAGAGGTTAGCTTTTTTCAGCCAGCTGCAGGTTGAACACTGAAAACAATCATCTTATTGGTTGCTATGGGTTACTGCCCAGGTGCAAATTTGCACAGTGTTCATAAATGACCCCCACTATGGGGCAAATTCACTAACCTGCGAAAATTCGCCAGCGCCGGCTTCGCTCACATCGCAACACACCAGGACAACGCTAATTCACTAAAATCCTAAATTGCATCCAGGGCGCCAAACTCTGGCGAAGTTGCACTAGTGTTACTGCGCCAAGTGAAGCGAAGTTGCGCTAGCGTTGGATAATTTGCATACGGCGGGAAGTTAAAGTACAATGGACATATATGTTGCAGCAAATACATTACACTACACAAGCCCAGGGAAGCTTAATAAAAGAAAATAAAGTTGTTATATTGCCCTACACATGAGCCCAGTGTATAGTTTATGTGCCATATGTTAGGAAATGTAGGGGGAAGCTGGGTACCCCAAAAAAGTTTACAGACTTTTGCAGCCTATCACTCTGAAAAAATAAAAGACGCTAGTGTTTTTTGGGACTTGTAAAGGGCGCATCTTAGTGAATTTGCGAAGTAACGCTCTTTCGCCTGGCATAAGAGTGCGAAGTAGTGCTAGAGTCTATCTCCTTCGCTAGCGAAGTTACGCCTGGCCTGATAGTAAATCGGCGAAGTCCCGAAATGACGTCACGCTAGCGAATTTTTACTAACGTCACTTCGCCCTTAGTGAATTTCCCCCTATGTCTTTTGATGCAGGGAGTCAATGGGGCAGATTTACTAAAGGGCAAAGTGGCCGTCGTTAGTGAAAACTCACCAGAAATTCCACCTGCAGGCACATTGCAGATTTACTAACAGGCGTAGAGGACAATTCACTAGCGAAAGAGACTGTCACTAGCGCAGTTTTGTGCCCTTTCGCCAGATAAATGATCGTTACTCCGCAAATTCACTTAAGTCCAAATTTTCCATTACGTTACCTCTTTCGCCAGAGTTTCCTTTGCTCACCTTAGACCTGGCGAACTGATAAGATGAAGCTACCTCCTCCTCAATCTTATGTCAGTCTTGTGTTATTTGCACCAACATCTCTAATAAAGACATATATATGACCTATATGTACCTGCCCTATTCAAATTGACCTAAGCATAAGAAACAAAGTTTCGATAGGCAGAAACGAAAGTAAGCGAAAGTTTACTACGAAATGCTTGCACTGACGAATTAACGCTAGTGAAACTTCGCCCGAGTTCTGCTGCCGAGACGCAACTTCGCATTTTAGTGAATTAGCATAGTGGTTATGAATTTACGATTGGCGAAATGGCCTGAGTGTGGCGAAACCTTTGCAGGCGAAAATTCGCCCTTTTGTGAATTTGCCCCAATGGATTATTTAAGGCTGGGGGACACTGTAAATGAATCCTGGGGGTAACTTCAGCTTTTCTCAGGTTTTCTGAGAAACCATTTGCCCCCCAAAAAAGGTCACCTTGGATTGGAAAAAAATGACTGCTAAAAAAATATATTTTTTTTAATGATTTTTAAATTAAAAAGTCTGAACAAACTAGAATCTACGATTTGCCCTTATTTATCAATAAACGAAAACTTGAAAAAAATCGGATTGGGAAAAAACACAACTTTTTCAGATTGTCAAGCGTAAAACCCACATTTTTCGAGTTTGAACCCCGAAAACCACGAAAAATGTATGTTTTCTCAGAAAACCAGCGTCAAACCCCGAAAACTCGTGAAGAAATCTCACCTTAATAACTAAAATTTTAGAAACACAGTTGGATCAGTCTAATCATAGATGGCGGCTAGGGATGGGCGAATTTGAGCTGTTTTGTTTCGCCAAAAATTAGTCGCCTGTGAAATGTCGCCGACGCCCATAGAAATTTTGTTGCGTGACAAAAATTTTTTGATGCGCGTCTTTTTTTTTTACGCACACCGCCATACAAGTCTATGAGCGTAATTTTTGTGGCGAAACAAGGCGAAAAAAATTTGCCCATCCCTAATGGCGGCATTTATTACTGTATTTTGCAGTATGTGAGGGTTATATATCTATAAGTGGTCATACAGTATTGTCTATGTTCTCAACTCCATCTCAAATGCATGAACCGAGACTTAGGAGGAACTCTCCCAGGAATTCCCAGTAGTAGAAGTTCAATGTTAAAAAAGTTCAAGAAGGTCTCCTTTCTGGCACTGGTTCCAAATCAGTCTGTCTTTCCTAATGCTTAATTCAAATTGCTCAGTTTAAGAACAATGAATATGGTTATTATTGCTACAGCCTGGATACAAGCCATCGGCAATCAGCTTTTTATTAAGTTCAGAAATAAAATGCAGAGCTAAAAAAAAGAATCGAAAACAACAAAAAAGGACTTGTTTGTTGGTCTGGGGACTAAATATTCTTGAAACTGCAGGGTCTGGTGGCAATTCTGGGGCGGCTGAACTAAAACACAAAAGCGACGTTGGGTTTCCGATTAGCCTTTTATACTTATGTACCTTCAGGAACAAATTGAGATCACAATATCTAGCGAGGTTTTTTTTTTTCATTTATATGCCAAAGTTCTTCCCGATAACTTTGTTTTTTTTGACATTGATGAATGTTCTGTTTCCAGTTCTGCTGATAATCCACTTTTTTTCCCAAGCTGGCTCTTTCTAACTTTTATTTGTTAAATTGCACAGTTGTGCTGGAGCTTGGACTGGTCCCAAGTTTTGAATGCAGTGTGTTTTGCCAGGGTAAGCATGACGGGGAAGGTGGTAAATTTACTAATAGGATTACTAGACCAGAGGTCGTATGCCATGGATTGAAGGAAATAGCAATGAACTACAGACATAGTAGTGTTTGCCAGGCTAAGCATAATATACAGACCAGGTGAGCCCCATGGACCCAGATGCCAAGCCCCAAGCCTTTATTAACATTTGCATATGGTCATTGTTAAGTAGCTGACACACTGGTTAGTTTAACATGTGTACACAACACTGGGACATAGGCCGTAGGCCTGTGGGTACCAAAACATTTTTGGAAGTATAGTGCTGCAAGATAGAGATTTATTGGGGAGAAATCATGGGTGGGTGGAGAAATTAAGTCATTTAAAGAACAGAGAAGGCACAGTCAGTATTATGTAACCCTTATTTGCCACCCAAGACTAGCCTCCACTTAAATAGTGTAGTGCACCTGGATCACCTCCAGTGGAACCTTCAAGGAATTCTCCAACCTGATTCCCTATCCACTATGATCCTTATATTAACAGGTAGTGTCACCAGGGAGACATACGGCCAATCTATCCTCCTGTGTTGGAGCTAAGAACTGCTCTTTGTAGCTCACCCTATTTGACTACACTTCTAGGGGCAGATTTACTAAAGGGCGAATTGTCGCCAGTGACCGCTTCGCACACATCGCACCACTTTGCCAGGTGCAAATGCTCTACAAATACTCTAATGCGAAGTTTCTTCCCGGGCGTTGAACGATGGGGACTTTTCACTTCAGCAGTGGGAGCATTTTATAGTGAAGATGCGCTAGCGTTCATTTGTGCCTAGCAAAAATTTGCTAGTGATCTTGCCCTTAGGTCAATTTGCATACGGCGGGTAATTTAAAGCTGTATGGAGGTCTTTATAATAAATGTTGCTGCAAATGCTTGAAGTTACCACTTTTTCTTATACAAGTCCAAGGAACCTTAATAAAGACAAGAGCATTAATATAATGCCCAACAAACGAGCCCACTGTAAAATGAATGTTCCATATGTTATGTCAGGAGCCAAAAAAAAGTTTGTCAGCCAAAAAAATTCAGGACTTTTGCAGGCAATTCCACTTCAAAAAAAGGAAAAGTCGCCAGCCTTTTTCAAACTTTGATGAATTTTCATCTCACAGGACATGATGTACAGTAAGTGACAGAAGATTAAGACAGTTTGCCTGGTCTGAGATGTCGAAGGCAACTCTGGCGAAAGAGCTAACGTTCAGTAAAATCCGCATTTTAATGAGTTTGCGGAGTAACATCCGTTCGACAGAGAGAAAAGTCGACTGGATGACAGAGTGCGAATGACTGCTAGAGACGTTCCCATTCACTAGCGAATTGGCACCTGCGCCTGTTTGGAAATTGGTGATGTCTCTGCGGGTGGTAACGCTGGTGAAAAGTCGCCACTTTGCACTTTAGTAAATCTACCTCCTAGAGTGTACTATGACAGGTGCTACACCTACAACTTTCTAATACCTCATTTAGGGACCCTATTCTCTGACTTCTCCAAGGCTTACCTTCCTTGGGGCCCTCCCATTACTGAGGCCTAAGTCCCAGGCTCCCAAATACCTTCCACTCTCTCCTCAAGTGAAAGACCAAAGAGTAAGAAAATGTGGTGCCTCTCCTTAATGCTGACACCTCCTGGCCATATCTGGAACTGCTAAGGGAACACTTTAACTGGAATAGGAAACACCTCCCCCTCCCAACTCGGGATTTGCAACTAGTAGAGGGTTTCAAAGCCATAGGGAAAGCTAACCCAAAGGACCCCTAAACTTATTTTATACAAATAAATAAAAGCTGTCTTTATTACATTTTGACAAATAAGGTTACATATTCTTAAGCTGGCCTTTGCTCAAGCCGACACAAAGAAGGACATAAGAGATTCTGTCAAACTAATGGACCTTCAGTGGGGAGAAAAGAGAAACCACCTGGGTTATTCCCCAGTTGAACAGCATACTGTACAAAATAGTAAGGCTTTTTAGCTTTTTTAGGCAAGCTAGCTGGACATACTGTGCTTCCTCAACCCCAAATGTTTCTTATATGAAATAATCCAACCGACAAAACTGCATTGCAAGGTTCATGCTGGAATCAGCCAATTAGAACAGAGGAAATCTGTCAGTGGCTCACAGCTGTTTTACTGTTTTATACAGTATTCTTGGGGAATGACATCATTTTTATTATGCTAATTCTTCTAATGAATAAAAGAGAAAATTAATTTTATCTGTAACTTGAGCCAAGTTCAAACGGCTACGTTTTAAAATTTAATCTGGATATAAAATTTGTAGGTATTTTGATGAAATCTCTGGTGTATGGTAAGGGGCAGAAAGCCGGACTATAATGACTATGAAAAGTTTCGCGCTTCAGATTTACTCCGGTTATAATAGGAATTCTGCAGATAAAACTCAGTAATTACTTTTATGTCCAATAGAATTTAGCTGATAGAGTTATCACATTTCGTGTTGCTTATTACGTAATAGTTACTCTAATTCTTATTATATCCAGAAATAAGGCCAAATTGTTATATTTTATTAAAATTGTTAGCAGGAATTTTTGGGAGACTAAAAATGTGTTACTGTCAGCAGCGCCTGATGGCTCTCCCTTCCACTTCAATGCTGTATCCAAGATGGTGGCTCCCCTGGCCACCACATGGGTAGGGTTGCCATCTGGCCGGTAAAAATGATGAATGATGCCAATGTTATTACATGGAAAAAATGGCAAGACTATAGGAAGGCCGGTATTTATTTCCAGAAAAGTTGGCAACCCTACACGTGGGTTGTAGCACTGGCGCGTTGATGTCCGGATTGCAGATGTGTGATGTCATTGCGCCGTGTCTGACGCGAAAATTCTAAATAAAAGGCGTCAAGGGTTCAATGCCTTATTATCTGCCTCAATTATTGGCGTTACTGGGTGTTCCTCAATATAATTCGAATTGATACTGGGCTTTGACCCTCTGCTTTGATGCTGACTTGCTGCCTGCCTTGAACCTTTTGCCTGAATTATGACAACGACTCTTCTTTACCGCTTGTATACTGCGAAGTGGACTTTTAGACCTAGTGTTTCCTCCTTGGTCCAGACTTCTCCATCTTTTGAGCTGCACGGCCCTGACAGTTACAACTCATATTTTTCTTGAAATCTTTTTAAAATTGCAAGGCGGTGACTACCTAAATTAGAGTGCACTCAATTTTAGAGCTTCCTCAGAAAACATGGGCATTGGGCAAAGTTCTGCTCTGGCCCAGTAATTCACAGGAACAACACAGTTAGATTTTACTGGTTGACTGCAGGTAGAATAACAAAAACAAACATCTGATTGGTCGCTCTTGGTTTCTGAACAAGTGACAGGAATGAGGTTATAGTGTTTTCTTTTTTTCCAGCAGAATCCAATGAGTGTTCCAACAAGCGCTCCATATACGGTTGTTAGACTATACATCGATCTTGTTGCTGCTAATGCTGCATATTCCACTGTATTGATATTGATCTGCATTGTTACATTCCTTTTCTTGCTCCTAATAAATAGTTCCTTGTCAAGAACGGCTGGCATCGCTATATCTGTGATAGAAAGTCTAAAACTGCACCTCATTATTGAATATCGTAAACTCTTACAGGGACAGTTTGCACTTTGCCTCCTAAATTGCATTTTTAATCTGCTGTGAGATGCAGAGTACAGCTAGAACATGTCCTTAAATGCTCCCCTTAATGCTCATGGGTGGTTCATCCTAAATTACCTTTTTAATGTACCCAAACCATGGAAACTTGGAGACCCTTGGGGAACTCCTTGTAAGCAATACTGTTAAATCAATGATACCATTTCACTTGCAGACAAATGAATGAACAGAGGCCAGTGTGGTTAGACAGTGATCACTTACAATCACTTGTAGCTCAAATAACAGTCGTTTATGAGTATGTTAATTAAAAAATTCACGAAAATCACAATTAGTAGACCACAGGCATAATTACACTTCCGAGCACAGGCACTGTAGGGTAAGGTCATCATAAATGATCTCTTTAATGTAACCTGTGCTTTACATCTATCCAAACCCTGGAGACTTGAAGACCCCTAGGGAACTCTTTGTAAGCAATACTGTTAAATGAGTGATACTATTTCACATGCTTCAAGGTTAGTGGGAAGACTCTATGGTCTCCGACCATCTTGTTACGTCTCAGGTAATAATTGAGTGCTTTTGAAAACATCCTGCCAAAGGTCAATACAAATGACTTCTTTAATGTAACCTGAGCTCTACCACTACCCAAACCCTGAAGTCTCGAAGGCCCCTGGGGAACTCCTTGTAAGCAATATTGTTAAATAAGTGATACTATTTCACATGCGTTAAGGTTACTGGGAAGCCCGCATGGTCTCCAATAGTAATGGGCGTTTTTCTCCAGTTTTACTTTGCCGATAAATTAGCGAATTTCCTGCGAAATTCACGAGACGCTAATTTTGACGCCCGCATCAATTCACGTCAATTTTGATGCTCGCGTCAATTTTGACTCTAGCGTTGAAGTCAATGGGTGTCCGAAAAGTGTTGACGCACGATGGTGACGTTGTGTGTCCAAAATCTTTTAACGCCTGTGATTTTTTTGTGGCAGTTTTGCGAATTTATTTGCCATCAGCAAAACACAGAAATTCACCACGAATTTGCGTCTGGCGAATTTATTCGCCCATCACTAATCTCCAACCATCTTGTTACATGTAATAAGCGAGTGCTTTTGAAAATATCCCACCAAAGGCACCTAGGAGCCTTTGCATCCAATTATATAAACAGAGGCCAGTGTGATCAGGCAGTGATCACTCAAATCGCTTGCAGCTTAAATAACATTTATGAGCATTTTCCTTAAAATATTCATGACAATTACAATTTAGACCAAGGGCATAATTACTCTTCTGAGCACAGGCACTCTTGGGTGAGGTTGTTACAAATGACTTCTTTAATGGAACCTGTGCTCTACCTCTACCCAAACCTTGACGTCTGGAAGACCCCTGGGGAAATCTTTGTAAGCAATACTGTTAAAGGAAGAATACCATTTTCTCATTCATTAGGTTACTGGGAAGCCCCTAGACATTCCAGCCATCTTTTCATGGCTCAAGTGATAAGTAAGTGTTTCTGAAAAGAGCCCTCCAAAGGCACTTAGGAGCAGCAGCTTGGGCTTACAATTGCTCTTGAGTAACTCAGCCTGATGAAGGTCTATGGACAATACCTATGACCACCATGATGATTTCAGGTTGTGCGGCAGCAATCAAACCTCAATTCCCTGCCTGCAATCCTTTTGCCTCCAAATGAATAAACAGAGGCCAGTGCAGCCATGAAATAACAATTGTTTTTGAGAATTTTCCTAAAAAAATTCTACTTGGGAATTCAACCAAATTCCAAAAAAAAAAAAAGATGATTTAGTCCATCATTAATATTTATATGCAAGTGTGTGTGTGTATGAAATACTTAGCAAAACATATACGTTATTATTCTTTAATTAACACTCCAAAGACAGAAAGCTAATAAGGTGATGCACTGGCATAATACCTTCCATTTTAATTAGAAGTGCACATAGACTACCAATTATCCTTGATTCTGCAGTGGTTCCTTGTAACAAAATCTTTCATGTTGATTTGCCATTCAGGGAGTAGCGCTGCTCGTCTGTATGCAGGGAACGTGGCATCGTAGGAGCGGCTCTCTTATTGCCATTTTGTACCAACATAAATAGGCTTGTCTAACATGTAATATACAGACATGTAAATAGGCTTGTCTAACATGTGATGTACAGACATATAAATAGGCTTGTCTAACATGTGATGTACAGACATATAAATAGGCTTGTCTAACATGTGATGTACAGATAGGTTTGTAGGAAATGTGATATATACGAACACAACCATAAGCTTGAACAGAAGAATATTATTGAGGTTAACCTGCAGGCTGATGCCAATTAAAGTGTATAGGGTGGGGGTGTATTTAGCAGTTCAGTGTCTAATCATTTTCTAAAAGGTGTCTATTGATTTTTTGAGGGTGTCTAGTAATTTTCTCTTCCATCCAGAGGAGTACAATTTGTCTACCAACCAGCCTACTTCAGTTCAGTTCTTGCTCTTGGTTTGCACCATATGCAGATATCGATGATTGATGAATGCAGTCACATTACTGCTTTGTACATTGCTCGTGTGCCCAGGATAGATTTTCATTCTATTGTGTAATAAATTCTGCAATGTTTGCCACAGTCCCATGAGTGTTGGATTTATGACACACAAGCACGTATATGAAGCCACGGCTGGGAATAGTAAAAATTAAATCCAGTAGACGGGTACAAAAGGTTGATGTGGTTTTTTTTTGTATAAAATCTGAATTTTTAATGGAAAAAAACGACTTTTTCAGAATTTATTATACCCTGAGGATGGAAAAAGTCAAAATCCGAAAATCCGGCATCTCAGATCTGCCAAGGTTGCATACAAGTCAATGGGAGAAGTCCCAAAGATTTTTTGATCTGGGCTGGGTTTCATGCAATATTCCGAAAAATCGGGTGGAATCGAGTTTTCAGGTGGAAATTCCTAAATATTCGTAAAAATTCGTATATTCGGATTTTTTCCTGCAAAAATTTTCAGGGAAAGGGTATTGATAAATAAACCAAAAAAACCCATGCAAATTTGGTCTGAGTTTTTTTCAGAAAATATTGAGATAAATTCAGACTTTGATAAAAAACCATAATGTTTAGAGGACTTATAACCGCGTAACTTTTTGGCGCTATATAAATAAATAATGATGATGACAATGATGATGATGATGATGAACTGTTATACTCATGATGGATAATATTTCACTAGTGCTTGGTGAAAGAGACAATGACGTTTTAGGGGCACAAAGTGAGTTTCATGGCTCAAGCCTTCTCGAGTTTCCTACATTCGTTAGTTGGTTAACAACACATAAAACCATTTATATATGCCACCCTTCTATAGTTCTGGGAATATCAAGAAAAGCATAAAAGCACCTATCATTATGTATATAGTGAGATCTCCCTAAAAAATCAAGCAAAAGTAAATTACAAATAACATAAACATTACATAAAGAGAGGGCCTAACACGTTTCGTGCCACTTGGGGAGCTTCCATTTCTTAATATTTTTGAATACAATTGACATGGTGCCCTAATCCTTATGTCTAATGTGGCAGTTAAACCACTCCTTATTTTTCTACCGATCCAATATCATTTACGTAAATCCCCTACTCACCCAATTCTAAAGGAGAGCTAAAACCCTATATTTGCACTAGAAATGCTGTATTTTGCATAGGAATCTTTCAGAAACAACCAAGAGTCTCAGCAATGAAATGGGCTGTCAAAGTAGCTCCCCGTCTTTGATTTTGCCAGGACATGTGCCATAGGCTCTGCACATGCTCAGTAAGCACTGGGCTACTAAGAAGCTTAACAGAAAGTGAGGTTACACTGCCCATAAAGTTGATTCTGGATAGTTATCATTTAATTCTTATGCAGACTGCACTTGCTTCCACGAATACATTGCTGTACCGTGAATGTTATGGTGTATATATACTGGTAAGCTCAAGTAAGCAGCTCAGAGTGTGTGTGTGCAGTAAATTTAAAAAATAATAATAATGGGGAGGTATTGGGGCATTTTTGGAGGCACATATCTTTACTGTGGCCTGTGTTGGCCTTGGGCTGGTATAGAATAGTCTGGGGGTCACAGACACCTGGGGCAATGCAAAAAGAGCAGAAGGTAAGGTGGAAAAGTTCAAAGTCTCATGAACGACTTGTTATTTCTTTCTTGAGCTTTAATTTTCCTTTAAGTGAAAAAATAAAGAAATAAAAACAACTTTACACTGAGCTTATAATATATGGTAGGGTTTAGCTGTAAATTTGTGTTTCTCTCTCAGCCAGGCAGTCATTACTCATAAAACTCTTAAATCCTTAACGTGACACTTTTTGGCTGCCTCGCAAAGCAGAAGCCAGGGCAGGCATTATCCCAACAAACCCATATTACTAACATGGAAAGAGAATGAAGGGTATGGGGATAATCAGAAGGAATAAGCAAAATAATTAGGGAGGAAGAAAGGAACATTTTTCAACAGTTAATGTTTGCTTGACAATGTTATTCGGATGAATATCAGCATATATATTGGTGTAGAGTTCTCAGTCAGGGCCTAATGCGAAACATCTCTTCATATGAAATGTGATTCATCCAACGTGTTTGAGGCTCTGATTAATAGCAGGAATATTGTTATAATAAATCAAAGGACTGGCCTTTGCATGGAGATCCGAATATAACGTCCTAGTGGCACTGAATTAACCATGTTGCAGGATAGCACAAAATATGTAGATGTATTTGATGCGACGGAGCTGCAAAATTGGCACAGAATTTGTGTAAAACATGAAGATTTTAAAATGACTGGGTTGGTTCTGATCATTGGTTGTATGCTTTAACAGGGAAACAAATAGGTCAGGATCAGCTTGGTGCTGATATGATTCAAACAGGCATGGCATGGCAACTTTTCAAGAGAACTTTATACCAGAAGTCTCCATTGAAGTCTTTGGGGGTCCATTGGTTCTTCGTTAAAGTCTAAAATTTCAAACCCAGGTCCCATATGGCAAAATCATGATTGCCTGGATAGGCTTCACATTCTCTAGTCCTTCATTTAGTAGTGAGTAAAGTAGTATTTTTTTTTATTGCATTGATTCATAATGCCAAAGTAAGTATAATTGTGGGTGATTATTAATTGGAGGCCGAGCTATAAAGCTACACACATGAAAAAAACCCACATGAACTTCACTGCAGCTGGATTCAATGCATTAGTTGGTGGTTTTTAGCTGGGCCCAGTCAGTGTGCCAGGGCAGCAGGGAACATCCTGGTGGGCCCAGGCCCTAGTGGACCTCTTTGTAGTATGTCCCCATACTTCCTTATTATATAACACCCGAGAGACATACCACTTAGCATGTTTTTCTTCTGATATGTGTGACAGTGGGCTGTAGATGGTTCTATGGAGGGCCCTAGAAGGTCCAGTATAACACTGGTTTTAAATATAATGTATAGTGGTCCCCCACAGGCAGGAAAAGTAGATGAACATCAGGGATGTCAGACTCTCTGACTGTTGTTAAACTCCAGCCACCAAAAGAATAATATTAAAGGATGCTTTGAGCTTCAAGTTGGATACCCCATATTTACATATCTTTTGTCATTATTGTTGCATTCAGTAGGCATCCCTTTAATCTAACAACCAGACTCATCTCTGTTTTTCAGAATAAGATAGAGAAGAAGTTGGCAAACTATAGGGCACTCAATGTGGGGGCCTGGCCTGAAGACCAGTTGAGGGATAACTTCCACGTATCAATACTCTTGTAATGAGAAAAGGCCAGTGGAGGGGATGGGGACAAATTGTCTAAGATTTACAGTGCAATTACTAGTTAAACTGTAGGAAAGAAAATCTGGAATTAAACAATTTTATTTTATGATGACACAAAAGTGAGGATTTATGAAAGAAATAGCACATGGCCATGATAAGGACAGAAGGATGAGATAAAAAGTTATTAAGAGGCAAAGAAAGGCTTGTAGGAAGGAAATTAAAATCCTACTTCAGCCCAGAATGTTAGATAACTTTGAAGATTAGATTGAGTTAGAGATACTGATTCATAGAAGAATCACCAGTCACCCTTTATTCATTCCTTATGGTTACACTAAAATACCATCATTGTCTGGTTCTGTGAAATCTGTGGAGCCAAACAAGGACCCCATATACCGGCCGGCTATTCACATGGCTGTTCACTTTCCTTCCTTTAATAGCAAAGGTTAATCCTCAATGTGAATTGCAGCCAAATATCGATATTAAATAGAGATAATAGGTAGAATGGAGGATTTGTAGAACATCAACCCTTTAATGAGAATACATAAATAAGGGCAGTGAAGCCAATAGTAATGTTACAGTAACTGAACAAACAGCTATTAGTGGTAATAATGAACCCATTACAGACAGCGGAGATAAAGTGCAGGGGAGAAGGAATATTTTCTTGGGAGGGTTAGTAATAGTTGAAGTATATAAGACTACTGATGGGTGAATCTGTGGACATTGAAAAGCATCAAAATAATTTTGACGCACAATAATTTTGTAAGAGCGCCACTATTTTAATGTGCGTCTATTTTGTTTTTGACATCATCAGATTTTTCACCGGCAGATTGTTGCCGGAATTTTGGCGAATTAATTCGCTTATGGAGAAGCACAGAAATTTTCTGCGAATATGTGTCTGCCGTATTTATTTGCCCATCAATATATGACCATTTAGCCATGTATAGGCACAATCTATATTACCCGGAATGCCTGGGACGTTAAGAAGCATGTATTCTTCCAGATGAAGAAATAGTTAAAACTGACCCTAAAATAAAAACACTTAGGCAAAATCATCCCCCAACTACTGGGGAATAGTTATGGACTAACAATATCTCCATTGTCCTTCAGCCAAGCAAAGAAATGGTGCAGAGCTGCTACACCAGCATCCTTTATTGTACATTCTTTAATTAATGTTTCTAAATAATGGATTCTATATAAAAACAAGAATTACAGACGGACGTGGCTGAGCAGTTGATTTACAGACTAGTATCAGCTGAATTTTCATAAAATACCAGATGGCACCAATGAGATGCAGTACATAAATCCATTAACTGTTCTTTTTTTTTAAGAGCAAATGCATCTACATTTTGGCCCTGTTCGTGAAAAGTTGAGCATGAAACAAGGAAATCTTTCATTAACCATTGGTCTTCTTGGGCAATCCAACTTGTGAAAGCCCTTTGTTACTGTTTGTGGTGCCACCATGTCTAGTGTGACTCACTTTAGGTGCAGAGAATTCTATTTGCTGCCCATGCTCCTCTATAGAAGGCAACAGAAAAACACCTTAGTTGTTGTGTGTTGGTCCTGGAAATTCAGCCATCTGCACTGCTAAAAAAATCTGTTGGAATAAAAGCATTTCTCATGTAACTCTGTGTTTTCACTGCAAAATTTTGGGTGGAAACCTGTATCGTAAAGGTCATTTATGACCACAAAGTTCAACTTCAGATGCAAGTTGCCATGTTTTTTACCCCAAATGCAGGGCTTACCCCCACTGAGTTGAGGGCAAGAGGGAAAGTTAGCACAATTATGTCCAATATGTCAAAAGGTGTAAAGTCTGGGCAGAGACACTGACTAGAGTGGGAAGCCTGGAGCTACCAACGTCTCTGTGGTTCCCCGTTTGGTTCACTTGATTGATATTCAGCAGGAAAGACTGCGTGCTACCAAAATGTGCAAGTGTACGGACCATGTTTGAGCCCAATGGTGTAAATTCATGCAATAAGTGAGTTAATTAGTGATGGGCAAATTTCTCCCGTTTTGCAGAAAAATTTGTGAATTTCCTGTGAAATTCCCTCGGATCGCGAATTTTGCCACAGGTGACAATTTCAACGCAGGCGACAATTCTGATGCCTATTAAAGTCAATGGGAGCCTAGAATTGTCGCTGGCATCAGAATTGTCTTGGGTGTCGCAGCCATCGCAAATTTATTCGCTGTTGGCGAAACATGGAAATTCGCCTTGAATTTGCGCCTGGCGAATACATTTGCCCATCACTAGAGTTAATGTCAGAGCAACAGCTGAAGTTGTCAGTGACCCCTTGTTTCTTCCTCTGTTTTGTGAGAGCCGTGATATGTGTATAAGCACTTCATTTCTTAGGACCGGGTTTCAAGAGAACATCGCTCTCTCTCGCTCCAAATCTCCTGATTGGTGTATATCTGTATGCTGTATATATACAGTATATGCAGTATTAGAGCCACATAATTCACCCTTTATATAAACACCAATCGATGACACATATTAACAGCTCTGCTATAATTTCATTTCACCAGGAGGGTGGAAGGGAAAAGAATAGTGATGGGCGAATTTGGGGCGCTTCAACGAAAAATTTGCGAATTTCCAACGTAATTTGTGAAACAGCGAAAAATTTGCGAAACAGCGCCAGTTTTTGTCGCCGGCATCCATTTTTTTTACACGGGCGAATTTTCACTGCGGTTTTGCTGCGAATTCCCTCCAGGCGAATAAATTCGCCCATCACAAGAAAAGAAGCTTGGCTGAGGCAGAAGAAACAGAGGGGTGACTGCGATAATGGCTTCCATTAACTTGCTGTGCTTCTCTGCATACATCCATGTTTAACCCTATATATACTTTCCCTGAACAACACATCTATTGAAAGACTAGGGTTCTATATAAAAGACTAGGTTTCTATATGAAGAGGGTTGATATTTTTTTTTGTAGCTTGTAATTGGCTATTTAGTAGCCCCTATGTGGACTGGCAGCCTACAGGAGACTCTGGTTGGCTGTACTGCTGGTTTTTATACAACCAAAATTTGCCTCCAAGCCTGTAATTAAAAATAAGCTCCTACTTTTAGGACACTGGGAGCAACATCCAAGGGGTTGGTGAGCAACATGTTTCTCACAAGCCTCTGGTTGGGGATCACTGCCTTAGGCCAAGTCACTAATAAAGACAGCCCTTTGTGCTGCTTTGCATTTTCTTTTGCTTTCTATTTGTTTTGCAGTGTTGGGGTCTCCTAGGTTCTATTCCAGTCAGGTCACTATTTTACAAGTAGCTTACATGTACTCCCTGTGTGTGCCTGGGGTTTCCTCTAGGTGCTCTGGTTTCCTCCCACACCCCAAAAACAGAAGTTTTTGGGGTGTGGGAGTTAGTTGGCTACTGATAAAACTGACCCTAGTGTGAAAAACTGTGATAGGGACTGTAAGCCAGGGGTGCCCAAGAGGTAGATCGGGATCTGCCAGTAGACCTTTAGCTGATGATCAAGACACTGTCCACAAACACCTTGTCTAAATCACCCTCATATTTCATGCTTTTCATTCAGATATTTATTATGTTATGGTCACATAAGAAATAGTTGTTTGTTAAATATAGCAATATACTGTACATTTTCGCATTAATTTGTATTTAAGTAATATTTTCCATGAAACAGATTGCTAACAATGCTTTTATGGATGTGGATCATAATGGGACAACATCACTAAAAGTAGACCTGACATTAGTAAAGTATGTGCCCTCCTGCTGTAAGCTTTACTTTGGCAGGGACTGAGCTATAACCCATGTAAAGAACTGTGAAATATTTAAACTATTTATAAAGATTAGTACATTTCAAGATGTCGAGCACCTAGAATTTGTGCAGCACCTTGGCAAAAGACAACATTAGGCATTCTGTGTAGTGTGCCCTTTCTATCCTCTCCACTGGGGCCAATTGTTGTCACTGAAGCAACACATTATCAGGGCAAATCTTTAGTTGTTTTCCCGCACAAACAAATAAGATCTAGAGCCATGAATCGCACTACTACCAACACCTACTTTGAACTGATGTGACCAAATTTCCCACATTCCTGAAAACACTCATCTTACCCTTAGCCTAATCTTTTTAACTGACAGCTACTACTTACTAGCATTGTCTCATATACTAACATGGTGCAAAATGTATTGGTCCATTTTGGTCTACCATCAACCATCACATATTGATTTTATTTTCATAGCTTTGTAATTATATATTCACAATAACTTAATTATAGTGATGGGCGAATAAATTTGCCTGGCACGATTTTGGGGTGAATTTCCACGTTTTGCCATCAGTGAATAAATTTGCGAATCTCCCGCAAAAATTCACCGGCTTCTATTTCGGATTTTCATGATTTTTTTTGGTGAAAACCATCGAATTTCACGATTTATTTGTGAAAACCTTAAAATTTCGCGGTTTTTCAAAAAATTTTTACTATTTCGAGAATTTTGCGGGAAATTCGCAAATTTTTTGGTGAAGCGAAACGGGAGAAATTCTCCCATCACTACTTAATTGTACTTAATTGTGTCATTTAGTAAATCATCCTTCTCCTAAGCTGATTTCTAAGTCTAGATCTGGAGTGCAAATTAGAATTTGAGACAGATTTGGGGTACTGTATTTTACAGATATCTGTGTGGCCCCAAACTCAGTCTTTAATCTTCAGGACCCAAAACAAATTTCCCAAGGCACCCCTCAAGATCACAGGTATTATGAATCTCCCATTTAGGAGGAATCTAGCTGTATTTTCTATAATTCTTTAATGAAACTACACCTTACTACTTTGGTTCAGTATGCTTGGGATCACTATGCATACATATTATAGATATAAGAGCAAAATTTACACCCTCCCACAATTATTCTGGTATTGAGCTCCTACAAGAGAGTCTACTTCATTTTCTTAAGGATTCCTCATCAACCTTGTCTTTTTGTTGCCTTTCTGTCCTTTCAGTCTTTTTGTTTGCTTGTCCCCAATCCCAGTTTAGGGTTCCACCCCTCTCATAGCTGTAGTCACCAAGTTGCTTGAGCAAACACTTTACCATCTTGTACACATAGAGCACAGTGTAATAGTACTGGCTTAACTTCTTTTTGCAGTAACCTAAAATCATTTCTTCATCTAGTTGTAGGGGGCATCTTCCAACATCTATACAGGGATAGTATAAGAAATATCTCTTTCAGAAGGAATGGTGCCATGACATGTATTTATCAATGACATATTAGGCATAAATAGGATGGTTACTAGGAAGGGATTTCTATACCACTACATGTGTATCATTGGGATGTACCTTTTCTTGTTTGCTGTGGGTCAATTACTCAAAAAGACATCCAGTGTTCAATATTGATAGTTTAAATCACTCACCAAGGTTAGTAAGAGACTTGTTTGCTTTGGGGTCTTGGACACTTGCAAGAGATCAGACTATAGGTGGCCATAGACGCACAGATAATATCGTACAAAACTAATTTTCGTACGACATTCGGTGCGTGTATGGTGGGAAACGAGCCGACCAATATCGGTAGAAGAATTTGATATCGGTGAGCTTGTCAATCAGGCTGGACAGAAAATTTTGATTGGGTGACTTTGAAGGCACCCAAATATTGACCATTGTTAGTGCTGAATCATCAGCTACAGGTAGAATTCTATTGTTTCTACCTGTATATGTGACAATGCAGCTCTATACGTGTGTATTGAAACAAAAAATCTTTCTTGGAAACATCTTTTCCAACAAAGATCGTAATTGTTACATCTATGCAGGGCCGCCATCAGGGGGGGACTGGGGGGACACTTGTCCCGGGCCCGGTGCTTTTTTGGTTTTGTGGGGGGCCCGGTGGCTGTACTCACTCTCTGGCGGCGCCCCTGCTGCTGTCAGAGAGCCGCACAATCTGCATTGCGCGCATCTCTCAGTAAAGTTTTGAGCTGTGCGAGTGCTAATGAGATTGGAATAAGTTAGATTGGAAGTAAGTTATGGCCCAGACTCACTGCATGGCTCAAACTTTATAGAGACACGCACATTCGACTCGGCAAGTTTTCTTATCTGCCCTAGACCCTGCTGATTTAGCAGGGGGAGTGGAGCCTCGGTGTGATTTCGGGAAGGGGGGTCAAAGGGCGCAACATTGTGTCGCGGCAGCAGCATGAAAAGGCGATGTGCATCTGAAGCACAGGAAGAGAAGGAGGCTAGCAGAATGAGGATTGTGAGGACAGAAAAGATAGACTGCAATGCCAGAAAAGGTACATGAATAATAAAGTTGCAGCTAAAAATGAAATTTAAAAAGTAGAGTTGAATGGAGAGGAAAAGAAAGGGAATAACTGTGTATGAGTTGCAGAAAACACATATAGGGGAAGAACAAAGATTACAGATTAGAAAGACAAGTAAAGAAGAAGCAGGGGAAGGCAGTATCAGTGTTTGTACTGTGAGTTTTTATGAAATCTAGTGCTCAGTTGTGCAGCAATTATATTATGGGATATATTGAAATTTACTGTCTGAACACAAAGCACCCTTTAATATATTTTTCAGGGCCTATTTTTTTTATTTTCTCACAGCAATATTCCAAAATTTTCCATAAATGAGAAAGTTTCAGGTTGTCAGGGATGCCATAATCTCTGTGAGGTTGAAACTCTACAATTACATATTAATGTACAATTAATTAATACAATTAAGGCCTGGGGGAAGCCTAGACAAGAAAGGACATGTTGTGAGAAAGATAGAAAAGGGTTAATTGAGGGGTCACGGAAAAGCCAGGGAAAAGCCAGAAGCAAAATTTATTGCCATAGATGGGAAGCAGAATCCGGGAGGCCATTTATCCAGGACTGGCTGTGTGGGTGTCTCAGGAATGTTATAGGGAAACCCTTTTGAAATAAAAAAAAAAATAACAAAAGTGGTATAAAGGTGATACCTTTATTGGCTAATTAATATGTCTCAGAAGAAATTTCTCAGTGAAAATTGGAGAGCAACAGCTAAAGCATTAGGAAGAAACATCACTTGATAAATAGCTTTGCTCCAAACATACCATATACCCACTTTTGTTATGTTGCTATTGATGCTGCACACAGGCCCAGATTTGTGGCGAGGCCACATAGGCCCGGGCCTGGGGCAGCAAAAAATAGGGGTGGCATGACGTGTGCGTCCCCATTCAATTGCACCAGCTGCGCCGGCGCTTTTTCGCCGGCGCGCTGGGAAGGGGAAGTGTAGGCGGGCGCTAGGACCGCGCGGCCGCCTAGTCGGACCGCGTGGCCTTGGGGTGGCCGGCAAACAAATCCGGCGCTGGTTGCACATTGCACTTTAAAGGGGGAAGCATATGGTTTTTCAAATAAACAACCTGCCTACCAATTAATACTGCATAAGAGAAAAGCATGCACTCTCAAATGTGTGGGGGGCCTGACCATCAATAGCTTTTTATAACTTGTGTGTGAGGGGGCTTACCATTTTTAGCGCTGATGTCTGTGTTGTTCCTTTAACTGTAGTGTGAAGTGGGCGGGATGTGGGGTGGGCGGGGCCTGGGGGCCCCAAAAAATTTTTTGTATGGGGCCCCGTCATTTCTAATGGCGGCCCTGCATCTATGGCCACCTTTACACCAAAATGCACATATGGTGCTCAAATACACTTGTAGGTGTCTATAAAGGTTTTCAAGTCAGATAGTTGAACTGAAGAAGCCGCTCGGATCATTAGCGAAACTGTTGCCTTAGACTTAACTCCACTAGATACAGTTGTAGGTAGGACATCCTTCATGTATATAGTGAACATATCCAAAAAACAATTACACAATTTAATCCATGCTTTGGAATTTTATATATTTTCCTCCCAAGGGGCCCCTGTGACTCTGAGGGCCCATGTTTGATTCCCTATCTGCCCTACCCTAAGACTATTTAAGACAAATACCTCCACGATATAAAGACAATTTATACACATTTGCTTGTGCAGTAATTTTTTTCTTTCTAAATATATATTCAGCAATTTTTTAAACTCCCATTTGTGGTGCTTTCCTTGAGGTGTCCTGGTTAATGAGTTAAACAGCTTCATATTTGGGAATGGAAGCAACATAAATTAGGCAGAAGCGAGCCGAGCAGAAAGGTTATGTTGTTCGGCTGAGCTATATTTCATATTACGGTAGGTAATAGAATCAATAGTGTGGGTGCTTTATTACAGGCAAACACTAAACCTCATTGAATTAATCCAGAGAGGTGAGCCGAGGTTTGGCATAAAAAGCAAAAACAGACACCCGCCCAAAATAGCATTTTTCACCACTTCTACAAATGAGGGGAAGAATGTGATTTTTCATTCATGGGCACCGTTACTTTTTTTTTTCTTTTCCTCCTCCTTCTCTTGCAAGAACCTGAAGTAATATCAGACCTGCTTCCTTTTTAAACCATGGCAAGTAAGAGCAAGATTTATTCCGAATGAAAACGTATTGGGGGCTCTTGTGTGTGTTTTGTTTTGTATAAATAATACAGCCAAGCATTGTGATGACAAGATGTGGACTGCCATTTGATTGATTCTGCTCCTCAAGGGTTTGCGTGAACTCCCGAGTGGACAAAAGAAGGGGGGAAAACACAAGGTTTACATAAAAATATTTGAAGATCCTTCGTCTTTTTCTTTACTTTTTTTTTTTTTTTTCCTTGGGTTACCAAAGAATTTGGGCGGCAAAAATGTCAGTTCTGATTGCAACTCATCATCAGAAGGATATAAGCGCTTCCTCCTTATCCTCAAACAACACGGCTGTAAGTATGTGCTCTGCCAATCATTTCATTCAGGGATTCATAAGTTTAAAGAGTCTGTCGAAATGTTTCTCTTGCTTTTTTTTTTACATTTTTTTTCTCTGGAGTCTACAGAACGGTCTTGCCGTAGGTGCTGAGCATGAATGTGCCAGTGTGTATATATATATATCTGTTGGATACTGCATAGTATGTGGTTATTTGATCTATTTTCCTGTTGGGTGATGATGAAAAAGCCAAAGCAAAACCATTGCAGATCATATTCCTGTGCAGAATCGGAATACTGCATCTTCTTACACAAAGGGTTAAATCTGCCCCCCCCACATCCCATGCAGATTTCTGGGAGGGAACAGTGGCAGAATCGCCCCACCATACAGATCTGATGCTGTCCCACTGTTTACACGCAGTACAAATGACTATGGAAATTGGAATTTTCCGAGGTCTTCAAAATGACGAGTCAGCAAAAAAGGTATAGAACAGAAAACGAGGGCTTGTGTGGTGGCGAATTGAAGATGATAAATTGCTTCTTTCGGATGTTATTCTTAAGCCGGGGTCCGCTGTATCTGAAGTAACTGTATCAGCATTTTTATCACGGTGTATCATGGGAAAAGCACCTTTATAAAAATAAACGATCAGTATCGGAAAAAGAAAAATCATAAATAGATTTTGTTCCCAGGTCCCCCACGCGTTCTTCATTCCCTTCTCATATCTTTGGGGCACTGCGAAGGATTAAAATATGGAATGAAAGTGCTGCATATGGGCAAGTGCATCCTCGGCGGTGAACTGCCATCAGGATATTTTACATAAATTAAACGAGTTTAGAGAGAAATAAATCATTAATGTTCTCCAATGCAGTATCCGACAGACAATCGCCGTTTAGGAGGTAGCAGTGGTGTCACCTAGACAGCGTTCTCATAAATCCAACTTATCATGATGCTCTGGAGTCTACTTATATATTCTAGATTCTCATCGATCAAAAACATCACAGTTTTTACTACCCAGTAGGGAAACAAAATCACTTCTCTAATACCTGCTCAAACTCCGGCTAGGCTTACATATTGATTCAAGCCTTTAGTTAATCAGCATTGATTAGTTTGGGACTCATCAAACAGTGTTGTCTTCAAATGTCTTGATAGAAGCTGCTGTCCAGAACCATGATAGTAAGGGGATGATAGTAAAGGGCCAGGATGGAACTAGTGATTCAAAAGTACCTTGTCTTTCAGTTGCCCCCAAGAGCTTATAATTTAACACCAGTTGAAGACTTATGTTGTATTAGGGATGCACCGAATACACTATTTTGGATTCGGCCGAACCCCCAAATCCTTCGTGAAAGATTCGGCCGAATACCAAACCGAATCCGAACCCTAATTTGCATATGTAAATTAGGGGTGGGAAGGGGAAAACATTTTTTACTTCCTTGTTTTCGGACAAAAAGTCACGTGATTTCCCCCGCCCCTAATTTGCATATGGTTTGATCGGCCAGGAGGATTCGGCCGAATCCTGCTGAAAAAGGCAGAATCCTGGCCGAATCCCGAACCGAATCCTGGATTCGGTGCATCCCTCTGTTTTATATTAGATAAACTTATTTTTGTGTAAAGAGTATTGCTCCACAATTATGTTTTATTAATACCAAAGACAGAAGTTGGGTTTATGGCTTGTTGGAGAAGACAACAAGATATGGTTGGTTGTGGTTATACTTGTCTTACTGGGATCAATGGGAATAGTCGTTTCTGGTCATCAGGTGGTGTGTGTCCATCAGGACTATTTTCACATATTGATCATATTTAGTGATGGGCAAATATGTCCGTGTCCATCTGACAAAAAACCTCACTCCTCAATAATCAGTTTGACATGAATTGAAGTAGTATAGTAACTGTATCACTAACATAATGAGAGTGTGATCTTATAACTGCAACTGACATTGGTAGGTACAGGTATTGGACCTGTTATCCAGAATGCTTGTGTCCTGGGGTTTTCCAGATAAGGCATCTTTCCATAATTTGGATATTCATACCTTAAGTCTACAAAAAAATCAAGTAAATATTAAATAAACTGTTTTTGCTTCCAATTAGGATTCATTATATCTAAGGGGCGGATTCACCAAGGGTCTAATATAGAGGGTTAATTAACCCTCGATATTCGACTGGGAATTAAAATCCTTCGACTTCGAATATCGAAGTCGAAGGATTTTAGCGCAAATAGTTTGATCGAATGATCGAAGGAATAATCCTTCGATCGAACGATTAGATCCTTCGAATCGAACGATCGAAGGATTATCCTTCGACCAAAAAAATTTAGGCAAGCATATGGGGACGTTCCCCATAGGCTAACATTGAGTTCGGTAAGTTTTAGATGGCGAACTAGGGGGTCGAAGTTTTTTCTTAAAGAGACAGTACTTAGACTATCGAATAGTCGAATAGTCAAAGATTTTTAGTTCGAATCCTTCGATTCGAAGTCGTAGTCGAAGTCGAGGGTCGAAGTAGCCCATTCGATGGTCGAAGTAGCCCAAAAAACACTTTTTCGAATTCTGAAGTTTTTTTACTTCGAATCCTTTACTCGAAGTTAGTGAATCGGCCCCTTAGTGTGGATCAAGTACAAGCTACTGTTTTATTATTACAGAGGAAAAGGAAGTACTTGGTTTCGGATTTTTTGGATGAAATGTCTATGGGAAACGGCCGTTTTGTAATCTGGAGCTATCTGGATAATTTATGAAAATAATTCAAAACCATCAAATAAAATAGAGAATGACAAGAAAACCCCTTGCAGATGGTCAGTATCAGGACTCAAGACCCCAGTGCAAGTTAACAATGGAACCACAACATTGCCTACATGATATTCAGTGGGAAAAATAAATGAATAATGCTGTTACAAATCTTATATGATGCCCAGTTATAAAAATGTGTGGAAGAGCTTTGCTCGGATCATGTGTCTTGCAGAGTAAGCTCATCTATAAAAACTATCTCCTTCTGTTCTGCAGTTCCAGAGCCTTCTCCCTCTGTTGGGACCCATCCCGGGGACTGTATAGGGAACATGTTGCTTTTATGTATAGAGAAATACTCGTCTTTGTAAAACGGAGACACCTTCTGGCTGTATATTTATAATAGAGGATTGATCTGTTCACTAGACAAACCCATTTGCACTTGAAGTTTCCTCACGGTGGAACCAGCTACCCTCCGGCTGTATATTTATAATGAAGGAATTGCCTATTCATTGGGTTTGCACCTTTGCCTTGGATCTTTCATTGTTTTGCAAGTAGCTGCCTCTGGCAATGTGTTTAGGAAGGAGAAATGAGTTATTAAAATGAATATTTTCTATATTTACGGCGGTGCTTGCCAGTCTTCTCAAACTGTATGTAATGGCCACGGCACATGAGATTTTTATTGTGTATGATTGGGATCTTCAGACTTTTCTTGCTCTACCTACACAACAGGTTGAGGGACATTGTTTATGTAATCATATTCCTAATTTTGTAATCATATTCCTAATTTTACACCTATTTTCATTTTGTCACAATTCTGGGAGACAGGGGTAGCATGGAGAACTGTTACATTTGTTGTCCAACAACCAGGGTTAATATTATCCTTTACCCAAATAGTACTGAGGTATTTTGCAGTACGTTACAGAGAGTTTAGAGGGTTCATTTTCACCACAAGTGCAGTGGGCAACCACCCAAAGCCCATGTTTTTACCCATAATGCAACTTTTTCCAGTCAAGCATTCACTGGGCATAAATCTGATTTTCCTATTGGTACAGACTGAAGAGGGAGCCCTGGTATTATCACCAGCTTGAAGGTGTCAGTAGCTCTAGGATTCCCCTGCATCAATAGGCATGATTCAGAAAAGGAGGCGGAATGGACACAGGGTCAAACTAAAGAGCCCAAGCCCACCCGAATTGCAACTTCAAGGGCCCTGCGTCAAAACTGCAGCCTGGCACCTAACCCACACCCCAACACACATTCTCTGTACTTCCCTCCTCCTTAAATTTTCATCTGTGATCTGGAGACGGTCCAGGCAGGGGAGCAACTTAGGTCGGTATGGCCCATGAAGGCCAAGGGTCACCAAGTTTGTTCCTGGTGTTTCCCAGTCTGACACTGGTTGGACAAGCTGGTGCCAACTATAGGGCAATGTAAGGAGTTTCTTTGAACGTAAGTCAATGCATATTATCAATGCATGTTCAGTTTTGCATTGAGTGTGGGAAGAAACCAGTGTACCCTAGGGATGCACCGAATCCAGGATTCGGTTCGGGATTCGGCCTTTTTTAGCAGGATTTGGCCGAATTCTTCTGCCTGGCCGAACCAAATCCATAACCTAATTTTCATATGCAAATGAGGGTGGGAAGGGAAATCACGTGACTTTTTGTCACAAACAAGGAAGTCAAAAATGTTTTCCCCTTCCCACCCCTAATTTGCATACGTAAAGTAGGATTCAGATTCGTTCCGGTATTCAGTCAAATCTTTTGCGAAGGATTCGGGGGTTCAGCCCAATCCAAAATAGTGGATTCTGTGCATCCCTAGAGGAAATATACTAATGTGTGTGCGTATTGTATTTATTCCACATATTTTCTACTTGGACCATATTTTATTTATTCTACATATTTTCTACTTGGACCATATTGTATTGTATTGTATTTTTCCCAAAAAAAACTTAGATTTTTCAAACCGAATGACTCCAAATAGGTTCTAGGAGGTCCCCCATAGGCTAAAACAGCAATTCGTCAGGTTTTAGATGGCGAATGGTTGAAGTCGAATTTTTAAAAAAACAGTACATGATAAATTTCGATATTCTAATTTTTTTCAAATTCAAATTGAATTGGGACTATTCCCTAGTCGAGGTACACAAAAATAGCTCGAAATTTGAATTTTTTTAATTTGAAAATTCACCTCGACCTCTGATAAATCTGCCTCTAAGAATTAATAGTAAGGGTTGAAGGCTCCCACTTCACAGAAAGACCATGTATCCAGAAAACCCCTTGTTCCAAGCATTCAGATCACGTACCCTATTTTGTTTCTAAAATTCAAAGCACTCACTGTAACTTCACCCTTTCTACTGAAAAAAACATCTGATTCAAAATCAAAAATGGAACATTCTGCAACATATTGCACTTAAGGATATTTAAAGAGGCAGGTGAAATTTATGTTCAACCCTAGAAGCTGGTTTTGTAGGATAGATTATGCATAATTTTGGATTAAGAACAGTGAGGTAACTACTTGCCCTTGTACAGGATGGGCACCTGGGCCCCTCTATGGGCCTCCCCCTATGAATTGCGCACCCAGTGCTGCCGGTGTGCATACTGTGAAATCTCCCCCTGTAAATCCGCCCACGATAACCATTATTCCCAAGGGGGTGCAGGCCCGCGTTCCCCCACCTGCACCCCTGGTTGTTAGGCCACTGGTCAAGTACAAGTTTTATTACTACAGAGTAAAAGGGAATAATTTGAAAAAGATTGGATTATTTGGATAAAATAGAGTCTGCTGGAGTCTTCTGTCATTCAGTGTTTTCTAGATAACGTGTTTTCAGATAAAAGATGCCATATCTATATTATATTTTGGAAATTAGATGCAGCTGAAAGGCTTTTTTGTAAAAGTCTTGGTTATCTTGAGGCATCCTAGGAAGCCCATTCTGACAATATCATTTTACACATTGGTAGAAAGTCTGTGATTTTAGTTAAATTCATCCCCACTAGTATCAGTCACAAGTGGAGATCTCCATGGCTACCTCTGTAAATGGACATCTATCGCTTTTTCTTTAAAAAAAATGCTTTCTTATGTCACTCTTCAGACATGTTTCTCCTTCTATCCATTATCTTGTCTTCTAAGAATTCCTTCCCTCTGAATATTTCCCTTGGTACTGTACACTAGATTCTAAAGGATTCTCTCAAATCACTTGTCTCCCTTTGCTCTCCCTACAAGTCTTTTCTTCCGTATCTGGTATAATACAGAGCCTCTCCCTGTGGCTTTCCCTTTGCCTTCCCACAGCTTTGCTATGTTGCTTGCGTACTTTCATGTCATTTGAAATAGGACTCCGATATGACTTTGTCTCTGATGTCGTCTACAGGAAATGTCCAATTCATTCTGTATTCTGCGCTTGAATATACTTACCCTTTATGCATTATTTCCCACATAGTTACATAGTTAAATCGGATTGAAAAAAGACCAAAGTCTGTCAAGTTCAACCCCTCCCAATGAAAACCCAGCATCCATACACACATACACACTGACCCATCCATACATTCACATAAACTCTATAGATTTTAGTATCACAATAGCCTTGGATATTCTGCTAGTCCAAGAAATCATCCAAGCCATTCTTATAGTCATTAACTGAATCAGCATCACATCACCCGGCAGTGCATTCCCCAACCTCACTGTCCTGACTGTGAAGAACCCCCTACTAGGGATGTAGCGAACTGTTCGCCGGCGAACTAGTTCGCGCGAACTTCGACTGTTCGCGTCCGCCGCAAGTTCGCGAACGTCGCGCGACGTTCGCCAATAGGCGTTCGCGTCAAAATCGTTCGACCATTCGACCATTCGATCGCTAAAATCGAACGATTTTCGTTCGATTAAAATCCTTCGATCGTTCGAATCGAACGATTTTCGGATGTTCGAAGTTCGCGAACAGTTCGCGAACTGTTCGCATTTTTTGCCGGTGTTCGCGAACGGCGTTCGCGAACACATACTCGGCGGTTCGCTACATCCCTACCCCCTACGTTGCTTCAAATGAAAGTTCTTTTCTTCTAGTCTAAAGGGGAGGCCTCTGGTACGGTGATCCACTTTATGGGTAAAAAGGTCCCCTGCTATTTGTCTATAATGTCCTCTAATGTACTTGTAAAGTCTAATCATGTCCCCTCACAAGCACCTTTTTTCCAGAGAAAACAACCCCAACCTTGACATTCTAATCTCATAATTTAACTCTTCCCTCCCTCTAACCAGTTTAGTTGCACTTAGTCTCTGCACTCTCTCCAGCTCATTTATATCCCTCTTAAGGACTGGAGTCCAAAACTGCCCCCATACTCCAGATGAGGCCTCACCAGGGACCTATAAAGAGCCATAATTATGTTTTCATCTCTTGAGCTAATGCCCTTGTTATGCAAGACAGAACTTTATTTGCTTTAGTAGCCACAGAATGACACTGCCTGGAATTAGACAACTTGTTTTCCACAAAACCCCTAGATCCTTCTCAGTTAAGGAAACTCCCAACACACTGTGTTGGAATTGTTCAAGAAACCATATGCTTTTTGAGTTATCATTCCTAAAAGAACAGAAACAGTATCTTATATCTCTGTTATATCTCTGTGGCACCTAAGAAAAGGAACACGTTTCACTGAAGTAATACACAAAGAAATATGCAAGCAGAACAATCTTATTCCTGAAATACTCAACTGGTCAACCACATTTCTCATGGACCTCATTTTGTTCCTTAAAATGAAACTTAATACATTTTTACAAAATCTACCTTTTTGGTTGGATTGAAGGAAAATGGCTTAATAATGCAGATATTTTTATTTAAATATGTCAGGCTCTATGAACTTATAATAATTATTATAGTCATTTTATAGGGGCTGCTAACATGCTCTTTTTAATTGGATTATTTGGAAAGTCATTTCTCTCGCCTACTTATGATGAAGGGAAATTTTATTAATGCGCTGTCTGAATATGCAGATACCAAGGAAATTGTTTCAGGAGTCTCCTAACATCTCAGCTTGAAAAAAAACCACAGTACATGTTGTAAAGTTATTTGCTAAAGCCGTTGGTATTAATGAAACTGTAAATAAATGTTCTTGGGATAGGCTATTAAATGCGGATACCCCATAGTGAGTGCTTGCCTGAGTATCTGTTATATATAGCTTGATTCTGCAGGACTACAGAGCTGGGTATTTTATTGCGCACTGATATAGTAAGTCCATAAACTCATGCCTTCTTTTCTGACAGCCTTTTCTTGTACAGTAAAAAGTGAGTCATGAGTTCACTTATAAATTTTAATAAGAAGAAAATGGAATTTATAAGTGTGGCGACATGACTAGCGATGACCGAATCTGTCCCGTTTCGAGATAAAATTCACAGAACTTTGAAAAATTTGCAAAATGCGTTGATGTAAGGAACGCTTACCCTGGTGGACTAGTGGCCGGCAGAGATGCCCCCCGTATGGTTCTCCACTTTGTTGCCGGAGTGATAACGCCATCAGGCCTTGGCACAAAATTCAAAGGTATTAAAAGGGACTTTGAATGAAAATGCATTGCCCATTGTTAGGTCTAACTTGATTAGTTCCTGGGTGTTTATTCCTCGTGAATTCTACTTGTGTATTCTGGTTTTGACCCTTGCCTGCCTGCCTGCCTATTCTACACTCTCCAATCCTGATCCTTACCTGTCTAACCCCAGTAATCTATTGGATCCAGAGTTGTGTTGCCTTCGGTCCTAAATCCTTGGTAAGTAATCGTGCCCCTTTGCTCATCCAAAACTCTTGCTTGGCTTCTCTCTTATTCAGACCTGAGAGCATCTGAGTAGCTGAAGGCTCCTTCCAAAGCCAAAAGTGGGTGCTACAGTCGGAAGCAGAGCCGTGACCAGGGAACCTAGCACTTGTTCTGGATTTACCGTGCCGGTCGTGACAATTGAAGTCAACAGGAGTCCAAATCATTTTTACGTATGACAATTTTTTTTACATCCGTGAATTTTTTTGCACTCTAAATGCATTAAAATCAATGGGCGTTTTTTTCTTCTGGCGACTATTTTGTCTCAGCAACAATTTTGTTGTGCCGACGTTTTTGTCTCTGCGACTTTTTTGTCCAAATGCATTAAAGTCAAGACTCTTTTTTGGCAAATTTCACTCATCACTACACTGCATGACAAGACTTTCTTTTCCAGCCAACAGAATGTTCTACTTGTTGCGTCCAGGTAGCTGATAGGAAAAGCAAATTCTTGTGATGTTGCTCTACTCAGAACTGACCAGAGAAACATCCGATGACTTTTCTGACTAGCTTCAGTTTTTGAGCAGAGCAGCATCACAAGACTTTCCTTTTCTAACTTAATTTTCTAATGTAGAAAAGGTAGTGCTGTAGTTTCAAATGTATTATATTAGCAGCATAAAAACTGCCAATAGTTTAAAAACTGGAAAACAAATAGGTTAATAATGATGGTCGAATATCACCCGTTATGCTTCGACCAAAATTTTCAAAAGGCAAAAAAGTCGCCAAGCACATTGAAGCCAATGGGCGTCAAACTATGCGACAACTTTACAAACTGCGCAACTTTTTTAAACCATGCAACATTTCTTAACACTTTTTAATGGGCAAAAGAAGGCTAAATTGTTCACTCATCCCGACTCAAAAGAGCTCAGAATTTGTTTTGAGGAGTTACATGGATTTAGGGATTGAAATCACTAAAACATTTTAAATTAATTTAATAGTGACAGTCCAAGGCTAGAGTATGACATAACAATATATATATATATGGGGGCGTGGCTTGCCGTTGCTGCTGATGGACGCGTGTTAGACTGGCTCCGCTCAGACTCCCAGGCTAACTTATTGCTGTGGCAAGATTATCATGGGGAAACCACAAAAAACGAAGCAAGAGAAGGAGAAGATGGCACAGAAAAAGCAATCGCTTTCTCAAACTGAGCTTCCGCCTTTATTTTTCAAAAAAAACACGGAGCGCAGAGCTTCCAAGATGGCGCCGACCACGGTTGAGAGAGAGGAGGAATCGGATCCGCAGCGTGACACCTCGGATCTAGATAGTGAAGCAGGTGAGGAACTCTCTACTCGTACTTACCTTGCCTCTCTTCCAACGAAGTCGGATATTAAAAGCATGCTTCAGGAAATGACGCAGTCGATCAAAGAGGAGCTGCAAGATATTAAGAGAGACATGACTGCCTTGTCTACCAGGATTGATGATTCTGAACAGATTCAAAGTAAGTTGTCCTCTAATCAAAAGCTGATTTCTGCACACATACATACGCAGGACATGAAAATTTCTGATCTTCAGCGTCAGCTAGAGGATCAAGAAAATAGGGGTCGCCGCAACAATATAAGGGTTAGAGGGATCCCAGAGAGTATACAGGTGGAGGAGATAAATAAAACTCTACTGCAAATCTTTAATAGTGTACTCCACAGGGATCACGCTACAGATATCGCTATTGAGCGTGCACATCGTGTTCCAAAACCTAAAGCTGCCCCTTTGAATTCACCGAGGGATGTCCTGTGCTGCATCCACAGCTTTAAAATGAAGGAGGACATACTTAGTAAGGCTAAAGAACTTGATACTATATTATTTGAAGATAATACTATTAAGTTGTTCCAGGATGTGGCAAGATCGACTCTAATGAAGAGGAAGTTCCTCAAGCCGCTTACGGATCATTTAAGGGCAAACAGCATTTTATATCGCTGGGGATTTCCTTTTTCCATTACTGCTTCGAAAGACGGCATACAAGCAACGATACGTACACCATCTGACACGGAATTTTTTTTTCAAAGGCTACCGCTTCCGGCAATTCCTCTTCCAGGATGGCTACCAGATTCTACTCCGCTTCTTCAACTAGATTTAGATTTCCAAGTTGATTGGGCTACGATTTCGACACCGAGACGAGCATCGCGCACCCCCATGAAAAGAGGGTCAAGAGCCTCGCTTCTTTCGCCTCTACGGAATACTCCCCGTACTCCAAAAAAGTGATGGGTGACACGTAAGACTTTAATGAGACACACCAGTTAATGACTTTAGTTGCGAGCTTTTCTTTATTTTCTGTTTAGGTTTCAAGACACTGCTTTGATATATAGATAGATGTCTGGCCTGATGAACCTGAGGTTCTGTACGATTACGTTTTAGTTCACAGTTATATTGTTATTTTCCCCTCTCTATTTCTATGTAGCCTGGGAGTTTTGGCTGCTGGATGATACGTTTCTTGAAAACTCAGTTAGTCAACCGATCACCTCCCCCCACATTACCACCTTTGGTCGCTGATATAGTACAGCTAGAAGGCATACGCCTTGTAAGTCTGTAGCGACTTTTTCTTTTTGTCTCCCCTTCCCTTTTCCCTGGTTCACCCTTTCTTGATTGAACTCTTTCTCTATTATGCTTTTCTTTCCCCTTTTGTTCCCTTCTTTCCCCTATCCCTTACGTAGGACGGAAGCACGACTAATATACGGAGGAGTATTTATCAAGTTGTTCGTAGATAATTCTCATAACTGGTCTTCGATATGGCTCAATTAAGTTGCAAGGTTATGTGTTATAATGTTAATGGTCTAAATGAGCCGGTGAAGAGGGCACAGATATTCTCTGAATGTAGGAGAAACAACGCTTAGATTATCCTGCTCCAGGAAACTCATTTTAAGGAAGGGAAAACCCCTCATCTGGTAGTTAAACATTATCCTACTATATATACTAATAACAATCCGGATAGGAAAAGTTTGGGGGTTATGATATTGTTACACAAAGATATCCAATTTCAATTTAAGGATCAATTAGTAGATACAGAAGGAAGATTGTTGGCTATAAAAGGGTCAATTGCTGGTCTTAAGGTTACGATTGTAAATATGTATGTGCCTAATCATGGGCAATCCACATTTATTCAGAGGGCTCTACACCTTATTGGAACTTTTACAGAAGGTCTTCTGATTCTGGGCGGAGATTTGAACGTCACATTGAACCCTTTAGTTGACTCCTCTAAGTCTAAGACAAGTATATCTTATAAGGGTCTGAAGGGTATTAAGATAGCTCTCACGTCTTTAAACTTGGTGGATATTTGGCGTAGTTTTCATCCGAAGACGCAGGATTATACACATTTTTCAAAGGTCCATCACGGTTACACTAGAATCGATTATCTTTTTGTCTCCCAAAATTGGCTGCATTTGTTCTATCAATCAGATATAGGTCCAACTACTTTGTCGGATCATTCACCAGTCACAACCTTATTTCATATTCCTAATACTTCTAAACCAGAATTTAATTGGAAATTTAATGATCTCTTGATCCACAAACAGGATACTAAACAACGGATAAATGCAATGATTGCTAAAATATTGGAAGACAATGAGACATCAGATGTATCCGCAAAAACTCTGTGGGAAACATTAAAATGTGTTTTGAGGGGGAATATTATAGCTTTATGTAGTGCTTTTGAAATCTTATTGCAGAAATACGTCGTTTAGAACAAACGCATAAAGAGAGCATAGCAAGACAAATACTCACGGTCTTAGAAAGTAAAAGGGTACAATTGAAATCTTTACTTGACCAATATGCGTATAAAGCATATATGAGAAGTAAACATGCATTTTATGAGTTTAGCGATAAACCCACCAAACATTTCTCGAGAATATTGAATTGTCTTCAACCCAATACAACTATAATGTCAATCAAAGATCAGCAGCAACACACTCGATATGCTACTAGGGACATAGCAACTTATTTTCAACAGTTTTACCAATCTTTATATAGACTTCAAAAAGATGCCCCTTCTGCTCAGTTATGTCAGGAAATCTCTAACTTTATTCCAGGAGCTAATCTAAGACCTATGTCGGCTCAACAAAAAGATGTACTGGATAGCCCATTTACTTTAGAGGAAATATGTACCACAATTGACTCACTAGCAACAGGGAAGAGCCCTGGCCCAGATGGGTATGGAGCCCTTTATTATAAGACTTACAAAGATTCCTTAGCGCCGATACTTTTATCTTATTTTAATTCCATAAATAGGGATAATGGCTTTCATCCCCAAGCGACAGAAGCGCTTATTACGGTTATTCCTAAACCGGATAAGGATCCTCAACAATGTACCAGTTACCGCCCAATATCTTTAATCAATGTTGATCTCAAGATATATGCTAAAATGATTGCAGAAAGATTAAAAAAGTATTTACCTTTACTCATCCACCCCGATCAGACAGGTTTTATTCCCAAGAGAGAAGGAAAGGAAAATACTGTTAAGGTACTTTCCTTAATGCATTACGCTAATGCTCATGACATCCCCTCTTTTCTCCTTACTACGGATGCGGAGAAAGCCTTTGACAGGGTTTCCTGGCCTTTTTTGGATGCCACTTTGTCAGGATTTGGTTTTGGGGATATAATGAAATATAGAATTTTAGCATTGTACCAAAATCCCACGGCCAGGATACGAGTTAATGGTATATTATCTCCCAAAATTGAAATTGCTAATGGGACTAGGCAGGGGTGCCCGCTTTCCCCTTTATTGTTTGTATTAGTTTTAGAGACCTTATTGTCATATATTCGGCTAGCTCCGGATATTGCAGGCATATTTGTTAAAAACAGAGAGTATAAAATAGCAGCGTTTGCGGACGATTTGCTATTACTTATCACTAAACCTATTATTACTGTACCTAATATAATGGTGTTATTTAAGTTATTTGGGAAACTCTCTAATTTTAAAATAAATTTTAGTAAATCGGAGGCCATGAACATTAATTTGCCAAGTCAGACCCGTACCCTGTTAGAACAGAACTTTCCATTCCGTTGGACCAATACTGCTATAAAATATTTAGGTGTTAAAATACCGTCCAAATCTCATTTAATATACCAGGAAAATTTCATCCCCTTACTTAAGGTGTTGGAAAATAAAATAGAGAATTGGAAGAAATTAAGATTGTCTTGGTTCGGTAAAGTACAAACGGTTAAATCGATTCTAATGCCAAAACTTCTATATCCACTTCAGGTATTACCAGTACATATACCGCGAGCATTTTTCACCTCCATTAAATCATTGTTCTCTAGATATCTATGGTCAGATAAAAGCCCTAGGATTAAATACAATAATTTAATATGCCCAAAAGATAAGGGAGGTCTAGCGTTTCCAGACCCATATACTTACTATAGAGCAGTACATTTGGCTAGAGTGTTGGCATGGTATAATATAAAAGAATCGAAAGCCTGGTTAGACATAGAAAAAGCCCATGTTGACATCCCTTTAGAAAACCTTCTGTGGACTACTAAAGAAGTGGCTAGAAAATACGTCCGGAATCACCCCACTATCAGACCGTCTTTGGATGTATGGTTTTCCTGCAGGGAGGATCTTAACCTTGCCCCTAAGCCTTACGTACTCCAACCCTTGACTATGAATCCTGAGTTTTTGCCCAGTTTAGATCAGGGCACATTTGTAAATTGGAAATGGTATGATACCAAACCCACCAAATTGAAGGATTTTTTTAAGAGAGGGATGAGACTGTCCTTGACAAAAATACAGAAAAGGTGGGGGAGTCACCCTAGAGACCTTTGGTGTTTTAATCAATTATCCCATTATCTCTCATCTACTACTCGCATAGGTTGGGAAAGAGAAAATACCTATTGGGAAAATATCATGGAAGGTAAATACCCTGTTAAGAAACCTCTATGTGTGATCTATAAAGTGATTATACAAGCACAAAATCTTCCTGATCCGCCCTGTAAGATAAATTGGGATAAGGAAATGGGAGTGGAAATTCCTGATGAGACCTGGTGTAGTATTTTTAAGTCTCTACATAAAAGTTCGAGGGCGTCTAGGACACGGGAAACTTTGTTTAAATTAGTGACTAGGTGGTATTACACACCAATGCGTTTATCTCAGATGTATCCGGCTCACAGTAAAGAGTGTTGGAGATGTAATTTATTTGACGGTACTTTTACTCATCTTTGGGTTGATTGTATGAAACTTAAGGAATATTGGTTGTCAGTGGGCAGAACCATAAAGGATCTTACTGGGATTGAGATTGATACTTGTAAACCCCTACTGATTTTATTTCACTTAGATATAAAGTCTAAGGAGATTATACATAATGAGCTTTTCCTGCATCTTATCCAGTCTGCAAAGGCTTTAATTCCATGCAAATGGAAGTCCCCTGTACCTCCTACATATATTGAATGGATACACAAAGTGGAAGAAATTCGAAAGCTAGAGGAAATCGCTTATATTTTAAGAAATGAAAGTGGGAAATATTGGTTCATTTGGAAGCCGTGGATATTGTTTATTCAAGATAAGTAAAACTGGACTATGTTATGCACAAGCTATGATTGCTAATTCCTAGATTAACATTTTCTCTTGCCCCCTATGCTACTATTTAGACCAATTTGGTTTAAAATGTCTAATATCTGCTGACATATGACTTGTTTTATTGATATGTGAATATGTACGCCTCACTTGGCTTCCGTACTACGTCGTGATATATGTTTTTTGTATTATATAAACGATTGTGATGCTTCATCCTTATGTCCTTCCCCCATCCCCTCTCTCCTTTTTTCTTTTTTTTCTCTTCTGTTAATTTTCCTTGTTATTTCAAAAAATAAATAAATAAAGAATATTCAAAAAAAAACAATATATATATATATATATATATATATTGCTGCTTATGTGGATACATTTGGAAATCTTTAGTATGTGTATGGTAGAATGTGGGAATATATACCCAGAAAAAGCACAGAAATATTACACTGTTGAGATTCCAGAATATAATTGTGGTCGTTGTACAAGATTGATTGCACTTTCCTGGTGGCAGAACTAGAGGATAGGGACCTGTGAGCCATTATTTCAGATGACTTGAGACCAGATGATCAGTCAAGCAAAACAAAGGGACAAGCCTGAAGGCTCTTAGAGTTTACAAGGAGCTTGAAGGGTACCGATACCAAGACACAAAAGATTCTGTTGCATTTGGAATATGATAGGTTCTCTTTGTGTGTGGTTTGAATTCATTTTGTACATACGGTTTATGAGATCATCTGCCAATGTATAAGAATTTCTCTTAATTTTTTCGTGCAGAGCTCCCCTAACATAGAAATGCAGTCGGAGTAATGAGATAAAATAAAAACGGAAGGGAGGGCATGGAGATTTGTGTTCATATCATACGTATCATTCAGCACTTGCTCAGGCATCTGAGCCCATAGTATTTGGAAAGTGAGCACAAATGGCCATTTTTTTCACAGAAAGCCTAAAAGAAATTAGAGGGAAAATCTCATTCCATCACTTTCTGCTTTCCATACATTATACCGGGGACATATCTATGCAACCAAATGCTAGTTATTTATGGGAATTACTTGTCCTTGGCTCTGTCCTTTGCTACCCACCATCGCTATGTTTCACTCGGCCTCTGTAATCCATTTTGCACAATGCAGTAGGAGAGATGAATATGGTATTTGTGGAAAGCTAAGAACGTACCAGGACCAATGGCACATTTTACTGTTCTGTTTTAGAAGAACTTTGTTCTTTGTGAACAGCGCCGGATTCGCTGGGCGGGCGCCCCTAGGACGTGCGCTCCGCGCGGTCCCAGTGCCCGCCCGCACTACCACACACTGGCACTTTTGCGAGCGCCGGAGCAGAGCTCCCCACAGAGCGGCTGGGCGGCATGCCGCCCCCAAAAATGTGCCGCCCTCGGCCCGAGCCTATGTGGCCTCGCCACAAATCCGGGCCTGTTTGTGAATATTTTCAAACCTTCGAGAAATGTTTCAATCAACTCTAAGCGGGTCATTTACCAACAATGGAATTTTTATTTTTATTTTACAACTCTCTAAAAATGTGTGATTTTCCTGTATTTTTAAAAAGATTTAAAAATTTGAGATGTATTAAAGGGGTTGTTCGCCTTCAAACGACTAGTTGTTTTCAGATAGATCACCAGAAATAACAACTTTTTTCAATTACATTCTATTTTCTATGTGTCACCGTTTTTCTAATATAGAAGTGTAAATTGTAATTTTTTTCCTTCTAAAGCAGCTTTGGGAGGGGGGTCGCCGACCCTGTAAACTGTTCTAAATTGATACACTTAGTTGATACATTTCTTATCTTTGTCCCAGCTGAGCAGAATCTCTGAGTTTCATTACAGGCAGCTCTTAGAATTGATACAATAGTTGCTAATATTCCAGAGATGCTGCTGAGAAATGGATCAACTAAAGGGCAAATTTATCAAAGGTCGAGGTGAATTTTCGAATTCAAAAAAATTTTAATTTCGAGCTATTTTTGTGTTCTTCGACTAGGGAATAGTCCCAATTCGATTCGAATTTAAAAAAAAACAGAAAATTCGAATATCGAAATGTATTTATTATGTAGCGTTTTTTTGGGAAAAACTTTGAATTGAATGCAATCGAATGCGCTATTACTTCGATTCAAATGATTCAAATTTGGGCCTATTCAGCCGAACAAAAACTTCGACTTAATTTTGGTTGTTCTTTTTGAATTCGAATTTATCGACGTTTTTCAAATTCAAAATTCGACCCTTGATAAAGGTGCCCCTAAATGTTGCAAAATTGTAACAGTTTAAAATCTGCACCTGAATTACTGAGCTGCCAGGCTCAAACTGTCATTTAAAATTAGGGATGCACCTAATTTGGGATTCGGCTCGGGATTCAGACTTTTTTAGCAGGATCAGGCCGAATCCTTCTGCCCGGCCGAAACAAATCCGAATCCTAATTTGTAAACGCAAATTAGGGGCGGGGAGGGAAATCGCGTGACTTTTTGTCGCAAAACAAGGAAGTAAAAAATATTTTCTCCCTCCCACCCCTAATTTGCATTTGCAAATTAGGATTCGGATTCGCTACGGTATTCACATTCAAATTAGCAAAACTACAAGGGTACCCATATTTTTACACAGTCAGTTTTTCACATTTGATTTAATTCCATGCTACAAACTAAAAATCTTTGTTCAGAAAACCCCCCAGTACTCAGATGTTCCTGGTTTTTGAAAGACATACTGTACTGTACCACTGTTATCTTTTTTGTTGAAAGTGGAGTAAATTATTATGCAGACCGAGAGGAGTTCCCAGACTTTTTCATATGACTTTATCTTCTTACATCTGGTTTTATTTATATTTAGTAGAGGGTGGAAGGTGCTTCTGCTCTGGGACAGGAATGTGGACCAAGAGCATAAATGCAAATTCCTGGAATTTTATCGACTTCCCAGGTGACCTTACTTTGATTGGATAAGAGTGTTGAGGTGTTATTAAGCACCAATTATTGTCTTCTTTTGGTGGCACTTACCCTACAGCTTTTCACTGCTCTTTCTTTACACCTTCTAAAGGCCTTTTCTCGTCTGCTCATTCCAACCACATTGTGAGTCATACAGCGGTAATAACAGAAGTCTGCTATGAAAATCCTGTCTATTATCCCTAATATACAGTTCATTGTAAAACAGTGGGATGCGTTAGGAATACTGAAGTGTAAGACCAGGTAGTTGAGTCCTAGATTAGATACTTTTAATGCAGTCCATTGTGTTGGTACAGATTTTATTTTCATTTGTTTTGTGATATTGGACTTTCACAATTGAATTTGCAGCTGAGCAAAAAATTTTTACTGAATCTAGAATAGCAATAGAAATTTACTGTTATTACACAATACTCAGAAGCTGCTGTATTGAGCAAGGCACCCTAAATATATTCATTATAAGTGATGGGCGAATTTCTCTATTGTGTGTCAATTTGAACGCCAGAATTAAATTCAATGGGCATCCGAATAGTGTTGACGCAATGCGGTTTTGACACAAGCGACTTTTTAGACGCACGTCCAAGTTTTTTTGACGCTGGCAAATTTTCGCTGGAGTTTTGCAAATTTATTCGCCGGCGGTGAAACGTGGAAATTTGCCTAGAATTTGTGCCAAGCAAATTTATTCCCCAATCACTATTAATTATGCGTCAAATCTGAAATGTATGGGGAAACAGCTATCCTGGAATGCGTTTTATATTGTATAGTGACTCCTTACTAACGCCTGTAGTAATTCCTTAGTATCTTATGAGTACAAATATCCCCATTCCAATCGCTCTGATTAACTACCAGGGTCGGACTGGGCTGGCAGGACACCTCAAAAAAACCTGGGCACTGCATCCTCCACCAAGGGCAAATTGCACCCAGGAAAAGATAAAATAAGGAGCACATGGGGGTGCAGGGGGGTTGCAGTTGGGACAGGGAGCCCTGGGGGGAATGTGCAGGCCCTCCAGTCCGAAACTGTTAGCTGCATATATGTTACGTTATTTCGGGCAATATTAAACAAATAAAGGTTAAAGTTCAGCTAGAGCAAGGGTTACACTTGAGTTAAGTGCACTCAAGACGCAAGGCAGGGCCTTGGCTATATGGAAGGTATAAAAGAAAAGAGTAGTTATACAACAACTTACAACTTACAGGCTACTCTGTATAAAAATAAAATAAAGGACGCCAGGAGGTTCTAGCAGCAACAAAACTGAACACAATTTATTTGTCCAAGACAATTGATGCAGAGTTATACTCACTACTTACAGGGGCAAGGTATTAACAGAAGGTTGGACTGGAGTAATAGGGGCCCACCAGGACTGCCATATGAAGGCCCCTCAAGGCAGTCACCGGGGGCCCCTCCTGGCTTCCCTCTGCGCGCCTCTCAGCTTCCCTCTGCGCGTGCCTGCGTGAACGCCGGTGCACCGCGTGCCTGTGCAGAAGCGCAGCAGCAAAAGTTTTTTAAGGGCGTGCCATGATCATGGCTGCCAGGGTTCCATGAGGGCCGGGGCCCACTGGGTTTCTTCCCGGTGCCCCGCCAGCCCAGTCCGACACTGGAAGGTAATATGCCAGGACAGTCAGGTAGAGACAGCAAGATGTGGCATCACGTGGAAGCAGTTAGGGTAGTTGAAGGTGCACCTCTAGGATGGAATGCCCAGGCGTGGCCCTGATCCCATACAGTGGAATAATAAGGGAGAATGAATCGAAAGCCTGATACCCTATCCCACTGTGGTCCCCCACTCTGTAGGCTGAATCAGAGCCTAGGGGAGAGCTATTCCCTAAAACCTTGAAGGAGCACAGGCTGCTCTTGCTATTTAACCTCTCTATCTTACTCTCAGTACTGTAAAATAATATAACCTGTCTCTGGCTAAGCCTCCTTCATGGGGTCCCTGCTCCTCGACTTATCACTAGAGATACTGGTCCCAATAGGGCAGAAGAGCTTTACTGGGTCCTGGTGCACCCAGGTTGCACTAGGTTGCAGACAGGAGGCACAAAAGCTAGAAGTAGTAAAATCAAATAAAATATTTTAAACATAAAAGCTAGAAGTAGTGATGGCGAATCTGTCCTGTTTCGGCAAAAATTTGCAAAGCAGCGAAAAAAATTGTGAAGCGCATTGAAGCCAATGGGCTAATTTTTATGCAAGCGACAATTTTAATCCGCTCAGCTATTTTGTCCAAATGCATTAAAGTCGATGGGCGTCCGAATAATTTGGAAGCGCGACAATTTTCATGCGTGTGCCATTTTTGACTCGCAACTATTTTTTGTAGCAGCAATTTTTTCGCCAGCGAATTTTTGCCGCAGTTTTGAGAATTTATTCGTGGGCGGCGAAACACGGAGATTCACAGCAAATCCACTGCCACTGTTTTATTATTTCAGGTATGGGACCTGTTATCCAGAACGCTCTGAACCTGGTGTTTTCCAGATAACACATCTTTCTGTAATTTGGATCTTCATACCTTAAGTCTACTAGAGAATCATGTAAACAATAAATAAACCCAATAGGCTGGTTTTGCTTCCAATAAGGATTAATTCTATCTTAGCTGAGATCAAGTACAAGCTACTGTTTTATTATTACAGAGAAAAAGGGAATCATTTAAAAAAAATATTTGTTTAAAATGGAGTCTATGGGAGATGGCCCTCCTGTATCTTTCTGGATAATGGGTTACTGGATGACAGATCCCATACCTGTACAACCATAGCTCCTTATACAATCAGTACAGCCACGCTGAAACCACCAGGGTAGGGAATTATCTCCCTCATACCGTTCCCCACTTGTCATATTTATTCTTGTTTTAGATTTATTAGCAAAAACTACAAATAAGGACAAATTAGAACAAACCTGAATAAATCATGTGGAAATGGATTGCAAATCATAATATCACTTGACAGGGCTACAATTTATGCCTTTAATTATGCGTGCCTAGGTATAATTTGTTTTGATCGAACTAATAAAGCGACAAACTTTAAATGGTTTTTTTTTTCCTGCCGATGTTTAGATTGCGTTTTATTCCTGATCTCATAATTCGATATGGGGTTATTACAAATGCCATTGCATTGTCAATATTGTCATTTATAGTGATGGGCGAATTTATTCGACAGACACGAATTTGCGGTAAATGTGCGGCGGCAAAAAAACGAGACAAAATTTTCGCCGTTTCACAAATTTTGCTGGAAATTCGCAAATTTTTCAGCGAATCGAAATGCCCCAAATTCGTCCATCACTAGTCATTTATATTTGCCTAATATCTCTAATGACATAATGATGGAGTATGTGGTGTTGTGAACACTCTCCCAGTGGTATCAAGACAAATTCCTGGGCACCCCAATCTATTTCTAGGCCCCTCAGCTTCTAAACCATGATGAAGAAATATACGTTGTATAATAAACTACCTTACAATATTATGCTCATGGGTTTGCTGTTTGTATTAATATGGTTTTCCTGGAACTACATAATACAAGGCAGGACTGTTGGTCAGATGGGGGGATGCAACAGCTCAAGAAATGATATCCCTAAACTATATATATTTATTATATCATGTAACATCATGTAACATTGCTATATATGTTTTAAAAGGGTGCTAAACCTTAAAGGACATGTAAAGGCAAAACATAAAATCCCATTTTTACTTTCTTTAATGAAAAATAAACCTATATTCAATATACTTTACTTAAAAAATGTGTACCGTTTTTATAAGAAACCTGACTGTATGCAGTGAAATTCTCCCTTCATTTACTGCTGTGGATAGAAATTGTCAGACGGTCCCTAACTGCTCTGCAGGGAAACAATCATACTTATGAACAGCAGGGGGAGCCCCCGCCTTACTTATCAGCCATGTAGAACTCAAGCAGCTTTGTTTATGATGATCCCTAAGCAGCCCAGACCATACTGAGCATGTGCACAGTCTTGGTCTTGCAAAGATGTTTAACAAAGTTACAAGATGGTGACCCCCTGTGGCCAACTTTGAAAGCATAAGTTATTTGTTTGATTAGGCTTGTGGTGCAGTAAGTTCATGTTTATATTTAGTATACAAAATACAGCATTTCTAGCCTTATTCTATTTTAGAATTTACATGCCCTTTAAAGTTGACTTTTAATTATGTTATAGAGTGGTAGATTCTAAGCAACTTTCCAACAGGTCTTCATTATTTATTTCATCCAGGACAACGCTAATGCACTAAAATCCGAAGATGTGTCCAGGTCGCCGAACGTTGGGGAAGTTGCGCTAGCGTTACTGCTCCATGCAAAGCGAAGTTGCGCTAGTGTTGGCTAATTAGAATACAGCGGGAAGTTAAAGTTTAATGTACGTATATGTTGCAGCAAATACATTACATTACACAAGTCCAGGAAACCGTAATAAAATAAAATAAAGTTGTTATATTGCCCTACACATGAGCCCAGTGTATAGTTTATGTGCCATATGTAAGAAAATGTAGGGGGGGGGAAGCCAGTTACCCCCCAAAAAAATTACGCTATTTTTCAGCCTATCACCCTGAAAAAGGAAAAGACGCTAGCATTTTTTGGGAAATTTTCAACTATTTTTGAGGAAGTCCTGTCTACTCTATTGCACTTTGTCTGGTCTGTGGTGACGAAGGCAAGTCTGGCGCAAGAGGTAACTTTAGTAAAATCCAAATCTTAGTGAATTTGCGTAGTTACGTCCATTCGCCAGAGAGCAAATTCGCCAGGGGTAAGGGAGCGAGGTACCGCTAGACTTTATCTCCTTTGTTAACGAATTTACGCCAGCGACCATTAGTAAATCGGCAAAGTATCGAAATGACGTCACGCTGGTGAATTTTCGCCTGCAATAGTTACTTCGCCCTTTAATAAATTTTGTAAATTTGTCTCTTTGAGTTTTCCGGCTGGGGAACATATTCTTCCCCTTTAACCGTCTGCTTGAACTCTTGCAATCTGGTTTTGGCTGCAAGATGGGAACGAAAGTAGTTTCCCTTCACTGAATTGCAGCCAAATCAAACCTCTAATCCTGCCTGAAACCCTTGTTCCATTTTACTCATCTTGTTGATCCCAGCGAGGTCTTTATCGTTGCATTCGATATCTAATTGTATTTCTCTGTATTAAGGATCATTTGTTGGCAGGAAAAAAAAAATAGAGGAATTAAAAGACAAAACTGCGGTTGCCTTTCTGTGCTGACGATTTCTAAATGATGATGAGACAAGGATTGGAAGCTCCTGAAAATGACCTCTGTAAAAACGCAAACTTCATTTTGCAGTGTCATGATTATTTGATTGCAGCAAGAAGCTGTTCTAGTTTTTATAATGACCCTCTGTTAGTTCCCTAGTGATAAATACACAACATGCCAAGACATTTCTTTGCCTCTCACTAGTGGTAAGATTGTTAGGTGTAGTACTTATTGTTACTGCATAACAGACTGATGCTTTAAAGGAAAACTAAACCCTAAAAATGAATGTGGCTAAAAATGCCATATTTTATATAGTGAACTTATTGCACGAGGCTAAAGTTTGAGCTTGTCAATAGCAGCAATGATCCAGGACTTCAAACTTGTCACAGGGGGTCACCATCTTGGAAAGTGTCTGTGACACTCACATGCTCAGTGGGCTCTGATTGGCTGTTGAGAAGCTAAGCTTAGGGCTCGTCACTAATTATCCAGCAGAAAATGAGCTTCCCTGGCTGTAATATAAGCTGATGCTACAGGTTTGCTGATTATTAAATTCTGATGCTAATTGCACTGGTTTCTGTGCTGCCATGTAGTAATTATCTGTATTAATTACTAATCAGCCTTATATTGTGAATTTTCTATTCTATGTGTACTGTATATTGTGAGTGGGTCCCTAAGCTCAGTAAGTGACAGCAGCACAGAGCATGTGCTGTGAATCAGCAGAAAAGAAGATGGGGAGCTACTGGGGCATCTTTGGAGACACAGATCTTTACTGCTAAAGGGCTGTGGTTGCCTTGGGCTGGTACAGAAGCACAAAATATCATGTACAACATTTTTAGCTACTTCTTTAGTTTATCTTTCCTTGTCCTTTAAGAACAGTGAAAACAAATGAGAAACTGGGAATCTAATAATCTACAGTGCAAGGACCAGACATGGAGTAGCTTCAATTTTACCTTTAAACTTCTATTATTCTCAACAAATACGTACTTGATGCCTGCCCTTTGCCTCTTTAAGGATATTGAGAGTTGTAGTCCAACACCAGCTTGGGACTGCAGGATGAACCCTTGAAGTAGCTACATTTCAGGGTTTGGGTGAGCTCTACTGCTCACTGAGAGTATTGTGTAAAGGCACATCAACCTCCCCCCCCACCACTTAATAATATGAGCATACCTCCCAACGGTCCCATTTTCAGCGGGACAGTCCTGCTTTTGACAACTCAACCCACAGTCCCGCGTTTGTACTGAAAAGTCTCGACTTTCTCTGCACTGAACAGCCACCAGGTGCAGCTTCCATACTTTGTAACAATTTTGAGATAAGCAAATAAGTAATTGTAACAATTTAGATAAGGAGGTCCCTTGGGAAAAGTTAGACTCACAGCTTAAACTGAAAAAAAAACCACAGAAATATTTTCAAACTTTCATAACCTGCCAAATTTTGTAAAATGAACATGGTAACATGATAAATCTTTATTATCATAACCTAAATGAAAATCCACCCATCTTCCCAAACATGGATCCTCATGCTACAACCCCCATATGAACAATTAAAGGGTTTTAGGGTTTATCCCTCCTCCCAAAGCAATGGATCAAGTGTTGTCTATGCACCTCTTTTTTATACTTCTGCCCTACCCTCACATGACCATACGAGGAACCATTTGATCACAGAGGACTATATATTCTGTTGGCTGATGTCTACTTCTGGTGGAGTTTAAGGTGATCATGATCCACCAACAATTCTTTTTTTTTTTTTATTTATTTATAATTTTATTATTAATGAAAATGCAGTACAGTAAACATGAATATTCATAGGAATCCATAACAGGATGATTGAGGTAAACAAAAGTTAATTAACAAAAAGTATAAACATAACAAAACCCACCAACAATTCTTAAGGAGCAGCACTGTCATTTATGCCAGACTGCATCTGATATGAGTTCTAGAGTCCCAGTGACCACAGGCTTCATGTGTATCTTATGTGAGAGGTCTTGGCAGACTCTTGATTCCTAGAGTGTTACCAGCAATAGAAGGATATCATGGCATTTCATGCAGATGTGATCAGATTGGCTATTGACTATTTCTCCTTGTGTAGTAACCCCACAAGGATCCATTCGGCCACTGAGGGCTTTATGTTCTGTTGGCTAATGTCTACTTCTGGAGGATTATAAGGTCATCAACTTGATGAGCAAATCTGCCCTATTTATCTGGACAATCTGAAGAACAGTGACAAATTCACAAAATGAATTGAATTCAATAGATGGGGTTTTTTTCACGCACAATTCATTGAAGTCAGTGGGCAGATTTTGTCAGGTTTTTTTTCTTACTCTAAATGCAATAAAGTCAACGGGAGGTTACTTTTTTTTCTCATTCCAAATGTATTAAAGTCAAGGGGGACATGGAGGGAGGGGGTTTCTTAAGTTGTGCATTAAAGGTAATGGACTTCGCATGGATTTTTTGCTGCGGTTTTGCAAAAAAAAAAAAACCTCAACCCATGTCTGACAAAAATCTCAGCACTAGGGTTCAAACAAGAAACAGCAAGGGTCCCACCTTCCATGTCCATCTCATGTGGCCTGGTCCCTCTATACACAGCCAACCTATATACACGGGGCAGTTTAATGGACTTCGCATGGAGTTTTTGCTGCGGTTATGCAAAAAAAAAAAAAAAACCCTCAACCCATGCCTGACAAAAATCTCAGCAATAGTGTTCAAACAAGAAACTGCAAGGGTCACACCTTCCATGTCCATCTCATGTGGCCTGGTCCCTCTATACACAGCCAACCTATTTACACGGGGCAGTTTGATATTCAGACCATGCTTGTCCAGTTTTAGCCATTTAGACTCCTCAAAGTCCTGTTTCTAAATGAAGTAAGATCATTTTTTTTTATCCTCCATTTAATGTCAGCTTTTATCTTATCCGGTCCTTCACGCATCTGATAGGGGCCTCACACCGTTATCAGACTAAATGTAATCAACTGACCCAACAAGCCAGTTGCTGAGGAGTTATCTTTCTCCAATCTTCTAGTCATTTCTCATTATTTAATGTCACTTCCACTTCTACAGTATTGCAAGGATACATCCTTATCTTGCCATCGCCGAGACCCGAATACGTTTCCAACGATTAATCTTCTCCAGTGTCAGCTATCACTTCTCCTCTTACTGGGCTTGCCACTCACCTGTCATGCTAAGCCCCCGTCCCTTCACTCTTCATTTCCTCTCCGCTAGGCACTTTCTGGCGCTGACCCATTCTTTATCCTGAACGAAAGTAAAGAAATAAGGAATGTACTGTTATATTCTAAACAAATCTCTAAAACTATTTTTTTTTTATATATTTTTCCACTGAAAAATCTCTGAATGAGTCTTGTTCAGAATTAGTTTTGAATCCTGAATCCAAAATAATACCCCACCATCCACAGTTGTGATAACAGGGAATAGCTGTTTAGTGTAAAACGATAGTGCATACTAATATCCTACAATTAGCAATTCTTTTTTAAAGGATATTTTAATTTAATTTTTATACATAACTTAGAAGGATGATTTTAATTGAATAAATGTCAATTAAATATCAATTAAATAAAAAAATATTCAGATTTTCATAAAATGTGTATATTTTAAAACGTGCTTGTTTGTTTTTCTTCTTGCCTGGTTGTTCCCATCTTAAAGAATCTGTAACAGGTCTGGGATCAGTTATCTGGAAACCAGTTATCCATAAAGCTTCGAATTATGGAAAGATTGTCTCCCATAGACTCCATTATAATCAAATAATCCAAATTCTAAAAATGATTTCCTTTTTCTCTGTAATAATAAAACAGTACCTTGTACTTGATCCCAACTAAGATATAATTAATCCTTATTGGAAGCAAAACCAGCCTATTGGGTTTATTTAATGTTTACAAGATTTTCTAGTAGTCTTAAGGTATTAAGATCCAAATTAAGTAAAGATTCATTATCTGGAAACCACTAGGTCTTGAGCATTCTGGATAGCATCCATACTTCCCATCCCAAACTTGTATAGGAAACACGCATTAAATGATTAAAACACTTCATTAGCTGGAAATTTAATTGCCAGAGATTGGTACAAATTTCCATTTATTCACAGAATGGAAAAAAAAAATTAGCAAATTAGCTTATGAATCTCCATTTAAGAGTATTTGCCACAAATTGGCTTTCAATGTTTTTCAGTTTTTTAACAAATACTAATTAGTAGTTTGTTAAATGTCAAATTAATTTGTAAATCTGTAATGTAAAAAAAAAAAGTAATTAGTTTGCATTGCAAATTAAATATTTTATTTGCATATCTCTATTAACCATATTGAAAATGAAATTGTTAGATTTAACAAATGTTTGAATATGTTTTAGTATGATGCATGCTATTTAAAGAGCAATAAATTACAGGAGCTGGTTGTGTGCTAATAAACCATTAGTGATGGGCAAATTTATTCCTGCGATTCGCTACCAGCGAAAATTCAGTTCTGATGCATTTTCAAGTCAAAAATGAGACGCCGGCGGCGTTTCGTGAATTTTTCGCCATTTCGCGAATTTTGCAGGAAATTCGCAAATTTTCTGGCGAATCCAAATGGGACAAGTTCGCCTATCACTATTAACCATATATATAACTGTACAACATTCTTTCTATCAAGCTCTAGATACAACAGAAACAAATTTTGTGCCCTCTGCAGGAAAAGTGTGTTCACATATTTTTTTTCCTGTTCAGTGTCGATTAGTATTAACATGACCACTGTTAGGGGTTATTTATCAAGGGTCGAATTTGAAAAAATTCGAAATTCTAATTCAAAAAGACCGAAATTAAGTCAAATTTTTTTTCCCCGAATTTGAAATAAGTTTTTCCCACAAAAATGTTGATTTTTCAAAGTCCACCAATTGACTCCAAATAGGTTCTAGAAAGTCCCCCATATGCTAAAACAGCAATTCAGCAGGTTTTAGATGCCAAATGGTCTAAGTTGAATTTTTAAAGAGACAGTACATGATAAATGTCGATATTCGAATTTTCTAATTTTTTTCAAATTCAAATTGAATTTGGACTATTCCCTAGTCAAAGTACACAAAAAATAGCTTGAAATCCAAATGTTTTGATTTTAAAAATTCACCTCCACCTTTGATAAATCTGCCCCTTAATCTCAAAGCTGAATAAATGATCCAAAAGCAAAATGCAATTCGATCCATCAAGGAAGGCCTGAGGAAGGAAGACATCTTATTTGAAAGGAAAGTTTTTCACTCTATGGGGCCGATTCACTAAGGGTCGAATATCGAGGGTTAATTAACCCTCGATATTCGACTAGGAATTAAAATCCTTTGACTTCGAATATCGAAGTCGAAGGATTTAGCGCAGATAGTTCGATCGAACGATCGAAGGATAATTCCTTCGATCCAACGATCGAAGGATAATTCCTTCGATCGAACGATTAAATCCTTCGAATCGAACGATTCGAAGGATTTAAATCCAACGATCGAAGGAATATCCTTCGATCAAAAAAAGTTAGCCAAGGCTATGGGGACCTTCCCCATAGCCTAACATTGACTTCGGTAGCTTTTAGATTGCGAACTAGGGGGTCAAAGTTTTTTTTATAGAGACAGTACTTTGACTATCGAATGGTCGAATAGTCAAACGATTTCTAGTTTGAATCCTTCGATTCGAAGTCGTAGTCATAGTCGAAGGTCGAATTAGCCCATTCGATGGTCGAAGAAGCCCAAAAAAAACTTTGAAATTCGAAGTTTTTTAACTTCGAATCCTTCACTCGAAGTTAGTGAATCGACCCCTAAGTGTATTTATCCCATACATATTGCCAGGAGATGCTTCCAACATAAAGATGTCCATTCAACTTGACATTTCCCGCCATATGCAAATTAACCAGAGCGCAAGACGTCTAGCCAATTAGCGCTAGGCAGAAATGAAAGCTAGCTCATCTTTGCTTTGAATTGTTCGCATTGGCTGAGTAACGCTAGTGAAAAGTCCACGACGAAACTCGCATTTTAGTGAATTAGCGTTGTCTGAGCGAATTTTTGCCAGGCGGAGTGTAGCGATGGGTGCGAAGTGGTCGCTGGTGACTTTTCACCAGTTAGTGAATCTGCCCCCAGGAGTATTCTCATATATTCTCTCTGTCTGTGTAATGCAATGCCCTATTAATGAGCAATTTTGCAATTTCAATATATTGTAGTACATAAAGTCAACTTACCAATATTTTAGGGCCCTGTGTTGAATTTGCTGTGAGGTTTCTCCAATTGGATGATGGATCATGACTAGTTCCTATCCATAGGTTATATAACAGGAGGAAGCTCATGACTTGGTCTTTAACTAGTCCTAGGAGTGGATGAGCTGGGAGCCTGGAATGTAAAGCCCAACAACATTTGGGAGGTTGCCATAACAGGGACCCAGTGAACAACTGGGCTGTGAATAGAAGTTTTTGTCTTAACACATTTATAAAAGCTGTGAGTTAGACAGGTCAGCGTAGCAGGAGTAGTATTTGGCTCCACTGAGGAGTGGTATTGTGGAGTTAAGTTTCCAATGAGACACCCACCTAAGTGTAGGGCCCAAAAACTGTAAAGGGACTAGTTTAGTTTTATCCCTGAGTCTTCCACTGGAGGGTATCTATTACATGGACGTGGGCCTGAGTAGTAAGACTAATCCTTTAAAACGTCACAAGTTCCATCTGCTAGTGAGTGTTGGTACCTGACCCTTTTTCAACTGTTAACCCACCACTGAAGACTTTCTTTATTTGTTGTACTCAGGCTAGTACTTTAATTTGTTTACCATGGGTCAATAAAATAATATCTATGTTTAAGAATCGTTGGCACCTAATTCCTGTTTACTTCCCGTCTGCATTGAGGAACACAGTTCTACTGAATTATGCCCCTCTTTTTACCTGTCACAATCGCATGCTATTTATATTTTGTGGGGGAAAAGGGACCCCTTCCAACTGGCATTGCTAGCTGGGTACTTCATAATTTACTGTCAAGTTAAAGTAAATGGAAGGATTAAACTTATAAATAGACCCTATTTGAAGCTTTAGAAACATCCATTCCTCTCTGAATCGTCTACAGACTTCACTTGGATAATGTTTAACTTAGCATTTACCTTAAGCAGAAGGAGTCACTTGAGCTTTGCTTAGTCGTCTCCCAGCAGGTGCAGGGAATAAACATTCATTTTCTCCATGAAACACTGTAAGTGATGCCAACACAAATTACTAGCATCTTAACCCCAAGGACTTTTAAAGGAAAACGGCATGAAATATTTATCTAAGCTTTGAGTGAATGCTAACACATTAATGCTTGTTACTAGGGCCCTAATCTGTGTTATCATTAAAACAAAATTAACTGAAAAATAGGGAAAATATACATTAATTCTGATATTTCAAATGTCAACCTAAATCCCCCAGGAGCATTTTAAGCCTATGAAATATGTAAAGCCTTGATAAGAGTAAAATAATAAGTAATACAGAGTAGAATAGAACTTGTGATTGGATTCGAGCAGACTGATATTTGCATTTGTAAAGCTAACAATTAGTGATGGGCGAATAAATTCACCAGTCACAAATTCACTGCGAATTTCTGTGTTTCTACGCTGGCGAAAAAATTTGCGTCAAAAATTTTCGGACACATGGCAGAAAGGTCACTCACGTCAAAACCGTTGCGCGCCAACATTATTCGGACTTTAATGCCGGTGTCAAAATTGACACGAGCGTCAGAATTTACATGGGCATCAAAATTGATGCAAGCGTCAGAATTGAGGTGGGCATCAAAATTCGTGTTTCGCTAATTTTTTGGCGAAACGAAACAGGACAAATTCGTCCATCACTACTCATAAGATATGTGCAGAATCACACTTGTTTATGATTATAACCAGATGAGACCACTCCTGTTATGTTGATGGAAAGTATGAGTATGTTGATGGAAAGTATGAGTATGTTGATGGAAAGTATGAGTATGTTGATGGTATCCCACCAAATGCACCAATTATGTACATTTGGACCTCTATATGTGATCATGTTCCATCAAAGAACTGATGCTCACCGAACTTGGACACATTTTTGGAATATATTTCTCATGATGCTCCCCGGCTTAAGGGTTAGGCTAGTCAGTTACAGTAAAAAGACAGAATGGTGGAAGATTAGCAATAGTGGCTTAGGTCTACACTGTCACAGTTTTACTGACAATTTAAATTGATCCACTAAACCCTGTGCATAAGATCCACCATTTCTAATCAAATAAATGTATTTTATATTAAAATGTTTTACATCATAGAGTAATAATGGAACTATCAAGCATGGATACGTTTCTTGAGTATTGTTTTAACTCGTTTGTGAGTAGTGCAAGGAGTGGAACAAAATAATGTTGAACCCAAATCAAACACCTACTTTTAGGGGGTTATTTACTAAAATTTGAAAATTTCTCAGTATTTTTTTTAAAACCACTTTGGCCAAATTTCCGCAGACGTTCCCTATTTATCAATACATTTTCCCAAAAAAAAAAACCTCTGGCGCCGGAAAAGACTCGATAAAATCATTAAAATAATCAGAATCATACAATTTTTTTGGATTTGTCTCTGGAACTACTGTATGACTTTTTTTGAATTTGACGTCTGAAAACTGTGACTTTTTTGGACTATCGCTAGTGATGGGTACATTTGGGGCGTTTCGCTTCGCCAAAAAATTCGCCGCAAATTCGCACCTGGCAAATAAATTCGCCCATCACTAATTATCGCTTGAAAATCGCTAATTATTTAACAAAAGCCAGAGCAGATCAGGATCTTCCAATTGTAAACTGGACCTCTGCCATTGACTTCTACATGAATTCAGCAGGTCTGAGATGGAGTACTTTTTTAATCAAACTTTTAACAACATCAGCGTTTACTGGGTTTTTTCCCCTACAAAAAAATGGTCTTTTCCCCTTTAAATCTCCAAACAGAAAAAATCGGACCTTAATAAATAACCCCTACATCAACAAAAATCTTTTATATAATAACACGTCCTCAACATATGTGTTTTTTTTGTTCACTTATACCACAGGGTTGTAGGTACTTATGTTTACCCTAGGCCTATGGGGTCTGTTTGCTAACATTCACTTTTCTATTTTTTCTACCAACCTCAACAAATTTGTGGTTTTCCTATATTTCTTGAAAATTCTAAAAACTTGAAATATTTTACGTGTAAAAAACCATGAAGACCTCTAATACAAATATTCACCAAGTAAAAGTCTGATACAAGTCAATGGGGGCTGCGCTAGAACATTTTTAATCAATTCAGAATTCTGTAGGTTTTCAATTTACTAAGGAATTAGTTTTTATCCTTTTAGGACATTAAGTGGTTTTTTTTTCATTTCTGCTTTTTAAATTTTGAATCTTTTAATATATTCCATGACATTTGTGATTTTACAGAAAGTGAGTTTAGTCTTGGTTTCAAAAACCTCTAAAACCACTACAATGAGAATGTTGATAAAAAGGCCTCCACGTGTTTCATCCCCCAAACATTCTTTAAGGGCCTCCTGACTAGCCACATGGCCAAGCTTCCAATTCCTTATTCACAATCAGGCTTTCTCCAGTAGTGGCAACCTGTGGGATTCAGGATTTGTACCACTGCCCAATAATACAGGTATAAGGCATTGGATTATGATGTTTCTTTAAAGTAGAGCTTGCCTCCAAATGACATTGTTGACTGTGATAATCATTTATGTAACTTTAGGAATTTTCAACACATGCTTATGATGGCTGAACTAATCCAAACCTTATTATTAATCAAACTAGATAAAAGATTTTTATGGTATAGTTTTTATTTCTAAATTACACTGTTTACTCTGCAAACAATTAACTCTATCATGTAAAATGTAATCCCTTACCCAACAAGTGCATTTTTTTAGTTGTAATATTGGTGTGTAGGTGCATCTCAGGTCATTTTGCCTGGTCATGTGCTTTCAGAAAGAGCCAGCACTTTAGGATGGAACTACTTTCTTGCAGGCTGTTGTTTCTCCTACTCAATGTAACTGAATCTCAGTGGGACCTGGATTTTACTATTGAGTGCTGTTCTTAGATCTACCAGGCAGCTGTTATCTGGTTACTTTCCCATTGTTCTGATGTTGGGCTGCTGGGAGGGGGAAGGAAGGGGGTGATATAACTCACACTTGCAGTGCAGCAGTAAATACTGACTGAAGTTTTTCAGAGCACAAGTCACATGACTGGGGGCACCTGGAAACTGATAATATGTCTAGCCCCATGTCAGGTTTTAAAATTAAATATTAAAGAAATTAATTTACTCTTTTGAAAAACAAATTTGAGTGCAGAAATCTTCTAGAGCAACACTGTTAAATGATGAATTTTGTGCATGCTTTCCCATGACAGCATCCTTTTAATTTCCCTAAAAAATCTCCTTTAATTCCAACCTTTGAGAGATCGTTTTTGGAATAAAGCAAAAATTAAATAGTCCTCTATGAAAAATCTGGAGCCACACATCACTATCTCAAGCATCAGTATAGGTGTTTTACAGCCCAAGAATGCTTTGAGGTTTTTGCCATTTTGATTTAAAATGAATGGGATCCACGTGTGGTGTGTGTGGTGCTTGTTATACAGCCAATGTGCCAAGCTGAACAATTCTAGGTGTGCTGCAGTCAAATGCAACTTAATTGGGTCTCACCAACCAAAAGGCTTCCGAATTGTCCTATCCCTGGCTGCAAGCCTTTCTGAACAGCAGCCAATCATTGCCCCGGAGCCCTTGTGCTAGAGTCCTGCAGCGGGTTAGGTACCCGCGGGTACCCGTGGGTTACCCACAAAAAAAGCAAGTACCCTGCGGAATGAGGGAAGAATTTTCAGGTCCGGGTATAGAAGCGGGTCTGCAGGTCACGTGTCTGTGGGTTGTAGGTCGGGTTGCAGGTCTCATCTAAATTTCTTATCTTATGATATATTGTCTGTATTTTACTCCTTTTAAAATTTTACAAAACTTAGTTCGTCCACACCCACTTTTGAAGATGTCACTTCCGGGTTCGCAGCAAAATCACTTCCTGTTTGATGGTGGTCAGCGGATTGCGGGTCGGGTTGCGGATAAGGCAGTTGCGGTCCTGGGTCGTGTAGTGGATCAAACTTGGTAAATATACTGGTTGCAGTTTGGGTCGCGGGCCGGGGTCTTAGAAATTGGTTCCGCGCAGGACTCTACCTTGTGCCACAAACCAAACCCCCGACAAGAAGTCCAAAGCCTTTCACTGTCGCACAATTCAGAGGAATTTAAATTTGTTTTTCATTTTCAGAGCAATAAAAAAACTCATTTAGAGGGACTTTGCTTGACACGCTATTCTTGATATACAATTTAGAACAGCAGAAAATATTTACATGGAAGGGGAAACTCTGGAAGCTTTTATTTCGTAAATAAAACTTATAAATAAAACGTCAGGCACATAAAATACTGACAAGCAGACAGCAGCCTGGGATTTAGCCCAGTAAATCAGCATGTCAGAGACAAATTAACTTTCCAGCCCTAAGCTGATCTGGGATGGTTTTATTTAACTAGGTCTTCCCAATTAGTGACCCGGCATTTGGGAGGCCATGGTTTTTCAATGGTTAGAATAAGCAAGGTTTTAGTGATGATAAATAGTTTTTTTAAGAAACAATAACACTGAAAACGATGTTTCTTTTGTATTAAAAACATATGAAGGTAAAATATCATCCTGAGAAGTGGCTCATAGAAATGCCATGTTGTTGCTGATGCTTTGAGGCTAATTATAGTGATTATTGTAATAATACAATTATTTCAACATTTCATGTATAGTAGAAAATATTCAAAATCCAGTTTTTGCAACAATTTAAGAAAATTACTACAAAAAAGATTTTTTTAAGAATTCAAAATTTCCAAACCTGAAAATTATCCTTCGAATGGAAAAATTCAGCTGCTAAAACCTGTCAAGGTCAAGTTGAATTCTTTTCAAAACAACAACTTTTTCAAATCTGTGTGATTTTTGTGACGTTCAAGTATTTTTAAAGTAAGAATAAACCCAAGATGTATCCTGAAAATGAAAAACATTCAGCAGCTAAAACTAGGCAAGGTCAACAAAAGTCAATGGGAAGAGTATTTCTAACATTCCAACTATTTTATAATTGAATTATTTTAAAAACTTCTTTGTAATTTTGTGACAATCAAGTATTTTTTGAGTATGAATAACCCTAATTGAATTTTTCTGATTTGAGTTGTTTCCTAATTCAATATTTCCGAACTGGAATTTTCAAGATGTATCCTTAAAACTCAGCAACTAAAAGTCAATTGGAAGAATATTTCCAACATTTCAACCATTTTAGAATGGCATTTTTAATGGAAACAATGTCATTTTGGTGACAATTAAGTTTTTTTGAACAAGAATAAATCTATTTGGGGTTTTCTGATGAAAGGTTTTTCCATATTCAAGATTTTCAAATCTCAAGGTGTATCCTTAAAATTAAAAAGTCAGCAGCTAAAACCAGAGGAGGTCAACTAAAGTCAATGGGAGGAGTATTTGCAACATTCCAGCTATTTTATGTGGGTTTTCTTTCAAAAAGACCTGTTTTTAAAAAGTTTTTCAAATGCTCTCATTTTCATGACATTCAAGTATTTTTTTAAGTAGGAATACACATAAGTGAGTTTTTCTGATTTTAGTTTTTTTTCCGAATTCAAATTTTCCAAACTGGAATTTTCAATATCTATCCTTAAAATGAAAAAAAAAAAAAAAAAACAGCAGCTAAAACCTGAGAAGCTCAACATTCCAGCTATTTTACAAATTTTTTTTTACCTATTTCTAAAAACTTTTTTTTCCAAACAACGTGATTTTCATGACATTTTAAGTATTTTCTTTAAGTAGACATAAACCTAGTTGAGTTTTTCTGAATTTAATGTTTTTTCTTTATTCAAGATTTCCAAACTGGAATTCAACGGGGCCGATTCACTAACTTTCGAAGTTTTTTTTGGGCTACTTCGACCATCGAATGGGCTACTTCGAACTTCGACTAGGACTACGACTTCGAATCGAAAGATTTGAAGAAAAATCGCTCGACTATTCGACCATTTGATAGTCGAAGTACTGTCTCTTTAAAAAATACTTTGACCCCCTAGTTCGCCATCTAAAAGCTACCGAAGTCAATGTTAGCCTATGGGGAAGGTCCCCATAGGCTTGGCTAACTTTTTTTGATCGAAGGATATTCCTTCGATCGTTGGATTTAAATCCTTCGAATCGATTTTATCGTTCGATCGAAGGAATAATCCTTTGATCATTCGATCGAACTATCTGCGCTAAATCCTTCGACTTCGATATTCGAAGTCGAAGGATTTCAATTCCTAGTCGAATATCGAGGGTTAATTAACCCTCGATATTCGACCCTTAGTGAATCGGCCCCAACATGTATCATTAAAATAAAAAGATTCAACAGCTAAAACACAAGGAGGTCAACATTCCAGCTACCGGTATTTTGTAATAGATTTCTTTTTTTTCAAAGGGTTTTTTTTATAAATTGTTTAAAATTTAAAAATTTTGTTGTCCTGATGTCTAAGTATTTTTTTTAAGTAGTAATAAACATAATGGAGTTTTTCTGATTTGGGGTTTTTCAAAAATATAAAACTATAAAAAAGGTTTTCACGGGAAAATCTTGATGGCACGCCCCCTTAATCAACCCGTGTGCCATTGCAAGTTTTTGCCTATGTTCCAAATAGTGTTCCATAACACTGTACATTTTGCTACTGGTTGTCACTCACAATTCATTTGTATTCCATGCGTTGAACAGATTGCACGGTCTCTTGCTGCAATCACGGCTTCAGTTTCCAGCGACTTCTGCCTCCGAATGAACGCCGCTTGTGTTTTTTGCTTTTAAAAGCAGCGTCATTTATAGGAACATTTTTGTGGCTCCTTGGGGAACCATGTCGTTTGCATTAAATAAAAAAAGAATTTGTTCCATGAAATACAGTTACTGTAAAACAGTAATGTGCTACAGAAAAAGAGCCGGCAGTTTGTAGGCTGACGGATGCGCCTGTGCTTTGAAGCAATAATACAGAGCCAGTGCCATTTACTCGACATAAACACTCCAAGGCTTTTATTTAACAAAAACAGAGATGTTGATGATACGAGGCAATGACAAGTAGAGGGCACCAGTGTGCTGGAAAAATTTAGCTCTGATAGTAACAGAGTGTACAGTATGTGCAATATGCTGCAGAAGTATACTGAATGCTTGCGATCTGGGATTTTCCATATAATAGAGCCTTCTGTAATTTGGATCTTCATACCTTAAGTATACTTAAAAATTATTTAAACATGAATTGTTTTGCCTCCAGTAAGGATTAATTATTAGTGATGGGCGAATTTATTCGCCAGGCGCGAATTCGCGGGGAATTTGCGCGATTCGCCACCGGCGAATACATTTGCGAAACATCCGTGAAAATTCGGTTGCGAAAATTCACCAGCGTCAAAAAAAAATAGACGCCGCTGCATTTTTGCCGTTTTCGGCGAAGCGCAGTGGCGCAAATTCGCCCATCACTATTAATTATATCTTAGTTGTTTTTTATATACAAGTTTGAATTTTTTCTATGGTTCCCTCCTGGGTTTCATTGTACAACTAGGCTGCTGGAAAACCTATTACTTTAGTGGTCTAAAACCTGACCATGGGTTCAAAATTATATACAGGTGTGGGACCTGTTATCCAGAAACCTGTTATCCAGATAGCTCCGTATTACGGAAAGGCCGTCTCCCATAGACCATTTTATCCAACTAATTCAAATTTTTAAAAATAATTTCCTTTTTCTCTGTAATAATAAAACAGTATCTTGTACTTGATCCCAACTAAGATATAATTAATTCTTATTAGAAGCAAAACCAGCCTATTGGGTTTATTTAGGGGCAGAATTATCAAGGGTCAAATTTAGAGTTCATGGGAGTTTGTAAAAACTCCCATGAACTCACATGAACTCAAAATTCGATTAAAAAAACGACCAATTAAAATTGTTCAAAAAACTCGGATGAATGGGATCGACCCACAAACTAGAAAATTCTATTTGAGTTTTTTCTCCAAAAAAAAATTGATTTTCAGGAAGGCTCCAAACACCAAATTTATTCCATGGTGTCCCCCATAGGCTAAAATAGCAATTTGTCAGGTTTAAGGTGGCGAATAGTCAAATCCAAACTCTTAAAGAGGCAAGTACTTGATAAATTTCGAAAATCGAATTCAAATTTTTTTTTAAAAACCATAAACAAATTTCAACTAATCCTTAGTCGAATTCCACTAAAAAACTCCAAAATTTGAACTTCAAAATTTGAAATCCAAATTCTAAATTTGAATTTTTATTTCGACCCATGATAAATCTGCTCCATAATGTTTACATGATTTTCTCATAGACTGAAGGTATGAAGATCCAAATTATGGAAAGATCTGTTGTCCAGAAAATCCCAGGTCCTGAGCATTCTGGATAACAGGTCCTATACCTGTATACTCATATTAGAGATGATTATTATAGATCCAAACATGAAAAGGTCCTTTAAGATGAAGGTGGAAGAATATATTTTTCCTTTCACCGGTCTGATGTGTAGGGACACATGAAATCTGCATGCCATTCCCTCTTAAATATTTTACATTCTGCCTGATTTCTGACTTGAAATGGTTCCTATGTATGCTACAAATTAAATATTAAATATATCCATATATACATAGGCAAAATATTTTTGCTACGAGGCTAATTTTCCTTTGGGAATATACATTTGTGAAGGTGTAAAGGTCATGTGTCGCTCCTTTGATGTAAAAATAAAATCAATAATTCAAAGAGTTTACATTGTGAATTAAAACTGAATTCAATCACAGGTCACATGTGCAGCGCCTGGGGGAACCTGGAGCAACGGCAGTGGTGGTGGCCCAGCCTGAAGGTTACTTTGATGGAGATCTGAGGAGAATGCTCTCCTAGATATATCCATCTTAAAGGTCAATAAGGGTAAAATCTGGGGATTTAAAACATATTTGATATCCTCAGTATTCTGGGAACTAGGACTGAATGGCTGATACACCAATGTTTGCCTCACTTTGTGACCTAATTGAATGCTATGGATGGTTCTAAGTAAATGTTGAACCTACTTTTCTATCTTATACTGTATGTGCTCTATCAGATACTTGGATTAGCTACAAGTAGTATTCAATGGGTTTTAGGTAGTGATGGGCGAATTTGTCCCATTTTGCTTCTCCAAAAAATTAGCGGAACACGAATTTTGACGTCTGCGTTAATTCTGATGCTTGCATCAATTTTGACGCCAGCGTTAACGTCAATGGGCGTTCAAATAATGTTGACGTTTTGATGCGATCGACTTTTCCGACCCGCGTCTAAAATTTTCTGATGCCGGCGAATTTTCGTTTAATGTTTCAGTGTTGCCTATACATACGGGCATCCGTTATCTTGAAACCTGTTATCCACAAATTAAAGGAAGACCATCTCCCATATAGACTCGATTTTAATAAAATTATTACAATTTTCTAGAAATCATTTCCTTTTTTCTCTGTACTAATAAAAACGATATCAACTAAGATATAACTTATTGGGTTTAATAAATGTTAAAATGTTATTTTAGTCGACTCAAGGTATGACGATCCAAATTACGGAAAGATTCATTATCTGGAAAAAAAACAGGCCCCAATCATTCTGAATAACATGTTCTATACAGTGATAGGTGAATGTAACATGTTTTGTCGAAATTTTGTGAAACTGCAAAAAATGTCCCAAATGCATTGAAGTCTATGGGCAACATTTTTTTTTTTTTGACGCGTAACAATTTTTTTTTCACCCATTGGAGTCTATGGCATCTTTTTTACAGAGAAAATTTTTCCTCCATTTTCCTCCATTACTCTCAAATAGTGACGGTTCAGACGCTGGTGCCCATGTAGACGGCAACAACAATAAACGGATGCCCATTGACTTTAATGGGCGCCAGCGTCAGCTTTGTCACCGGTGTCAAAATCGATGTTTAGTTAATTTTTCGCCAGAAATTTGTGAAATACGTGGCGAAGCGAAACAGGACAAATTCGCCCATCACTACTCTCAAACTGTCTGTCCCCAGTCATCCATAATGACCCATATTCCATGTCAATACAGGTATGGGGCCTGTTATCCAGAATGCTTTGGACATGGGGCTTTCCAGATAACAGATCTTCCCATAATTTGGATTTTGATACCTTAAGTCTACCAGAAAATCATGTAAACATTAAATAACCCCAATAGGCTGGTGTTGCTTCCAATGAGAATTAATTATATCTTAGTTGGGATCAAGCACAAGGTATTGTTTTATTATTACAGAGAAAAGGGAAATACTTTTTAAAAATTAGGATTATTTGATTATAATGGAGTCTATGGGAGACCACCTTTCTGTAATTTGGAGTTTTCTGGATTAGGGGTTTCCGGATAACAGCTCACATACCTGTATCTCTACATATTAAGCACAATTAGGCAGAAACAGCCTGTCTTTGCTCATGGCTTATACAAATACATACTGAATAGCTATTCCGCTATACAGAGGAAAATAAATATTTATTATATTGGGCACCAGGAAATCTCACTAACAATGATCCCTATTAATGAGCCAAACACCAACCTTTTCACTATTTGACTTTAGAGAATAAAGAATAAAACGTATTCACGTGCCGTGTAACAGAGGGAGGCCGTTCCTGGGGAATAAATCTCCCGTTGATGGAAGGGTCATGCTGTGCAAGTATAAGAGAGGGCACTCTGGGAATACAGGAGAATGTAGAAGCTAATTGGAAAGGTTAATTTATTCATGAAAAACTCCTCTATATATCAGTTTGACTTGGGAGGCGATGACAAAAAAATAAAGTGTAAGCAAACAGAATATTTATTAGTTTAGCAGAGAGTCTAAGTGGCTCTCAAGGAAGCATTTCATTTTAAAGCCACATTCTGGTCTCCATCAAATATTAATTGATTCTGGGCGTGAAGTGCTTATTAGGGGCATATTGATGAAAAGGAGAAGCGTGCTTGTTTGTGATATAAAGGGTAAACAAACCTGCTACCATCATTAATAGGAATATCTGAAGTCAGTGGGTCTCTGTATCAGTGATTTCTACCTTTTTGGATTCAAACCCCTGGGTCACTGACCCTGGCAACCAAAAAAAAAAAAAGCATTAAAGCTTTAATTCTATTGTTATTCTTGCTTTTTATTGCTCAGTCTCTTGTCTTCACAAGATTTCAAAATCACTCAATGTGTAATTACCCCTAGCAACTAGATAACAAGTAGTCATCCAAGTCCTTTTTTTAGGCATTATTAGCCATTAATAGCCATCACAACATCGCCAGGCAGGGCACCCCTCAACCTGATTATCCGCATCATGAAGAACCACTTACACTTCTTCAAGTAGAGATTCTGTTCCTCAAATCCAAATGGGTGGCCTTGGATTTTTTGATCCTTTCTATGTGAACAATATATCCCCAGCTACCAGTCTATAATGCCCTCAAATGTACTTGTAAAGACTAAACATGTCCCCTCGCAAAAGTTTGAATTCCTCATAGTTTAATTGCTTGATTACTTTCACCAGCATAGTTGCACCTATGGGGTGAGGGTACCTATAATGGTCTATGATGAGTCATAAATATGAAGCAACAGAATTCTTAATTAGGGATGGGCGAATTTGGAACGTTTCGCCGAAAAATTTGTGAATTTCCTGTAAAATTTTGACGCCGGCTTCCGTTTTTGGGAAATTGCTCCGGCATCCAAAAAAACGGATGCTGCCGTCCATTTTTTTTGAGGCCAGCGAATTTTCTCTGCGGTTTCTCAAATCTATTTGCCAGCGCCGAATTGCGGGAATTCGCAGCGAATTTGCGCCTGCCAAATAAATTCACCCATCACTATTCCTAATGAATCAGATGAAAGTTGAGTGTATTACTGGCCAGACGGGGTTGACTTTGACGTAGTTGTTTAGCTTAAATATATTGCAATATATGGACAAACGATCCCTGTTTTGTTTAAAGGGGAAGGCATTTTTCAGTAGCTTAAGGCACAAAATGTCTCAATGTCTTAAATATATTGATAATGGGTTGAGTGCAGAGGACCTCTTGTATTTATCTTAAATCTGAAGGCAATATTCCACTGAGGATTTTACAGATGGAGTCATCATTTTTCAGCCATGTTGAATATAAAGTGATTTAAAACATTTTTATGAGCATGAGCCTCACAATTACTGCCAATTATGTATCATCTACACCAGTTATCCCCAACCAGTGGCACGTTAACAATATGTTACTCACCAACCCCTTTGATGTTGCTCTTGGTGACCTCAAAGCAGGAGCTTATTTTTGAATTCCAAGCTTGAAAGCAAGTTTTAATTGCATAAAAACTAAGTATAGTGCCAAGTAGAGCCTCTTGTAGACTGCCAGTCCACATTGGGGCTACCCAATAGCCAATCACAGACCTTATTTGGTACCCAGGGACTTTTTCATGTTGATATTGTTCCCCAACTCTTTTTAGATTTGAATGTGGCTCATGGGTGATAAAGTTTGGGGACCCCTGATCTACACCATATGATACACATAAACAAATCATGGTGACGCCATCAATAATTGCCTTATAAATATCTCACAATGCCGAAGATATCACGTTTTTGTTATTATTATAGTATCTTTGATCTATATAACTAATGTTTTCCTCTAGTTCAATCTCTTAATTCATTTATTTTTCTTTCAAACAATGTACAGTTTGACCGCTGCTATAATAATGAAGCTCACTTGTCTAAAATTATTCAAATGACCCGATAAACTCAAAACCGAGTTTCCGTTGACTTGGATACATTTCAGAAGGCAAAACAAGAGAATTAGTCTTGAAGAACACATTAAGGCCAGTGAGATTACTTTCACAAAAATCAGTTTATGATTAGAGTATAATTGAAGCGAGCCTGCTCTTGTTTAAGATGTGCATGACATGCATATTCTATTATGTAGTGAACTAAATGATATTTTTTTAATCCTTTAATCTGCTTTACTACAATATTAAATGCAGGAAAGGTCCCAGAGGCCACATATTCCCTTCATTGAATTGTTCTGCAAGCCGTATCAGGTTCTCATTAAAAGATAGTCTACAAAAAAAAAGTATTTTCTAGTTTTTGGCAAGTCTTTCGGCCTTTATTTTCTTCATTTGTGGTCTTGTCTTTATTTTGTTGTACAGGTATGAGACCTGTTATCCAGAATGCTTGGGACCTGGGGGGGGTTCTGGATAATGGATCTTTCTGTAATTGGGATCTTCATAGCGTAAGTTTACTATAAAATCATGAAAATATTAAATAAACCCAATCATGGCAGGATTTACATAGTGGGCGCTCCTAGGCCTACTGCCGTTTGTTGCCCCATCCCCTCCCCTTTATTCGGGCAGATTTTCTTCATCGGGACCAGAGCAATGGGGATTGGTGGGCGGGAAATTAAATAAGCAATTGTATCTCCTGCACATCCCCAGTGTTTCTGTAACCAATGTGGGTGTTGTTGGGCAGCATGCCAACGCCTTAGGCCCAGGCCTTGGTGGCCTCTCCACAAATCTGGGCCTGAACTCAATAGGCTTGTTTTGCCTCCAATAAGGATTAATTATATCTTAGAAATATGTTGTCCAAAAACGCACTGCCAGCTTAATTCAGAATAAGAGTGTAACTTTCCTCGATCAGGTCACCAGTATCCTGATATATATAACTCAAATTGTTGGGAAATGAGGAGAGCACTCAGCAAGCATATCAATGCTGTGGTTTTGCTTTTATTAGCCGACTACTCATACACTTGATAAAGGGCACATAGGCCCGAAACATGTCGTATACGAGTAGTCGGCTAATAAAAGCAAAACCAAAGCATTGATATGCTTGCTGAGTGCTCTCCTCATTTCCCAACAATTTGGATTAATTATATCTCAGTTTGGATCAAGTATAAGATACTGTATTATTATTACAGAGAAAAAGGAAATTATTTTTACAATGTTTGATAATTTAGATCAATTATGGGAGTCTATGGGAGACAACTATTCTGTAATTTGTAGCTTTCTGGATCACAGGTTTACAGATGAAGGATCCCTTATAAAAGAAGTCTGCAAAAAGGGCTGCCTTAATAAATCATGGGCAATGGGACCCCATATGCTTGACTCATCATTCTCCACCACCCAAAGACTCCCTAAATCTAGATAAGCTCAACCTGTTTCTCAACAAACCCCACCCTTTTTTGATGCATACGTTTGAAAATACCCCTAATTTTTCCACTTTTGCCTTCCATTCCCCTATGACTTTATTGCAACCCAGACTCTGACCCTTATCTAGGAAGGAGACGTTGTTTTTCTTACCAAAAATATTAGTCAAATGTATTTACCAACTAAGCATCCCAAATTATATTCTAGAATCAAATTTGGCACTTCTCAAAGTTTTTGAGGGAGAGAGAGAAAGGACTTTAAAGGAAATGAAAGCTTGTGAAGCAAATCAATATAAAAAAATCATAGTGCTCTTGCGAGGACGATTCGTCAGCGTTACCGTTTTTAGGCACTTTGCCGATTTACTAATGGGCGCAGGCGTAATTTCACTAGCGAAAGAGACAGACGCTAGCGCTCATTTGTACTCTATCGTCCAGGAGAATTCTCTCTTTGGCGAATAGACGTTACTCCGCAAATTCACTAAGATGCGGATTTTACTGAGCTTTACCTCTTTCGCCAGACTTGCCTTCGCCAGCTCAGACCAGACAAAGTGCATTGGAGTGCATAGATCAATTTTAGTCTGATAGGCTGCAAAAGTCATTTTCTGACATATGGAAAATAAACTATACACTGGGCTCATGTGTAGGGCAATATAACAACTTTATTTTTTTATTAAGGTTCCCTGGACTTGTGTAATGTAATGTATTTGCTGCAACATATACGTACATTAAACTTTACAATTTCCTGCAGTATGCAAATACGCCTGAACAAAGACCTCTAACGAAGTTGCGCTAGGCATAATTGAACGATAGCGCATCTTCGATTTGATTGCCGAAGTAACGCTAGCAAAATTCGCCAGCGTTACGCAACTTCGCATTTTTGTAAATTAGCATTGTCTGAGCGAATTTTCGCCTGGTGAAGTGTAGCGATGGGTGCGAAGCCGTTGCTGGTGAATTTTCACCCTTTAGTGAATCTGCCCCAATAATCTGTAGGGATGTAAAACAACTATGGTTTTTCTCTTTGACAAGATGGGATATAGAGGTGGCCTGTGTCCTGTAGGAGGGAGATGTTCTCTCATTGGTTCTGTGATATTATAGAATGCTGAGTTTCCTAGTAGCGATGAGCAAATTTTTTCAGCATGTATGGATTCGCAATGAATTTCTGATTTTTGCCGCAGTCAAAAAGTTTTGAGGAACGCTGCCAAAATTCGATACGCCGTAAGTTTTGCTTGCGACAGAAATGTTGTGCGGTAGACAAAAAAAGTCACAAATAGACTCTAATGTATTTTGCTACAAATAAGCCACAACGACAAAAAAGTCACCCATAGACTTTAAAATAAAGGAATGGGTGCGGCTCACCAAAAGTCTTTGTTGGTTTAATTCCACGGGTTATCCTGTGTTCGATATCCCAAATCAATGTATCAATAATGCAGTTGGTTGTGGAACAAACCCAAGGCAGCAAGTTGACTGCAATACTCTTTATTGGGAGGTAGAGTTACACAACATGTTTCGGGCGGAGCCCTTTGTCAAGTCATAGACTTTAATATGTTTTGAGAATTTTTTGCCGGGACAGATTCACTCATCGTTGTTCCCTAGTTGATAAAGGGGTGGGATCACCAGGTGATTGGCTCTTGGCAGGTAGTTGTGCTGAGGATCCACAGTCTGAACTAGACCTCACTTTCTTCCAACTCAGCAGTACCAACTCCATAATTGAGGATTAGTCAATGGAAGCCAAACCCTGTCATTGTACAGTCCAGGGGTGTAAGATTGGTGGGATTAGTGAGCAAATGTAGCTCTGTGCCCCAGTTTAGAAGGTGTAGTAGGGTTAGTAATACCCAGGCAATATGTAGCAAAGTGAGAGAGAGCTGTAGTGAGACACTGTTGGTACAAGTAACGTACCCTATAATGGCAAATGTACCCCATATTAAATGTACAAAGATATTATTCAGTCACATCACTACTATTAAAGCACAAGGTCAAAGACTATCCTATATTTTGGGAAGGGGGATATTACCTGAGGGGGATATGTTATCTACTATATATATATATATTTTGGGGAAAATAAAATGTGGAATAGGGCTCATTTAAAGCATTCTTCTTTATTTTCCAACAAAATCCATGAGCCAGATTTATAGATGACAAATTTCATAATGTCACATTGAATGTGGGGTGAGGAGAACAGCAAGTGCCGCGGAACAGATGGACAGAAATCGTTCTGTCAACTCAAACGTCTCTCTGAAAACTGCTATCATGACATTTTCTGTATCCCAAGATAAACACACATCTCATCATGAGAAACCGGTAAATTGTTTGGAGCCAGAATGCCTACACTTCTCATGCATTATTTGTGCCTGTCAGTGTTTTTATGTTTACATGCCGTCTATAAAACTGTAACTACAACAAGCATTATGAAGAGATTAAGGAGAACTGTAATTAACTTTTGGAAAGCAAATAACTCTTGGTAGCCAGTCTGTCTAGGGTCATCAAAACCGGAACTTTTTAAATGGTTTCATAGAGTGTTGTAGGTTACTCAAGGACATCCAAAGATACTGAAAGAAATTAGGTTTCCCCATCAGCATAGGAATAAATAATAGTTTGAATCACAAATTTTTAAATCTTATTAAGATTTTAAATCTTAACATCTTCCTTGTCTCTAGTAGAATGGTTAAAACCTTAAATGTCAAACATCTCATGGTTCATATATGACTATCTAGACTAGAGTATCTAGAAGACGAAATAGACAAAATAACCTTCATGATGAGTCTTAAAGGAGAAAGAAACCCCCTGGGCGCAAAACCCCTCCCCTGTGTTGCCCCCCTCCCCCCTGGCCTACCTGTCCCCCTGGGCAAATGCCCCTAACTTGTTACTCACCCCTCTGCGCAGGTCCTGTCCACGGAGTTCACAGTCGCAAATCGCAAGTCGTCATCTTCTCCCACGCGCATCTTCTTCCTGCTTTGACCGGCGTCTTTTGGCGCAAGCGCAGTAGGAACAGTTACCGGTACGGATCTACTGCGCATGCACCGAATGTCACAAAGTTTTCTGATTTGCGATTTGCGACTGTGAACTCCGTGGACAGGACCTGCGCAGAGGCGTGAGTAACAAGTTAGGGGCATTTGCCCAGGGGGACAGGTAGGCCAGGGGGGAGGAGGGAGGGGGGGCAACACAGGGGAGGGGGGAGGGGTTTTGCGCCCAGGGGGTTTCCTTCTCTTTTAATGGCCACTTCTCTGGGCTTCTCCTATGTGGGTCAGCCATAATTTGTTATAAGCAAACCTGGATCTTCTCTGTTGAAGTCTTTGCCATAGTTTACATTTTTTTAGCCCTGGCCACAACTTGAATGGTATCAAGACTTCATGAGGTGAAGTGGAGGATTCATTGGTTTGAAGCAGTGATGGTCAAATGTGTCCCATTTCGATTAGCCGAAAAATGTGTGAATTTCCTGCAAAATTTGCAAAACGTGAATTTTAACTTTGTTAAAGTCAACGGGCATCAGAATAATGTTGACAGATTTTTTTGATGCCTGCAAATTTATGTGGCAGTTTCGCTAAATTTCGCCACAAATTCGTGCCTGGTGAATTTATTATTCAATCACTATTTTGAAGTTTGATGAGAAAGCTTTCTAGACAGAAACTTTTCCTTGGAGTTATCTTAATGTGTGTGTTTTTGTAACCCTTTCTAATAGTCATATACTGTTTATTTGAAGCTCAGCTGCTATCTCACTATGTTACTAAGTATATAAATAAAAAGAAAATCATTCATTATGCATTGAATATTAACTGCCACTCAGAAATCTATCTTGGATTATATAGCCATGGCAGATGGTCTCAGATTTGTTCAGCAGTTAAATTCGGAAACAGAATCTTTATCAACTATTTCTGACTAACACACGCAGTTCTAATTGTCAGTGACCAGGAAGAATAAACGACATGCGTGCTCATTTATGAAACACTATTTTAAAATTTTAATTACAGGGTGAATCATTACCTTGATTGGGCTCTAATTAGTGCCCAGAATCTGGTTTAATCTTTTTTTTTTTTATCAGCGAGTGGATATTTGCCCACTCAATAGTTTCCATTAATTACAATCAGTGAGTTGTCCAGGTCAACAGGAAAGCTGAGGTCTCTGCCTACACAGTTTTGTTTTGGAAACTCTCAGAAAAGTAATTAATTCTAATAAGCGTTTCAGAAATTGGAAAAGTGGTGATCACATTACTTTACATTGCTAGTCACATTAAAGCAACAAAAGAGATACTCGACACATTGAACCTTTGTTCATTTCAGTATAATTTATCTTAGTTACATATTTAAATTGGGTTGAAAAAAGACAAAGTCCATCAAGTTCAACCCCTCCAAATGAAAACCCAGCATCCATACATACACCCCTCTCTACTTTTAATTAAATTCTATATACCCATATCTACACTAACTATAGAGCTTAGTATCACAAAAGCCTTTGATATTATGTCTGTCCAAGAAATCATCCAAGTCCCTCTTATAGTCATTAACTGAATCAGCATCACAACATCACCCGGCAGTGCATTCCACAACCTCACTGTCCTGACTGTGAAGAACCCCCTACGTTGCTTCAAATGAAAGTTCTTTTCTTCTAGTCTGAAGGGGAGGCCTCTGGTACGGTGATCCACTTTATGGGTAAAAAGTTCCCCTGCTATATCTTATTAGTCTTTATAACAGGTTAGACTGAAGCCGAATACGAGAATACCATGACAAGGCAGGACAGACAAATAGTGATTTTGGGGTATTTGGGGTATTTGGGGTGTTTCGCTTCGCCGAAAAATTTCCAGCGAAATTCACTAAACTGCGCAAAATTTGCGATGTGCAGGCTACAAATAAAAGCAAATACTTGCTTTAGAATATTGAGCCATTTTCTAAATGCTACAAGCCCAAAAATGAATGTACTTAAAAAGGCAGAGGGGTCTATCTGGAATGCTTGGGACCTAAGGCTTCCCAGATACCAAACTTCTCTGGAATAATGTGCCTAGAAATGGTTTTCTGAATAGCAGAAAGAACACTGGTGTTATGTTTTTTTTCTTTCTTATATATTCAATACACAAAAAACATGAATATCCTGTAAACAACATCCTTATAAATGGCGCTTAGTGATGTCATCAGTTATAAACATAGCTTAGTGATGTCATTTTTGTCACATGACTCACTAAAACTTGTGTATTATAATAAATAAAGTCCCCCTTGTAAGAAAATATGAGGCTATTAGAAGTAACCTCGGCGTTCCATGACCTGTATATAAGTACTCGTCTTTATGCTTTTATATGGTCAATTGAACTTCTCAGTGACTTATAGTATAGTGAATAAAGTACCCCCTATTGTAAAATATAAGGATATTATGTCACCGAGGAGTTCCAAGACCAAAGAAAAGCACGAGGCCGAAAGCCGAGTGCTTTTATACAAGTCATGGAAATCCTCAGTGACTTCTATTATCCTCATAATTTCCAACAAGGGGTACTTTATTTATTATAATACACCACAAGTCATGTGACAAAAATGACATCACTACTCACTGTTTATAACTGATGACATCACTAGTCACCGTTTATAAGGATACAATTTACAAGATATTCATGTAGTATATCCTTATATTTTACAATAGGGGGTACTTTATTTAAAGTGGAACTGTCACCCAGACACAAAAATCTGTATAAATCTGTATAATAAAAGGCCATTTTTCAAAATGGCTCCTGCCTATTTGGTATAATTTTGAAATCCCAGACTGAAGGAAGCAAGATTCAGATAATTTATATAGTATAATTAAAGTTCATTTTGCTTGACTAATGTGATAAAATAGGATTTTGAATAATTTTTTTGGGGTGACGGGTCCCCTTAAATAAAGTATAAAAAAAAATAAGAAATCCCTTTAAATCCACAGCCTCCATTGCAAATGACCATTTAATTAGACAGCACCCATTATAACTAGTTGCTATGTAGCTGGTCTGGATTTAAAGAGGTTACATACAGTAGCAACCCTTGAGCACTTGAGGTGCTGTTGGTCCCACATCACTATTAAGCTTTATAAACTTGACTTATTCCTTGATTCCATGAGTCTGAGAGTAATAAGAGCAAGATGAACTGCTTTGAAACCTTCTTTACTCTCACAGAATATCAATAATTCATTTTCCATCCCTTTTGAATCTCGGTGATATTTAAGCTCTCCGCAGGTTCCTCTGGCACTTGGGTCGGGTGATCGTTGGCCTTTTCCTTCGCCGGCTGACATTTAGGAGTTAAACGTTTCATTAAGAAAGCCACAAAAATATTCACAGGAAACTATTTATCATCTGGAATTTCTTTGGTACCTGAAAGTAAAATGTGTGTGTTTAATATCTGAAAATGAAATCAAAATGCATTTTCTATCTATAGTATGTGTGAAAAAATGCAATAATTGTTTTTTTTTGGGGTTTAAAGCATTTTATAACCCGAATTCCCATCCAGTGGCCTCCCTCTGGAACTGCAGACCCCCAATACTAGGAGTAAGCTTCATAAGGCACGAAATCGTTTTCAGAGGGGCAGTCCTGGTCAAAACTGCCTGCCCAGTTTTCCAAATAAATTTGGACAGGACTCCCCTTGACTAACAAGGCGACCGTAGCCCCACCCCCAACATCAGCAAACCCTTCCCAACATCAGCAGTCACGCCCCATGTCGTCATTGCACCACCCCCTCCCATCCAGAGTGCCAGTAGAATGAAGGTGGCAACCCTATTCACAAAACACAACCCCTCCCTCTCCCCCAACTTGGATATCATCAAAATATCCACCCCACCTCATCCTCCATTGCCACTGCCTCCATTGCTGCTGACACCACTTTCCCCACTGCCCTCACACTATATTTTTTTACCATGTTTTTTTTTACCCACAATTTATGCACAATTTTTCTTCCGGGAATCTCAGCGTAATTTTAAGTGTAACCGCCCATGTGATAATGCAAATTGCAGAGCATTGCCTTTTGTGTTGGAATGGTGTCCTCAGAGCCGAAACTAGGGATTAACAGAAGAGGCATCTGCCTAGGGCACTGGGCAGGTGTATGTTCGAGATTCTGCTGCCTACCCCTAATCCAGATTCAATTTCCTCTGCAGCTCTTGCCTCCCTCATCTTTTCACTCTCCCCTACCTCCCTCCCCTGCCCTTTCTCTTCACCTTTGTTGCCCTTCCCTCCCCTCAGTTATGGCGCACAATCACTTTCGCCTAGGGCGCCCGGTCGGCTTGGCCCTGCCCTGGGTGTCCTTTCTAACACTGGCAATTAATAGCATCTGATATGCTTGACCCAAGTGAGTTGTGGCTGTTGATAAAACTTGCTAAGGAAATCCTAGAATTACCAGCGGGTCAGTGACAGTAAATGTACATGTGCTTCATTGCAGAGCTGGTCCAAAAGGTAAGGATGTCCAAGGCCAGTCCTCTGTCATTACAGAAGGCAAAATAGGTATATATCAGGGTCCTTTCCCCAGGCCTCTAGGCTCTTGTCTCTTCCGCCTACCCCTAATCCCAGCCCTGCTTCATTTATGACAGAAGACTGTAGGGACACATAGGTGCACATTAAATAAACCCAATAGACAAAGGCGCACACATGGGCACAACTACCATATCTTTCTGAATGCATGTTCAATTTTGCTTGCAAACTAGCACTTTACACTGGCATTTGCAAATGAGCCTTTGAGCTGTTTAAGGGCTGCTTGGAATGCGTAAGGTCTGCTATATAATGAAACAGTTGGAGAATAAAGTAACTCCAAGCTGGTGATTACCATGGCATGTTCCTCTGCCAGAGCTTGCAACTTCCCCAAAGTGCTTAGAGAAGCAATAGGAACCCGGCATTTCATCTGCATATTTAGTGGCATTTGTGCTGCAACATGAAGGTGTGAGTGCCGGCAGAATCCCTGTAATTGTGCATTTGGCTCATGTAGCACAGTTTGGGTTTTCATCCACTGAGCGGCGCTGGAGCACATCTCACTGCAGTAAAATGAATAAGCAGCAAAAGGCTAACGCACTTCATTTTTATTATCCCTGGAAACAGCTGAGCAGCTCTCCCAGCACGTGTGTGTGTTTTATATCTCCGTATCCAACAGCCGCAGAAATTAAACTCCCTCCAAGCCCACAAAAGAAAGCAAACAGTGTGTAAAAGAATTCCAGCAAACTAATGTAGCAGCTCGGTGTGTGCTGTTGTTATGGCCAAAGGAAAATATTGAATTGCTTGCTTGTGCGGCCATGGATTAATTAGTAAGGCACCGTGGAGTGGGAATGCTGCTTAAAGGCACAATTAAGATATAATGCAAGTGTTTGGTGTAGAAACGCAGGCTGCAGTGGAAAGTGATTTCTATATAGGCACCTGCAGGCTGCCCCCCCCCTAGAGCAGTTGCCCTTGCCATGAGCCCTATACAGTAAATACAATAGTGAATATACAGTATATCTAATACTAAAGGGTAAGGCACTAACCAAGCCTTGGTCAAGGTATTAAAGCACAGGTATCTATAGTTGGCTGAGAATTTGGAAGTGTTTTTTATTGGTTCTACAGGGGCTGCATTGAGATGCAAGAACTGAGTGTATTCTGTTAAATGGGTCCCTTTAGAATCTCCTATCCTCAGGGTCGGACTGGGTAGATAAGATACTGGAGAAAGTCTGGTGGGCCCCAGCCCTCGCATGCCCAACTATGATCCCCGACTGGAGCAGCAAATCTTTAGGAGAAGGTAGAAGTACATGTAGGTGATCCATTATCCAGGAACCCGTTATCCAGGACGCTCTGAATTACGGAAAGGCCATTTCCCATAGACTCCATTATTTTATCTAAATAATCAAAAATAAAAAAATGTATTTCCTTTTTCTCTGTAATAATAAAACAGAACCTCACACTTGATCCCAACTAAGATATAATTAATCCTTATTGGAGACAAAACTAGCCTATTTATTTAATGTTTACATGATTTTCTAGTAGACTTAAGGTATGGAGATATAAATTATAGAAAGATGGAAAGATCCATTATCCGGAAAACCCCAGATCCGGAGCATTCTGGATAACAGGTCCCATACCCTTTAGGGAACTGTAAGTATTACTTGTGTATTATAAGGGATACTGTACCCCCTACTGTAAATGAAAAGGATATTAGAAGTCGGTGAGGGGTTGTTCTGTGACCATATAAAGGCACAAGGCTGCAGGCTGAGTTATACAGGGAACTCTGAGTATCACTCATGTATTATAAGGGATAATGTACCCCCTACTGTAAATGATAAGGATATTAGAAGTCACTGAGGGGTTGTTCTGTGACCATATAAAGGCACAAGGCTGCAGGCTGAGTTATACAGGGAACTCTGAGTATCACTCATGTATTATAAGGGATAATGTACCCCCTACTGTAAATGATAAGGATATTAGAAGTCACTGAGTGGTTCTGTGACCATATAAAGACACAAGGCTGCAGCCGGAGTTATACAGGGAACTCTGAGTATCACTCATGTATTATAAGGAATAATGTACCCCCTACTGTAAATGATAAGGATATTAAAAGTCACTGAATGGTTCTGAACAAAGGCATACTTATAACAGCCCCAGTCCAAAACAGAGTCACCTTTCTTACTTTCACACAAATATAGCCCCCCAAGGGAGATTGCCACTGCTTATAGTGGGATGCACCCTACAGACAGTCAAAGGCTGATGAAAAAGTATAGGTACAAGTTTACCTTTAAGCAAAGCGTTAGTATGCAATTTTGTTAAAGGGGAACTCCACAAAAACATAATTTAAGCTTTTTGAAAGTAAACATAATTTCCTTAAGCCTAGCCCCCTGCTCTCCTGCTGATCTGTCTGACTACTTTGATGAGCTGTCTGACTACTGTTATGTTTTGGTAGCCGAGGATGAGTAGAGTATAACAGTGCTTTATTAGCAGACTTCTGCAACCATTACACAACAGTGACTTTCAATTTCACTTTTAAGCTGTCAGGAAGTATGCATAGTATAAGTCTAGATACAGTGACATTTAAAGGCCATTTGTATAAAGACCACATATTTCCCGTATAGTAGGAAAGCATTTGGGCAAATGTAATAAACAACAACAATGCATCTTAAAGCAACAATATACATTATTCACGTCACATAGTCCAAGGTCCATGCCAGTAGTTTTCTGATTCTTTTAGTATTCCTTATATGTTCACTTTCTACAGGCCTATTTCAGTTGACATCAGGAGTAGGAAAATGTCCTTCATCAAGTGGAGCTTCTCCAAAGTCATATCTAACAGGAGCAAGATGACTTGCATTCCATATTAGTCCATCAGACAGTTCATATGTGTATGGTCCTCGGTGGCGTCTCACTTCAAGTGGTGTAGTAAATTTAGATTGTCCTTGTTTCAGTATTCCTAGTTTCTTAATTCTGACTAAAGATCAAGGTTGAAAGTGCACTTCTCTTGCACCACATTTTCTGTCAGTATAAGCCTTGCATTTGCTTTGTTGATGTTTCACAATGTCAGCAGTAGATGATTTTGTTGGAACAGTTTTTGGTGGAAGTTTGATGTTTGCAACATGTAACTTAGTGCGCATCTGTCTGCCATGTAGTAATTCAGCTGGAGATGCTTGGGTTGTTGCATGGCACGTTGCTCTGTAGTTAATTAGGAACTCATAAGATTTCCCAGTAAGATTTGCTACCCCACAACTACTGTATAACTACTGTTACTTTGTATCAACAGCCAGCTGTCCTTTTCCTGCTTCCTCGAAACCCCACAATTCCCTGCACACATGTATGGAATGCATTTTAGGACATCATCAGGAGAACACACGCTCCTGCATGCGCTCTCCTAAAGAAGTATACAGACTCGTCTCTTATTATACTCACTTATCTGAAGAAATTGCAGTCACACTTCCGTGCTGCCCACATTTGCTGTTGCAATCTCCTCCCTTGTGGCTCATTCCTCAGCCCTCCCTCCTCAGTCCTCAGCCCTTCCCCCTCAGCCCTCATTACAAAAGCCCTCTGTCCTCAGCTCTCCATCCTCAGCCTTCCCTCCTCAGCTATCAGCCTGGCTTACAAACTAAGGTCTGAGCACGGAGGGCTGAGAGCTGAGGACGGAGGGCTTTTGTAATGAGGGCTGTGGACCGAGGAGGGAGGGCTGAGGAATAAACCATGAGGGGGAAGATTGCAACAGCAAATGTTGGCACAGGGGCAATCCTGGCCCCTCCGCTGCCTGAGGCAGCCAGAGGGGTCCACGAGGGTGGCAGAGAGGGCCAGTACGTTTGTGCAGAGAGCCTAACTGTGCTCTCTGCGCTAGAAGAACCGAATTTCCTGCTTGAAAACCACAAATTTGGCTTTTAAAGTACCAGGAGTGGCATTTTTGCCACCCCTGGTACATAGTGGGGCACTGCTGCCTGAGGCGACAGTCTCAACTTGCCTCATTGGCGAAGCACCCCTGTGTGGGCAGCACGGAGGTGTGACTGCAGTTTTTTCAGATAAGTATAATTAAGTATAATAGTATATAATAGAGTATAATAAGAGATGAGTCTGTATACTTCTTCTTTAGGAGAGCGCATGCAGGAGCGTGTGTTCTCCTGATGATGTCGTAAAATGCGTTACGCACATGTAATTTCAATAAGGAACAGAACATCACAGTGCAATGCATTGTGGGTTTTGTAGTTCCTACATGCTGTCTGTAAAATGTGGAGAAGTTGTTACAATTTGTAACATCAGTTTTTAGTCCCTCCTTCCCTACTAGGATTTCAAATGATGCAGAAAGAGAAGAACTGTTAAACAGCTGGATTTCAGCATAGAAAATGGCATTTATTCATACTTTTTGAAGAAACAGGTAACTGTGATGGATATATTAGGGGTTTCTGTGTTATTTGAGCCTCTTTATCAAATTTTGGTTTGGAAGCCAGAGTTCCCCTTTAACTACAGATTTCCTCCTCTCTCCAGCCTGAAATAAAATGTTTTCTGGGGCCACAGTGACATGTTGCTCCCAACCTTTTGCCTCTGAGACCGGGACATCATCCTAAAACCAACCCTCGCAGCTTAAGGAAATGTTTGGAATCAGTGCCAGGGTATAACTTAAATAACTAAAGGGATTCTGTCATCAGAAAACATGTTTTTTTTCAAAACACATCAGTTAATAGTGCTACTCCAGCAGAATTCTGCACTGAAATCCATTTCTCAAAAGAGCAAACAGGTTTTTTTATATTCAATTTTGAAATCTGACATGGGGCTAGACATTTTGTCAATTTCCCAGGTGCCCCTGGTCATGTGACTTGTGCCTGCACTTTAGGAGAGAAATGCTTTCTGGCAGGCTGCTGTTTTTCCTTCTCAATGTAACTGAATGTGTCCCAGTGAGACATGGGTTTTTACTATTGAGTGTTGTTCTTAGATCTACCAGGCAGCTGTTATCTTGTGTTAGGGAGCCGCTATCTGGTTACCTTCCCATTGTTCTTTTGTTTGGCTGCTGGGGGGAAAAGGGAGGGGGTGATATCACTCCAACTTGCAGTACAGCAGTAAAGAGTGATTGAAGTTTATCAGAGCACATGACTTGGGGCAACTGGGAAATTGACAATATGTCTAGCCCCATGTCAGATTTCAAAATTGAATATAAAAAAACCTGTTTGCTCTTTTGAGAAATGGATTTCAGTGCAGAATTCTGCTGGAGCAGCACTATTAACTGCTTCATTTTGAAAAAAAATGTTTTTTCCCATGACAGTATCCCTTTACAAACAGTAAGGACAGCTCATATAAAGTAATGCTACTTTGATATGGAAAATGAACTGATTTCGGTGATAGCCTTCGGATAAAACCTGTTTCCAAAGCCCTGGGGTCCCATTATGTTGTTTAAAGTCAGTCCTCTTCGAAAGTATTCCACTTCAATAAACTCCCTTTTTGTTATTTTCAGAAGCAATTTAAACACTGAGATGCACATGACCTTATGTAATTTATTTAAAGCCTTGCACTGAATGCATTATCTATTTATACCAGTGTGTATCAGCAGCTTTATTGCTAACAATGGAGTCAGCACCGAGGCAACATGATGAGGCAAATTCACTGAATGTTAACCAGTATCACTCCAGCTCTTGCGGAAATACATCTACTAACTTCTCATACCAACACCCTGGAAGCTGTGGCTCAGCATTAAACTGTAGCACTGTGGGTGTAGCCCCACTCCACCACTAACATGAGTGGACGGCCAATTTGCCACATATGCCAGAAAATATGTACAAAATTTCCAGCCTACTACTTTTGTAAGGCTTTAGTTCTCCTTTAATGAGATGATTAAAGAAATCTTTCGCCAAGTTTCAACACAAAAATGACTCCCATAGACTCCAATGGGTGAACAAAAAAAAATTGTCGTGCCACCTTGTGCGTCAAATAAATATTTGCCGCCCATAGATTTCAATGCATTTCGCCAAATTTTTGCCATTTCGCGAATTTTAGGAGAAACAATACGGGTGAGATTTTTCCATTTTTGCCTGACCACATCCGTACTTGCTGGCTGTAAATGAGCCCTCCAATCACTAGGGACTATGCCCACAGATGGCCAATCACAGCAGGGGGCTGGCACTTAATTTGTGCACAGAAGCCAATTTACCCCCAATATCCTTGTGAGATGAGCTGGTTTGTTTAGCTTCAATCTTCGTGCAATAACCATAACTATTATACTGAAATGGCAACTGTTAATATCTCGCTGAGCTTAATGAGCCTCTATTGAATTCTGTGTCAAGGAAGAAAAAAGAAATAAATAAAAAAGAAAGCAAAGCTGCTCGGAACACAAGACAGATTTACTGGTGGAAAAGCTTCTCAATTACACTCTTCTGCGCTAACAGGAATATACTTTGTAAGCAGCCCCATAAATTGTGTATAAGGAAGTGAGTGGGGAGGCCGCCAGCCTTTTGTATTGTAATTGATTTCCACGCGGCCAAGAAAATAAACTCCCCTGAATTTGAGAAAATGTGCGGAAAGAGAAATAATAAATCAATCAGTTAACTCTTTGACCACTGAATGGGGTGTACATAAGCACTGTAAGGTAACTGCACCCTCATTTCTTTTAGTAGTGATGGGTGAATTTCTCCCGTTTCGCTGAAAAATATGCGAATGTTGTGGGAAAGGGGCGAAACATTTTGGAAATTCGTGGGAAACACAGAAAATTGTTCAAAACTTGCGAACGGGCAAAACAATTGCGAAACACAAAAATTGATTAAATGGGCTTTTTTCTCCCATTTCACTTCGCCGGAAAATTGGTGGAAAATGTCTAAAAATTTGCGAAACTCGAAAATTGAGCAAAAAGGCTAAAAAATTGCGCTGCGTTAAAGTCAATGGGAGTCTGAATAGAGTTGACACACATCGGTTTTGACGCAGGCAACTTTTCCGACGCACGTCCAAAGTCGTCATAGACTTGTCGCTGGTGAATTTTCGCGGGAGTTTCGCAAATTTATTCCCCAGCGGCGAGAATATATTCGCCCATCACTACTTTTTAGGGTTTTAAAGGCTACTTGTACCTGTGCCATGTGTATCCTTGTATAACAAAAATTGTCTTTTCTAGTTATGAAGAGGTGGTTCATCTATAAGTAAACTTTAAGCATGCTGTTGAATGACTATTGCTAAGCAGATTTTTCAATTGTTCTTTAATTCTATAGTTTTTTTTAAATTATTTGCCTTCTTCTTCTTCTGAATTTTTCCAGCTTTCAGATGGGAGTCACTGAGCCCATCTTAAAACAAATGCTCTGTAAGGCTACAAATGTATTGTTATTGCTACTTCTTATTACCCATCTTTCTATCCAGGCCTCTCCTATTCATTTTCCAGTCTCTTATTCATAACAGAATATTGTTGCTCAAGTAATTTGGCTCCTAGCAACCGGTTTGCTGAAATTGCAAACTGTAGAGCTGCAGAATAAAAAGCTAAATAACTCAAAACACCCAAATAATAAAAAATGAAAACCAACTACAAATTGTCTCCGAGTATCACTTCTTACATCATACGAAAAGTAAACTCAAAGGGCAAACAGCCTTTTAATGTATATTTGTTTGTTTTTTTCTCTTTATCCTTCCCATTCCTTTTACAGATTTTAAGATCCTATTTTCCCCTAGCTGCTGCCTGTGTCTCAGGTTTACATATAAGGAATATATTAGCAGGGTTGCCACTTTCCTCGGAGTTGCAGACTGGGTGGGGGCGTGTCCGTGACATCAGGGGTGGGCCAGATGGCGTCAAGGGCGGTCCTGGTGACGTTGGGGGCGCGCGGATGATGTCAGTGGGCTGGACCTCTGTCAGTCCGGTGGAGTGTCTGTGACATTGGGGGCGGGACTATGACATGGCAATCACTGATTGACTGAAGCCATTTAAAGCCTTGTCCGGATTTCCTAATTTTGATATCCAATAATGCACCTGACAAATGGCAACCCTGTATATTAGATATCCCTCCAAATTGCTCTAAAGAAAAGGAAGTAGGATCAAAGTGCTTTCGATTACACTGTTTGGTTTTTACGCTTCTTATCTTCTCCTCTCTTCATCCAACTGTTGCAGGTGTCTCAGGTTTATACATAAGAAGGAGCAGATCAGGGCCGGACTGGGAGTAAAAAGCAGCCCGGGCAAAATAATCAAAGCAGCCCACATGTAAAGACACGATGATTTGTACTCATCCACACATACAGTATATTGGGGTAAAACTGCAAAAATGTTTATGGCTGATGTGCATAAAGGGCTGCCTTTCTCGCTTAAAGGGCATGTGATGGCAAAAAAATAAAATCCAATTTTTACTTTCTTTAATGAAAAAGAAACCTATTTCCAATATACTTTAATTAAAAAATGTGTGACATTTTTATAAGAAACCTGACTGTATGCAGTGAAATTCTCCCTTCATTTACTGCTGTGGATAGGAATTGTCAGACAGTCCCTAACTGCTCTGCAGGGAAACAATCATACTTATGAACAGCAGGGGGAGCCCCCGTTTACTTCCCAGACATGCAGAACTCAAGCAGTTTTGTTTATGACGATCCCTAAGCAGCCCAGACCACACTGAGCATGTGCACAGTCTTAGTCTTGCAAAGATGTATAACAAAGTTACAAGATGGTGACCCCCTGTAGCCAACTTTGAAAGCATAAATTATTTGTTTGATTAGGCTTGTGGTGCAGTAAGTTCATGTTTATATTTAGTATACAAAATACAGCATTTCTAGCCTTATTCTATTTTACACTTTACATGCCCTTTAACTGTAATTATTGCCAAATATTACAGTTGCTAATTAACTATTATTATTACATTATAGTACAGTAAAATATTCTTTTATGGCACCACACAAGTCTAGTGTTTCTATATTAACCACTTTGTTGATTTGCCATCCTATATACTAACCGAAGGCCTATCTATGTCCCGAGTGGAGGGGAGGCAGATGCGCACGCAACTTCGGTTAGGATCTATGAGATGCGCGCGCAACTTCAGCCGAAAGACATAGATGCGGCCTTCGATTAGCAGATGTGCTGGAAGGTTAGGATCAGAACAGGTTAGGATCGGGGAGGCAGATGCGCTGGAAGGTTAGGATCTAGGGAGGCAGATGCGCTCACCGTCTCCTTCTGCCTCCCGCCGCCTCTTCTTTCCTGCTCACTCAGGCGGCGACCGCTGGAAGGTTAGGATCTAGGGAGGCAGATGCGCTCACCGTCACACTAGGGGAACCGGTTGCGTACCTGCACGAAAGTCTGTATAAGCGTCGGCCATCTTGCTACTCCTCTGCGACTTTGTCATCCGCCCACTGCCAAATCCGCCCACTAAAGTCTGTATAAGCGTCGGCCATCTTGCTACTCCTCTGCGAGTTTGTCATCCGCCCACTAAAGTCTGTATAAGCATCGGCCATCTTGCTACTCCTTTGCAAGTTTGTCTAATGGCGGCGCTAGCGTCACTCTAGGAGGGGAACCGGTTGCGTACCTGCACGAAAGTCTGTATAAGCGTCGGCCATCTTGCTACTCCTCTGCGACTTTGTCATCCGCCCACTGCCAAATCCGCCCACTAAAGTCTGTATAAGCGTCGGCCATCTTGCTACTCCTCTGCGAGTTTGTCATCCGCCCACTAAAGTCTGTATAAGCGTCGGCCATCTTGCTACTCCTTTGCAAGTTTGTCTAATGGCGGCGCTAGCGTCACTCTAGGAGGGGAACCGGTTGCGTACCTGCGTGGGTGGCCATTTTTAGCAACTGACTGTATTTAGTACTGACTGTATTGATTCTGAAGACGAAAGTGAGAAACTTAACTTCCCATTAGAATATTTAAACACTATCAACAATGCTGGATTACCACAACACAATCTTATACTCAAAGTAGGAACAATAGTCATGCTGTTAAGAAACCTTAAGGGTAGGGGCACACGGCGCGATTTCGCCGCGATTCTGCGCTAAGCGAGTTGTCGCTGCGTTTTTTAAGCCGAAATAGCTTTGCTAACTTTGGCGCTGGCGTCAATGCAAATCGCGGCGAAATCGCTGCGCTAATTCACACGCGGCGATTCGTTTTCTATTGTCGTCCGAAGTTGCCTCGCTGAGCGTTTCCGGGCGACAGTAGAAAAAGAATCGCCGCGTGTGAATTAGCGCAGCGATTTCGCCGCGATTTGCATTGACGCCAGCGCCAAAGTTAGCAAAGCTATTTCGGCTTAAAAAACGCAGCGACAACTCGCCCAGCGCCAGAATCGCGGCGAAATCGCGCCGTGTGCCCCTACCCTAACACTAAGCAAGGTTTATGTAACGGTACACGGTTGGTTGTGAAGAGCATGAGACAAAATGTTATCAAGGCAGAAGTGCTTACAGGATCCCATAGCGGTGATACTGTTTTGATTCCCAGAATTGACCTTACCAGTTCTGACCAGGAATTACCTTTTAAACTTAAACGACGACAATTCCCCATTAAGGCTGCATTTGCCATGACAATCAACAAATCACTAGGACAAACATTGGATAAAGTCGGCATTTACCTATCTGAGCCTGTGTTTGGTCATGGTCAACTTTATGTTGCATTTTCAAGAGTGCAGCGTTCATCTGATGTTAAAGTCAAGATTTTAAGTACAGCTCACCAGGGAGAACTCATTCAAGGACAGGAGAACATTTTCACAAAAAATGTTGTTTATAAAGAAATTTTTCAGTAACACTTTACTACCAATAAACTCAAAATTTAAGAATTCTAATAGCAGATAGGTAATAACAAGCAATAGGCACAGATTCACTCTACATCCCCACAAATTAGCGTCGCCAGTTGCTGCCTGGGGATGCCGAGTGAATCAGCACCCATCGCATTTTGCTGCCTCACTGTTGTTACCATTCTTTCATTAACGATTCTTTAGAGAATCGGGGGTTTACTGGTTTATTATAAGCCTTGAACATTTTATTTAAAAATGACAAGGATTCAATAGTTCACCATTATAGAATGGGGTATATTACTTCTTATATGCAAGTGATACAATCTGGACTGTTGAGGGGGGGGGTTTGGGGAGTTCTAGTTCAACGAGTGATTTCTTTTTTTGGTTTGTTAAACTGAAAAAGAAAACACTTGCTGAACTAGAACTTCCCAAGCCCCCCTGAACAGTCCAGATTGTGACTGGTACCTGCGCAGCACGAAACATTCTTAGCAATAAACAGTTAGGGGCTGATTCACTAAGGGTCGAATATCGAGGGTTAATTAACCCTCGATATTCGACTGGGAATTGAAATCCTTCGACTTCGAATATCGAAGTCGAAGGATTTAGCGCAGATAGTACGATCGTACGATCGAAGGAAAAATCCTTCGATCGAACGATAAAATCCTTCGAATCGAACGGTTCGAAGGATTTAAATCCAACGATCGAAGGAATATCCTTCGATCAAAAAAAGTTAGGCAAGCCTATGGGGACCTTCCCCATAGGCTAACATTGACTTCGGTAGCTTTTAGATGCCGAACTAGGGGGTCGAAGTTTTTTTTAAAGAGAGAGTACTTCGACTATCGAATGGTCGAATAGACAAACGATTTTTAATTCGAATCCTTCGATTCAAAGTCGTAGTCGAAGGTCGAAGTAGCCCATTCGATGGTCGAAGTAGCCCAAAAAAAACTTTGAAATTCGAATTTTTTTTTACTTCGAATCCTTCACTCGTAGTTAGTGAATCGGCCCCTTAAACTGAAAAACAAAGCACTTGTTGTACTAGAACTCCCCAAAACCCCCGCAACAATTCAGTGCATCTACTCCTGCGGCTGAACGCATGAAACCGGAACGCAGGGGGCGCGCAGGTAAAAACGCTCGTCTGTAAGAGCCCTAAACATGGAAACTTACTCCAACCCATCAAAAGCCCAATCTGATCATTATTGGATGGTACCTTTCCCACAAAGATATAATTGCTAACTAGTTACTAGTAAGTAACTAGTGATGGGCGAATCTGACCCGTATGGTTTCCGCGAAAATTCACATTGAGTGGGCGTTTTTTTTCCTGCAACATTTTTTTTAAAATCGTGCAACAAGACTATGAGCTTTTTTTTTGTAAGCGAAACCTGGGGAGAAATTTCACCCTTTACTATTTTAAATCATATTATCATTTATAATACAGGTATGGGACCTGCTATCCAGAATGCTAGAGAACTGGGGGTTTCCGGATAACGGATCTTTCTATAATTGGGATCTTCATACCTTAAGTCTACTAGAAACTCATGTTTTGCTTCCAGTGAGGATTAATTGTATCTTAGTTTGGATCATGTATAAGGTATTCATTTTTAACAATAGGAAATTATTGGATTATAATGGAGTCTATGGGAGATGGCCTTTCCGTCATTTGGAACTTTCTGGATAACGGGTCTCTGGATAACAGGTCTCCGGATAATGGATTCGGTACATATTTCTCCGATTTAAGATGACTATTGGGGGTGCTATAAAAAAACACATTTGCAAGGTTGCTCTGTCATCGTTGTAACACAAGCCGCTTATTAAATCCACATGTGAATGATTAAATGAGTTCCGATGCATGCTGGTCTAGTCTGCGGCATGCCATGTCTACTGATTACTAATTAGCTCCTTCTTGTATGTAATTTGTCATATGTGCATAGAAAAGGAATGAGATAGAAATCATACATGGTACCCCCGACCAGTGTCTATGAATTTAATTTTTACCTGATTGTATTGGTAAAAAATATACAGTGGAATATATATATGTAATCGAAAAATGCTCAGGACCTGGGGTTTCCAGATACCATATCTTTCTGTAATTTGGATCTTCATACATTAGGGGGAACATTTACTAAGCTCGAGTGAAGGATTCGAATGACTACTTCGACCATCGAATTGGCTACTTCGACTACGACCGAATCGAACGATTCGAACTAAAAATCGTTCGACTTTTCGTCCATTCGATAGTCAAAGTACTGTCTCTTTAAAAAAAACTTTGACTACCTACTTTGCCAGCTAAAACCTACCGAGCACCAGTGTTAGCCTATGGGGAAGGTCCCCATAAGCTTTCTAAGCTTTTTTTGATTGAAGGAAAATCCTTCGAATCGTTCGATTTGAAGGATTTAATCGTTCGATCGAACAATTTTTCCTTCGATCTTTCAATCGAGCATTTGCGGTAAATCCTTCGACTTCTATATTCGAAGTCGAAGGATTTTACTTCGAGGGTCGAATATCGAGGGTTAATTAACCCTCGATATTTTCGACCAATAGTAAATGGGCCTCTAGGTCTACTAGAAAATCATGTAAACATTAAATAAACCCGATAGGCTGGTTTTCTTTCCATTAAGATTCATTTTATTTTAGTTGGGATCAAGTACAGGTATGGGATCCCTTATCTGAAAACCCGTTATCTGGAAAGCTCAGAATTACGGAAAGGCTGTGTCCTTAGACTCCATTTTATTCAAATAATACAAATTTTTAACAATGATTTCCTTTTTCTGTGTAATAATAAAACAGTAGTTTGGACTTGATCCCAACTAAGATATAATTAATCCTTATTCGAAGCAAAACCAGCCTATTGGGTTTATTTAATGTTTACATGATGTTCTAGTGGATGTAGACTCAAGTTATTAAAATCTAAATTACAAAAAGATCCATTATGAAAGTAATAAAGGAAACATATGTTCTAGTCTAGTAACTCACAGGAGCTTGACAAAGGACTGAGCACTGGCCTGAAACTTTGCATTTTTCAGATCAAAGTCATTCAGAACTAATAAGTGCTTTTTAAATTTATATTTTTTGATGGTGCTGTCGTATCTACAATTTTAGTAACCCACATGAACCAGTCGGTTTTTCTTATAAATTGCTCAGCAGTAAATGCTACCTGTTCATTGGTCCCAATGGGTAACTAGACCTACGCTATATGAAATGTTGCCCAATGACATTATCCCTTATTTGTACATTGCCAGGGATTTTGTGATTCTTTATTAATGGTCATGAACAGTTCATAGCAGTTACTGTTCATTGTATTCCTTAGCCATTTCCGTTTAGGTGCTAATCGCCTGTAATAGGAGTCCATGATCCATGACTTACGTATGACTCAATAACGCCCATTAACCCCAATGAGACACAAAACAACATTTTATGGGTGGAAAAAAGGCCGCAGCTTATTTATTAACACTCACCAAGCTTTGTAAAACCATCCACCAACATACCCATAATATTAATCTTAATGTAACAAATGCATAACAAATGAATAAGCTGTGACATATAAAATAATATCCGCTTAAGGCTGCATAACATTTAACCGCTTAAGGCTGCATAACATTTAATAGTATCGTATAATGCATTCACATTACTCTTCATAATGAACCCGTTCTCCAGCCTAAGCAAGCCTCCGTCCTGTTTTCTCACTTACTGTGCCTCCTTGTCCCTAAGCCTAGCCCCAGGCCAATCTCACCTTAAGACTCCAGCCCCTCTTATTTGGCTACCCATTAGGGCAGCCCCACACCGCCAACATGGTACCCCTACCTTCCATCAGGGCGGGCGGGAAACACTGCTTCCCTTACTTCTGCCAAAGGTAAGACTGTTCTCCCGCACTTTTCAGCTCACTTTAAAGGCTCAGCCCTGCCTACAATCCCCAGAATGCCCCATTAAAACCTCCCCTTAATTTCCAATTTGTCCCCTAAATCATTCCTTACTCCACTCCACCTGTTCCAGGGTCCCTCCATAGGCCTCTGTAACCTTAGGCCCTAAGATCAGAGACACTTATTAAACTAAGGCTTAGGGGAAATAACCAGTAGGACAGTGATTGACAGGCAACACCACAGGCATGGGGGCTGTGCTAACAGTGGTGCAAGGACTAATAATATAATAATATCTAGCTAACAGTTGGTATTTATTGTATCATGGACACACTGTATGGCTGTCCCTGCTGAATTCCATGGATTCAAAGGAACTGCTCATTACAAAGAACAAAGCACTGGTGGGCAGTTATCTCATTAGAGCTGCTGGTGGTCATGGAAATGGATTGGAGCAAGGCCAAATATGCAGGAATCTGATGCATGCTCTTTGGCTGGAGATTCCTGCACCTAAAGTAGCAACGCTGTGATGATAACATTTTGTGTGTCTTTGCAACTTTCTTGTGGGTTTGTTCCAAACTTTTAACCGCAAATAAGGAGCTTAAACCAAAACGATCATTTATGAATGAGAATTCATGTGTACGTATCAGAGTAAATACAGTATGGCAGCTCCTGCTCATAGGAACCAGCAGAAATATATATACATAATCCAATAGTAGAACGCGCTCACGGCAAATAACAAGGTGGCAAAAATGTATTCCTCCATATTCACATCAACGTGTTTCAATCCAAACAGTTCATACTAGATTATTGCTAGCGAGCACCCGGCCTATGCAAAGTTGAACATGTTTCCTTGAAAATCATAAATACCTACAAAGTCTTCTTTTAATTCACACAGAATAAACTGCATTTTACCCAAAGCATTTAAAACCCATAAAAGAGGGTGTTTTTTTATGGCGAGAGTTTGGGGGAAATGTAGCCATGGATGAAGGAGCATTGCAACTAGGGATGCTGCTTTGCAAAAGATTTGGCCGAATACCGAACTGAATCGGGGTGGGAAGGGGAACATTTTTTTACTTCCTTGTTTTATGACAAAAAGTCACGTGATTTCCTTCCCGCCCCTAATTTGCATATGCAAATTCGGATTTGGTTCTGCCAAAAAAAAAAAAAAAGAAATGAAAAAGGCCAGATCCTGGCCGAATCCCGAACCGAATCCTGGATTCGGTGCATCCCTAGTTGCAACATTGTTCCACTGGTACACTTAGTCAGAACCAGCAGTGCAGATAGCAAGGGACAGACAGATGCTGATTTCAATTACAATTACATTTGTGAATAATGTTAAAACTATTTGTAATGAGTGTATATTGGACAGTTGCTTAGAATTACATTTTTGTTCATTATTTAAAGTTTGGGTTTACATCCCCGTAATTTTTTACCTGCACTAAAACCATACGGTCTGTCTACTGACTGGGGTACATGGAGGACCAAGGTCGGACTGGAGCATTGGTGGCCTAACCGGGTTCCAAATTCAGGCCTCTGCACACTTGTGTAAAAGCTGACGCAAGCCCCATCGCGCGGAACATCATCCTTTTTATTTTGGGGGACGGCTAATCATGGGAGGTGATCTGAGCCGGAGCCAACCGGGTTTTTTCCCAGTGTCCTGCCGGCCCAGTCCAACTCTGTGGAGGCCACTGGGGAACCAGACCTCTAGTGCCCCGTCTGCCTCCACACTTGTGCATTCACTGACACAAAAAGAGAACACTTTGCACCTTTGCAATAACACAGGGTATGGTTTTGTGCCCAGGCTGCTGCATGAGGCTAAAATTGGTCAAAGTGCCCCAAATGGCATGAAACTCTTGCTGCTCTGGCAAATAGTCCTTTGCTGCATTGCACCAGATGCTACAACCTAAGGCAGCCCGTCTTAAGCACAATTCTCGAAAAATGTGTATTTCAATGCTTTTATTGTGCACTGTGGAAAAACAGCACAGAAGTACCGTGGCCTACACCCTTACCTCGCCATGGGCAGACACCCTTTATAATAGAGGGAAAGTTACACCAATTATTAAAACCAGTTCCCAGATCCTACTGATTATGAACCCTTCTCCTTTTAGACTGTAAGCTCAGTTGAGCAGGGACCTCTCTATCTCCTGTATCAGTCAGTATGTAAGTGATATGTCTGGTGTATATTGTTTTGTTGAATATGTGTCAATAAAAATAAGGATATCCAGACAGATTCAATGAGAAGGTTCCCCCAGACTTGCAGCGAAAGAGAGAGAATTGGCAGATAGGTTTCAGCACCACGGAGAGCGTCAGGGAATGCAGCTCTGCTGTAGGACTCTATGGAACGCCTCTGTCCCTCCCAGTTTCTTCTGTCTTACTGGCTCCCTCCTCCTCCTCCTCTCCCTCACTCCACGGTTTCATTTCAATCAGGTGGCTGTTGCTCTTCAAGATTAGTGAAAAACCTAGCAGGAAAAATCACCCCCTCCCTCTTCCCATATATACAAAGGGAGAAGAGAAGCGGCAACGTGCTCTGAATACGTGTTGACTCTTTGAGAGTCCTCTCACTCTCTCCCTCTATGGACTGTTGGCATGCAGCCTCTACAGCCAATTGATCGGACACCTCGGGCTGAAGAGTGATTGGAAAACCATTCGCCCCAGTGGTCTGTCTCTTATTAAATGCTAGGTTCCATCATATAAGGTCTTATGGTTGGATGTTTGGTTTCTTTTTCATCCAGTGCAACATTTATGGGGCCTGTTGGCTTGTTTTTTTTTTTTTCCTTGATTGATTACTAATAAAAGAGGGTGTCAGAGCATCCAGATTTACTTTTTCTTGGAGCTAAAGAGTCTATACTAAAGAATAAAGGACTGACCTATGGCTTCGCTGTATCAGAGATTCACCGGGAAGATTAACACTTCCAAATCTTTCCCGGTTGCACCTGAAGCAAGTCACCTCTTGGGTGGCCAGAGCACGGAGGAGGACAGTGCTGGGAAGACCTCACGCCCACCGCCAGAGAGCCGAGCCAGTTATCAGTACCAGTCACGGAATGACTGTGAGGAGGAAGATGTAAGCAGCTTGTTGTTATTATTGAAACCTTCTTAGCAGTCACGGCTTCCCTTCCCCTTTAAAAAATGTTGTGTATGTTCCATGCTCATGATCTGTGTGTCTGGCACCCCCCAGTGGCCCAGCCCCCCTTTTCATAAATGCCATTGATACTGCTTCTAAATGATTAATTCATTGCTTCAGGGCTCGGGGAAACAAATCCATACTTGTGTTGCGGGGTTTTCAGATGTCAGTTCCGTTGCAGCCTTTTTGCATGGGAACTTCAGTGATTGAGCAGACCAGGCAAAACAAACAGGATTAGGGATTTTAATGAAATAAAAATTTAAAGGGAAACTGTAGCCAAGACTGTTTTTATACTCTATGAAAAAAATGTACCAATGGAAGCAATTTCCCAATATACAATCATTACAAAATGTCAATGGTTCAAAAGTTATTTGCAAATGTAAATGATATTTAAAGCAGTGTCTGTTTATCCATTTTTGTTCTCTGGGTCTGGCTCAATGAAACAATATATACAATGCACACTGTAAACATTGTAACACTGTAACAGAAGTCACTTCCCCTCCAGGTCTTTTATCAGCAGGCTTGCAACATGGTTACTGAAGGACAGAGAGTATAAACAGGTAGACAGATACTGTTTCAACAGCAAATACAGATATGCAATCCATTATCCGGAAGCCCGTTATCCAGAAAGCTCCACATTATGGAAAGGCCATCTCCCATAGACTCCATGATATCGAATTAAATGGGAACTATTGCAAAAATGAAAATTTAATATAAGCTTCAGCATAAGGAAATAAGAAACTTTCTAGATACAATAAATTAAAAATTCATTACCATTTCTGAAATAATCAAGTTTATCTTACCTATCTGTTTCTCCTCATTCTGTCATCATTCATGAGTTGGGTGTCAGATGAATGATCCAATATATCTTATCGGGGGGCTCAGTTTGCCTAGAAGATGTATTAGAGCTCACTCTATTAAAATCACCAGACATCATGTCATTTTGTTAGATTTTGTTTGTACTGGAATCAGTTATTTGAGCTCTAATACACCTGCTGCCTGATCGAAACTAGGGTAAAATGAATCCTTGTTGGAAGCGGAACCAGCCTATTGGGGTTGTTTTATATTTACATGATTTTGTAGTAGTTATGAAGATCCAAATTACAGAAAGATCTGTCATCTGAAAAATCCCAGGTCCCAAGCATTCTGGATAACAAGTCCCATTCCTGTACATTTACAAATAAATTAATTGAAATGTGTTTAGTCATTGTATACTGGAATGTTGCTTATCTTAACCATTTCGCAAGGAAACTTCTTATGGTGGAGTTTCCCTTTAATCTTAGGCAGGTGAAATCTTTGCTGGATCTTAATTTACCCTGAACATAATAAGGAGCATCTTATCTCAGTGAAAGGAGGGTGGTTTTCAAAAGAACAAGCTTCCTTGGCAGTGATCCCTACATGCAAAGGGGAAGCAACAATCAATCCTTTTAATATATTCGATGCTAACAAATCCCAGCGTGCTGAACCTCCTGGATCTGTTAGACATTTCAAAGGTACCATCTGCATATCGCCATAGCAACCAGTGACTCATGCTCATGCAGGGTGCCCTGTTTTTAGGCTACTAAGAAGATGGCTAGTCAGCCAGTATTGACGATCAATGATAAACATAGAGGCGTCAGTGGTGGAGCCAGCAGTGTTAAAGGTTAATGCTAAACAAGTAGGAGTAGCAGCCTGCATTTTAACCCTTTTCTCTCGCTTTCAGTCATCATCCATATGGCCAGACTGTCAGCAGTTTATTATTTGGATTCACATAGGGATCGGTTCAGACTGTGCCATGAAGGGATAGAACATGAAGTCCATTAGAAAAGTTTCATTGAAGGCCATGGGTTCTGCAGACAAGACTTCTATAATAGATAAACCTAACACCATGTAAAGCACTTTGGCCATTGCCAAAGGACAACTCCCAGCTTTCCACCTATTTTATCTGATGGGGGATTCTGGGAGCTGTATTCTGTCAGGGCTATAGAGCTGAGACTCGCCTTATGACTCCCTATGACTCTTTGTGCTCTCACATACCCATCAAGGTCTTTGCTATAGGTGGTATAACTGAATGGGTGAAGGCAAAACACAATAAAAGATACTTCTTGTAGGTCCCATCAGGTGGTTTAACTGAATCAGTGAAGGCAAAGTGAACATAATATAGGGAATATCTTGTGCAGCCCCCACCAGGTCTGCTTGAATGTGTCATGGTACAGCTGAAGGCATCATTTAGGGACATGTATGGGAGACTTATTGACCATTGGTTTCTGATCAACTGGCTCATGATCCAAAAAGACAGATACCATATGAGGGGGTATCTGTATTTCTATTGTCCTTTTTGGTCAGACAGCCCCAGCAGCCCCAATGACTGAAGTAGAAAGAGAAGAAGCTCCATGTTTCCTCTTCACTTTCTTATCTTCCAAGTCATGCAGTAGAAAGAGAAGAGACACCATGTCTACTCTTCACTTCCTTACCTTACACATCGTGCACTGACCAATACAATATTCATGGTGCAGTCAGTATAAATATCAGTCGGTATTATCCACCCTACATTTGCCTGGCACACCTCTGCCAAAATGCTCAGTACACTGTTCATGTGTTGGAACCCTACAATCTTTTTTGACAATTAACATCCATTCGAGTGTGAGTAGATATCTCAGATGTTTGAAGACCTTAGTTTACATTGTGAGAGTTGGCAGGCGGACAAGGAAGCAGTATGTTTCTGTATGGCCCATGGCCTGGTTCCAGGCATTTCCTATAGGCAATCAGGTTAGATCAGTGTGGTCAACTCTCTATAGCAGTGATCCCCAACCATATTGCTCTCCAAGCCCTTGGATGTTGCTCCCAGTCAGTCAAAGCAGGTGCTTATTTTTGAATTCCAGGTTCGGAGGCAAGTTTTGGTTGTATAAAAACCAGATGTACTGCCAAGCAGAACCTCATGTAGGCTACCAGTCCACATAGTGGCTACCATTGCCCAATCACAGCCCTTATTTGGCACCCCAGGAACATTTTTCAAGCTTGTGTTGCTCCCCAACTCTTTTTACATCTGAATGTTGCTCATGGGTGAAAAAGCTTTGCTAATGTGTCAGCTAAAAGCAAGAGGGCAGAATGAGTACATAGGGCAGGGCTATTTACTGCATACGGGGTGTGTTGCAAAACCCAGTCCAAAAACTGGCACAAACCATCATATTCTGCATATTTGCCCTATTACCTGCAAAATGAATGCTAAGACCCAAATTTCCCCCATGACTACAGTGATTTAGCAAAGCACATAGGTGTCCCCTAACCCACCCCCTAACTAACAAGTCAACCATCTTTTCAATCTAGCGGAAGGTGTTGATAATAGTATTGCCCCAAATAAAACAAAGAGTAATTAACCACATAGTTGTGCAATTTTGTGCCCTCCTGCTGCTCTAGAATTTGCATCTCAAGCATTGGTAAATGCCCCCAACATGAGACTTCAAACTGTGGCAAAAATCAATGACCCTCAGGGGCATCAATTAAAAATTTCAATGCGAGAGATAGAAAAGCAATATAATGCAAAGATTTCTTATTTTGCTCAGGTAGTTTGTCTTAACCCACTTCCCAAAAATGGGAACATTTTCAGCCTTCAGGTCCGTCAGTCTGCTGCCTTCTGTTTCCAGAGTCAGAACCAGCAGTGCAGAGAACAGAATATCAATTTGTGTACAGTGCCCCAGGGGTTAACAGTGGAACAGCCCTGTAAGAGAGATGTGGACCTTTGGTGCTTAATACAGACAGCATGTTTATTCCTGGAGCTGACAGTTAAATATGGCAGTGAATTAATGCAGATTCTTTCATGAGATTCTTAGTATCCTCTTTTGGTGCTGTAAGACACCGGATCCCAAAATAATTGTAAGACCACCTAGTGATAAACTGCACCGGTTAGACTAGTCCCTACCCCCTCTGTCCTGTAGATGTCACCGTCACAAAGGAAAGACTCTCCCATAGGATTCGCTTTGTGGCTTCAGCATCTCCGTTTACTGTTTTATTTTTACCCCATTCAGTTTACAGCATATTTTTAGTTTGTCGGTACAACAGATGTCTGGGGAATCTTCCTGTGATAGCTCAGAGCTCAGAAGCAAAGAGCGAAAAGCACATTTGACATGAAATTCGCTGGCAAGAATGTAGGTCCATTTCATCTCCAAATCACCGCGCAACTCCCCTCCAGGGATAACAGAACCGCAGGCCTGTGATTTGTTGGACATTGTGATGGGGGACGTGGATACATCTGACCGCTGCCTGATTCTCCCTCCCAGTTCTTCTACAGTATGTCGCCTCCCTTGCTTTAAAGGGAAAGCTCATCTTTGATATGTTGGATAGAATTAACCAACATTTAAATGGAGCTTTATTTATGTTTGCTGTGCCGCTCTCTCTTACTTTGAAACTTTAAGTAATGTCAGGTAGTTATAATCCCTTGACCTGGAAACTCAAAAAGGAGTTGTTGTTTTTTTAAATATTTATTATTGCATGTTTCTGTTTAGCCACTCTAGTTCATGTTGATTATTTAAACCAAGGTTGCTAGGGTCTGTTACCTTGACAAACATGTAGCCACGGTAGCGAAATCCCAATTGGAGAAACAGGAGGTCCATGTCCTACAGCGCTTACAGTTTAAAGAGGTCAGATATGCGTTATAGAAGGAGATTTCCTTATGGAGGATTTTAGGGACTGAAGTCCAGAGGAAAAGGGCAACAAGAGAGAAAAGCTCAAGACAGAAGAAAACAGTAAATGTGGTTGGTGTGTTAAAATGATACACTGAGAGTTTTACTAAGGAGCGGAAGAGTGAATTAATATGTTCTATGTAGGTCAGAGGAGGAGGATTAAGATTGACTGAAAGGCGAAAGGTGGCAGTCTGAGAGGTCTGTTAGTAGTAGGTTGCAGTAGTTTAGGTGGGATAGCATAAGGACATGAATGAGGACATTTAGTAGTTGTTTGAAAGAGAAAGGGGTTGCAATATTATCATGGTTAAATTGACATTGGTATTAATATGATTAGAGAGGGAAAGGGAAGAAACAAAGATTATCCCCAGGGAGGTATTGAGCATGCCATTGTTATTTTTTGTAAAAAGGGGAATAGGACCAGGTTTAGGTGGGAAGACTATAGCAGTTCAGTGTTGGGAAAAACCTATTTAGATGGCATTAATTCACCCATAAAGAAATAGGAGGCATTTGAAAATCTAGGTCATAATATCAGTTGTTAAAGGTAAAGGGCTGTCTAAATATATATGGATATGATCTACATACAAGTAATACATATAACTAAATGAATGGATGAGGTCTCCCAAACAAAACATACACAAGGAAAACAACAAAGAGCCCAGTACAGAGCCCTGAGGCAACCACTCACTAAGATGAACTAGTGAAGAGAATGTATTACCATAAGAAAAGGATTGGTTAATGGTTTATATTAGAACCAAGATGTAGCTTGATTGTAAATACCAAGGGAAAGGGAAATTTGCATTAGAACAGATTGATCAACAGTATCAACGGCAGAAAATAGATCAAGGAGGATGAGAATAGAGAATTGTCCCTGGCAAGAGTTTGTAACTCTTCATAAGGTTGTCTCAGAAGATCGAAAGCCAGTTTGCATAGGTTCCAGCAGTTTGTAGGTGTGTGGACATAAGTGATAGGATGGGTGAAAAGATGTTCTTTCAAGACTGGAGGTCAGTGGGATGTGAGGAAGAAGTTTGAAAGTAGATGCAAATACAGTATGAGTAAAAGTTGGAGTAAGGGCAGGAGCATAGTGTTCTAGGACTCAGTTGAAAGTGGAGAGAGCAGGACTTGGATATGGGGGCTGGAGATAATTTGCATCCATTGACGCTGAGATCTGTTTGTAGATGGAATCTACTATGTTTTTGAGTAGAAGGGAAAGTTCTGGGTAGAGTGTAACAAGTTTATTCTGTTTTTGAGGGACTTGGAAGGGTAGTGTATATGACAATGAAGTTTCATGGATTGGGATTGGTAAAAGGTAGACTTGAAATATGAAATGAGGAGTTTACAATGGAGAAAGTCAAGTTTTGTACAGGTTTTTGTATTGTTTTCATACTGTAAATGTACTATACAAGAGCACAAGGATTGTGTTTATGCAGTTAGCCGGGGCAGGGGTTATGAATAAATTCTATGCACAGAATCTGGGACTCAGTTGGGGATACAAATGAATTCAGGAGCTGTAACTTAAAGGAGAACTAAAGCCTGCACCTACTGAAATCAACAAAAGCCATGAAGAGTAACTCTATACTTGTCCAATGTAAACCACTCTGATTACTTTTCTTTTCTCCTTTTCTGGGCAATAAAACACAGCGCATGTTTAAGGTACATTGACACCATTTTCAGCTAGTCTTGGCCAACAGTGTCTCTATTTGAAACGGTGCATGCATGAGTAAGATTGCCATCCTAGTGTTAAATGGAAATCCTGGAGTGACCTGGAGTTAGCAATGAAGTGGAAGTCTGGGCAGGAGAATCCAATTAGAAGGTTGAGGGAGTGGGAGATATCCAATCATCTTATAGGAAAGTTAAGGGATGACTTTAGTTCTCCTTTAAAGTTCCGGACAACCAAACACAACAATTTCTGTTCACTAAAGCAATGTGATTGAATCACTGAATCCATTTCTGCTTTACAAAAATGTTTTCTATGGATATTTTATGTAGAATCTATGATCTTGCTCTTTCACAGATAATTTGGTGTATTTATGGTATGATGGGGGAAAAAAAAGAAATGTGTCCTTGAATCTGCTTCTGCTCTCCCAGCATCACTGTACATTATATTGCACAAAGGTCAAAGGTATCAATGCAAATAAAGGAAGTTTTCCCTTCCAGTTCATGATCAATATTTCATGAGGAGCTACAATAGCATTTGCTTTCCATAAACACTATACAACTGAGGTGACGCTGTAAGAGAGACATGACTGCCGAACGTCATTGTTACCTACTAACATTGCTCAGGGCTCCTGCCCGTGCTTATTGAATGTAAATATTCTGCATAGTGCTTGGCCATAAAAACATCTCTCATGGCTTCCTAAAACACCTCAGAGTACTGATGACTGATGCCAGCCGTGACAAATTGGTTAAAGGCAGAGCGTTGTGACTCTTGACCTTGACCGCTAGCAGCGTGGAGCATTGTCTGCTGAGCATGTCGGCTTACTCAGAGGAAACATGTTAGTGAAAGCAGATGGCAACAATTCTATCCGGAAAGTTAATGCAGAGAATATAATGACCCAGAACAGTTATTTGCATAAGTGCAGAGTAGTTGATATGGGTTTATTACATGGTGGCATGAATAAGGGATGGATTTGTTTCTCAGTTTCCATTCTGGTAGTTCATCTATCTAAGCTATAGTAATAAAGATATGTTATAAATATATATGGTGTTGCAGAACTTTGTGAGAAAATTAATGGAACCTTCCCAGTCCCCATTAAAGAACTAAAGCTCAAAACGAAAGCTAAATAAATAAATAACTCAGTAATGCTACTCCCGACACCTTGAGCTTTTACACCAGCCTAGGTCCACCACAACCCTTTAGCAGGGAAGTCCTCCATATTCCTCCATATTCAAGGTCTGCTCACAGCACATGTTCTGGGCCACCGTCAGATACTTGAGCTTAGAAACCAGCTGGCTGAGGGTGCCAGGATCTATTTTCATGTTTATATAAATAGGAGTTGATGAAAAGCTCTTGTGTATTTGCAGTGAATGCTAAGATTGGCTTTAGGAAGCAAAACTCCATTATAAAGAACTTCTCTCCCTCTACTTCTCTCTCCCTCCCTCTCCTGCTCTCCCTCTGTACTACAGGTATGAAACCTGTTATCCCGAATGCTTGAGCCCTGGGGTTTTCCAGATAACATATCTTTCTGTAATTTGGATCTTCATAACTATTATAGTCTTCATAGTTCACTAGAGGATTATGTAAACATAAAACAACCCCAATGGGCTTGATTTCCTTCAAAAAAGACAAGTACAAGGTATTGATTTATTATTACAGAGAATAAGGAAATGATTTTTAAAAATCTGGGTTTTTTGGATAAAATGACGTCTATGGGAGACTGCCTTTCCTTAATTCACAGCTTTCTGGATAAAGTGTTTCAGGAAAACTGATCCCATACCTGTACTGGTGTATGTGTGGTGTCATTAACATCCAAAAGATGACTCAACAGGGTCAATAGATGGTGGACACTCATGGCCAACGTAAGGTCTGAATCGTTACTTTTATAGGACTGCTGAAAGCCTGAGCTTGTACAGAAAGTTCAGTATGTAAAATACAACATTAGCAGCCATATTGCTTTTAAGACTGTAGTTCTCCTTTAAACACTCTTGGTCTTAAAATCTTCTAATATCCTTATAACATTGTTATTCCCTGCAGGACATTAAAAAACATATTTTAAGGCTAGAAAGTATTTTGTATGCAGGACCATGACAAAAATCATTTTGTGAGGTTGAGTATGCGAGGAACATTCATTAGTAAAGGTACCGGTGCTGCCATGCATCCAGCAGAGGAAGATTAATATGAAAAGTCTAAACAGTAGATGACCGAATTTCTCTGTATTGGATTCAGAATGATCATCCAATCAAACAGAGCTTGTCGTCTTCTCCTATTTCTTTGGGATGGGGTGTCACTTTGATTGATGTGTTTCACCAGTGACCATCAGCGCTTCCGGGATGGGCTGAATGAGATGTACATGACGATTTTCTATTGCCTTTTTATTGCCTTGATTTCATTAATGCAATCAAACTCTACTTCACTTGGCAGCAGGAGACTATTCTTCATGCAAACGCGATACAGATTTGCTTTTGTAAATGTGATTGGAACAAATAGGATTAGAATTGTTTGACAAATGTCTCGCTGAAATTATCCAGGGGATATATATATATAATATTATGAGCCGAATCTGACCCTTGGGTAAAACAGTAAGTGTCAGAGTCTTGAACATGAAGAATAAAGTAGCACTTTATCAAGAACACTGAGACTTACAGGATCCTATTTGACCCCCATCTGGTTGGCATTTGTGCCTGTTCACTTTGCACAGTTCCTCTGGGAAACTATTTGGAATCCTTGGTTCCAGGTCTTGGTTTAGAGCAGTGATCAACAACCAGTTTTTGCTCACCAACCCCTTGGATGTTGCCTCAAATCAGGAGCTTATTTTGTATTCCAGGCTTGGAGACAAATTTTGGTTTCATAAAAACCAGGTGTACTGCCAAACAGAGCCTCCTGTAGGCAGCCAGTCCACATAGGAGCTATCAAATAGCCAGTCACAGACCATAGACACCCCCAGTAACTTTCATGTTTGTGTTGCTCCACAACTCTTTTTACAATTGATTGTGGCTCATGGGTAAAAAAGGTTGGGGACTCTTGATTTAGAGCATGCTCCTTCTGGTACTTAGAAGGTGGTGAGGACAGCAACTGGGTGCTTGAAGGTCCATATATCCCATCTGCATGTTCATTCCCCCATGAGCTGAAGTCATGAGGAACTGTGGGGGCTTTAAGGTCCATATATGCCATCTGTATCTTCATTCCTCCATGAGAAAAAGTCATAAGGACAGCAACTAGGGGGGCTTCAAGGTCCATATATCCCATCTGGATGTTCATTCCACCGTGAGCTGAAGTCGTGAGGACAGTAACTGGGGGGGGGGGTGCTTGAAGGTTGATATATCCCATCTGCATGTTCATTCCACCATGAGCTGAAGTTGTGAGGAGAGTAACTGGGGGGGGGGGGGGCTTGAAGGTCCATACTGTATATCCCATCTGCATGTCCTTTCCACCATGAGCTGAAGTACGTTCAATTTACTACTACAATATGTAGAGCCTAGTTGCAGTTGAGTTGGACATGAAAAAATGTTGCATTGTGGGTACATCTAAACCAGGGATCCCCAACCTTTTGAACCCATGAGCAACATTCAAAAGTAAAAGGAGTTGGGGAGCAACACGAAAATGAAAAATGTTCTTGGGGTGCCATATAAGTGCTGTGATTGGCCATTTGGTTGCCACCTCAATGTAATAGATGTCGAAACAAACCTCCAAAATCCTTACAATATACCTGGATTGCAAATTCATACTACAAGTATTTGTTTGGTGAGGCTCAAGAATGCCTTGCCCTGTTGCCCAGAATGCCCAGAAAGCTCAACACCATTCATGTGGTCTTAGTAGAAAGATTTGGCCTCCCTTTCTCTCACTATAATTTGCTTTCAGGATGAACCCCACCCCAGCCACTGCTCCTAGCCAACCCCCTATCCTGGGGGGCAGCCCTATAGTTTGGTAACCACCAGGGTAAGGAGTCAGTAATGTACACTGGGTCTTATGCTAGTGACCATGGTTTGAAACCCTTGAGGGGTCACTAAATCTGCCCTAATAATTCTAATAAGAATAATTCCTCTCCCAAGTAGAGAAGCAGCATAAGATACAGGGGCACTGGGATTTGTAGTCCAACACCTTCATAAAACATTTTAAACTTTCATGTTGTGCTTTATTACTTACTAAAGCAGTGAATTATATTTTGACGGAGAGAAGGCAGTCGGGATTTCTGCTCTGGATTATTATTTTTCCATCTATTTCAGCAGATATTCTCTGGGGTCCTCTATGCACAATCGTTAATATTTGAGCGTTTCTATGAATGTTACATGGGGTCTATTTAATTTTAGATTGAGTTGTTTAACCATATAACCTCTTACCGGGGGCTCTTAATTAAAGTTATTGTAAATGGAAAATGCTAAAGCCACAGGGATGTTGTTGACCTAAAAAAATTGTGAAACAGATACACAATGGGGATGTACAATATACAGTGTAGTAATGGGAAAAGAAGAAATTGCAGAGAGAGTCTCCAGCATCAAGTGTTTGTGTCCCTGGATTGGCTCCTACTCAGGATTCCTGAGTATTGAACTCATAACATGTTGAATGTGAACATATACATATATAAATAAAGGTACAGTATGCACATTTTGCATCCAACCTTTCCATTTCCAAGAAACATCTATAGACTGATGCTATGGAATTGTGAGTTTAAAGATAAAGTCATACAGAATCTGCAACTCTGAGAATTACTTGTATCACTTGTGTATTATAAGGGTTAATGTACCCCCTACTGTAAATGATAAGGATATTAGAAGTCACTGAGGGGTTGTTCTGTGACCATATAAAGGCACAAGGCTGCAGGCTGAGTTATACAGGGAACTCTGAGTATCACTCATGTATTATAAGAGATAATGTACCCCCTACTGTAAATGATAAGGATATAAGAAGTCACTGACGGGTTGTTCTGTGACCATATAAAGACACAAGGCTGCAGGATGAGTTATACAGGGAACTCTGAGTATCACTCATGTATTAAAAGGGATAATGTACCCCCTACTGTAAATTATAAGGATATTAGAAGTCACTGAGGGGTTGTTCTGTGACCATATAAAGACACAAGGCTGCAGAATGAGTTATACAGGGAACTCTGAGTATCACTCATGTATTATTGGGGATACTGTACCCCCTACTGTAAATGATAAGGATATTAGAAGTCACTGAGGGGTTGTTCTGTGACCATATAAAGGCACAAGGCTGCAGGCTGAGTTATACAGGGAACTCTGAGTATCACTCATGTATTATAAGGGATAATGTACCCCCTACTGTAAATGATAAGGATATAAGAAGTCACTGAGGGGTTGTTCTGTGACCATATAAAGGCACAAGGCTGCAGGCTGAGTTATACAGGGAACTCTGAGTATCACTCATGTATTATAAGAGATAATGTACCCCCTACTGTAAATGATAAGGATATAAGAAGTCGCTGAGGGGTTGTTCTGTGACCATATAAAGACACAAGGCTGCAGGATGAGTTATACAGGGAACTCTGAGTATCACTCATGTATTAAAAGGGATAATGTACCCCCTACTGTAAATTATAAGGATATTAGAAGTCAGTGAGGGGTTGTTCTGTGACCATATAAAGACACAAGGCTGCAGAATGAGTTATACAGGGAACTCTGAGTATCACTCATGTATTATTGGGGATACTGTACCCCCTACTGTAAATGATAAGGATATTAGAAGTCACTGAGGGGTTGTTCTGTGACCATATAAAGACACAAGGCTGCAGGCTGAGTTATACAGGTAACTCTTAGTATCACTCATGTATTATAAGGGATAATGTACCCCCTGTTGTAAAGTATAAGGATATTAGAAGTCACTGATGGTTCTGTGACCATAAGAATGTAGACTTTACAAGGGTTTTCCTTACAGGATCGTGTGGCAAAGTTCTCCTTTAAGAAACAAAGTGACTGCTGGCCGCGATTTCTCAGTTCTTTTCCAAAACACATGGCAGCCTCCCAAACAAAAGCGAGCTCCATCACGGTTGATGGATTTTACACTGAAAATGATTTCTTTACCCATCGCATTAAACTGATGTTTTAAAGCACATTCTGATTTTGCTGCAATTACAAATAAACGATTATATATCATGTAGCGATTTGTGCAGCATCATCGGGCGGGTGGCTAAACGGTCGCAACTGTCCCTCTGCTGATATTTATAGTAACCAGCCTAGAACCTGCCAGAGATGTGTTTTTTGTGTAAATGGCAAATATCATTGGCAGTGAGTAGCGGTGGGCGAATAAATTCACCAGGCGCAAATTCGTAGGGAATTTCCTCGTTTTGCCACCCACGTATAAATCTGTGAAACTGCCGCAAATATGCGCCAGCGCATATAATAATGTTGTGCAGCAACATTCTTCGGTCGCTCATTGACTTCAACGCCGGTGTCAAAATTGACGTGAGGATCAGAAGTGGCATGGGTGACAAATTTGACGCAGGCAAACAGGTGCAATGTTAAGAAATTCCTTTGCACTTAACTTTTCTTGAAAGGGGCTGCAGCTGTAGCTTTGTGTGCAGAGTAAGACAAGGTAATGTTTATTGAGGGGCGAATCTGTGGTGTTTCGCTTCCCCGAAAAATCAGCGAAACTGCAAAAAATTCGCAAAACACATTGAAGTCAATTGGCTTCAAAATTATTTTGACGCGTGCCAATTTTTACCAAATTCACGCCTGGCAAATAAATTCGCCCATCACTGCACACAGGCGTTTTTTCCCGCACTCACCTGCGTTGTGCTTTCTTCCGTTCAGCCACAGGGGAGTGCAGGAGTAGACGCACTTAATTATTGTGAATGGGGCTGTACTCACATAGACGCATGTAAGTGCAAAACGCAGGTGCGATGCAGCATGTTGCATTTCACCTGCATTCGGCGCATACATGGGTCTGTGTGAGTACAGCCCCATTACTGCTGCGCTCCACTGTGGCTGAACAGAAGAAAGCGCAACGCAGGTGAGTGCGGGAAAAAATGCCCGTGTGCAGTGATGGGCGAATTTATTTGCCAGGCGTGAATTTGCGGCTAATAAGTTTGTGAATTTGCAGCGAAAATTCACTGGCGTCAAAATTAGACAATTTAGATGCTGGCAACGATTAACGGATGCCTATTGACTTTAATGGGCGCCGGCATCAACTTTGACACCGGCATCAACTTTGATGCCGGCGCCCATTTTGATGCTGCCGAATTGTCGTGAATTTCCCACCCGTTTCTCAAATTTTGTCGGGAATTCGCGGCGAATCAAAACGGGACAAATTCGCCCATCACTACCCATGTGTAAAAGCCCTAAGGGAAGATAATGATGGAGGGTGAGACCAGTGGTATAACTATAAAGGAATCAGACCACCTGGAGCCTCGGGGGAAAAGGGGGCCTGGACCGCAAGTTCTGCTTCCTCGATATCTGTAGAGAAATCCCCCCTCCCTTCCTGCTCTTGAGCTGCTGGACTATAAGTAGGGGGCACAACAGGTGGGTGAGTGATTGGGGAGTGGGCAGATTGGCCTAGACATTTGCGTTGGGCCCCTTCTATTGTTTGAGACTGCAACTGTGGAGGCATTTACTAATGACACAGACTCAAGCTAAAATAACACTAATAGGCATGACTTTGCATCCCTTAGAGTTAATTTAGTCAATACTTACATCTAGGTCATTATAAGAGTATTTATTTAAATTGCGTGTTGCACCCTAAAGCGAATCTCTTGCAGCCTTGGAATCAATTGCAAAGAGCTTTCCATTCCTGCTTCTTTCTGCAGCTCTGTATTCTTAGGGGTGTCATGTGGGGGGCACATGGGAATAACCTGGAATATCCCGGTAGCTGGAATGGCATTGACATGGAGGATAGGGAGCATGGGCCAGGGGCTGCAAGGAGCAGGGAGCCCAGTACATAACCCATTGATTGTCCTGAATACAAGTCCTCTAGGCATGATGACCCCCTAGTGCCCCTGCACTAATAACCACCCCTTATATCCCCGATTACACAAGTAACCAGTCGTAAGCATTGGCTTCTGTATTCATAAAGGTGCATTTCTAAAACTCCCCCAGTAAAAGCATGAAAAGTAGTGCAGAGATAAATCAGGCTAACGTTTATCCGTCGAGCATAATGGTGCATGTTGTACTGTGCGGCAAGTTCCAGGAATGGATCAGGGAGGATTAAAGGACATTAATGTCAATTGGATGAGTGGGCGAGATTGGGAACATTGACATTAAAGTGACAAAGTAAAGGATGAAGGCAATGGTTTCTGGGAAAAAAAGTTGGTGAGGCTGAACGATGGGAACGGTGTGGAGAGAATAAGTTAATGTATTGGCAGAATATTCAGAGAATCATAGAGCTTTGCTGTATTGGTATGACTTGTATAAATATAGATTTAATGCAGATCTGATGAGCTTGGATGTCTGTAGCAGCCCGGCAAGAATCACAACATTCCGGTGAATACAATAAGACAATTTAATTATCCAATGGAAGAATAATGGGGCGCTGTATACTTCTTTGGGATAAATCAAGGCGTTATGGAATATTGAAATGCACCGAGCAGGTATTGATATTAATGTGTGTGTCAGACTAACAGGAGCCTGAGTGTTACCAATGATACTGCAGGATATTCTGTGTCAGTCCCCAATAACCCTCGCTCTATGTAATAAAAGTCGCCATGTTTGCATAGGATCTAGTTATCCATGAAAACCAAATAGCACCCAGCATTTACTGCTCACTGGTGACGAGTGAAATTTTTTGACATGGATTTGCAGTGAAATTCCACGATTTGCCATTGCTTTTGTGAAGCAAAATTTCACAATCAATTAAAAAAAAAAAAAACGCCCAAAGAATTCAATGGTGGGACCATTGACTTCAGTTTGACTTCAACCAGGTTTACAGATTGTTCACCATTTTGTGAATGTTCTCACGGTTTCTCAAATTCGCTCTCATTATTACTGGTTACTATGGATGGGCGAATTTGACCTGTTTCGTTTCGCCAAAAATTCTCCGCCAGAGAAATGTCACAGACGCCCATTAAAGTCTACGGGCGTCAAAGTAATTCTGGATTTTCAGGCAATAGCCTGAAAATTGTACAATTAGGGAAAAGCCGCAGAAAATTCGTACAATTCTGGTTTTCGCTCGATTTTATCCACCATCTCAGACTTACGGAGGTTGTATATAAGTCAATCTGAGAGGTCCCTATCCTATTTGGAAGTTTTGGTGGTCTACGCTGGAATTAGCCTGAATATCCGACTATATAAAATTCTGGCTTTTCGGGAAATAGCCTGAAAATTGTACAATTAGAGAAAAACCTCTGAAAAACCACACAATTCGGGTTTTCGCTCGATTTTATCGAGTATTCCCCCGATCCGATTAAATCAAGCTTTTTTTTAATAATAAATAAGGTCCAATTATGGATTCTAGTTTGGTCTGACTTTTTTTCTTTAAATAATCAGAAAAATTCAGATTTTAGTAAATAACCCTCCCAGTATACTTTATTGAAACATTAAATAAACCCAATAGGCTGGTTTTGTCTCCAATAAGGATTAATTATATCTTAGTTGGGATCAAGTACAAGGTTCTGTTTTAGTATAACAGAAAAAAAATATGGGGCAAATTCACTATGGGGCCGATTCACTAAGCTCGAGTGAAGGATTCGAATGAAAAAAATTCGAATTTCGAAGTATTTTTTGGGTACTTCGACCATCGAATTGGTTAAATTCGTTCGAATTCGAACGAAATCGAACGATTCGAACGAAAAATCGTTCGACTATTCGACCATTCGATAGTCGAAGTACTTTCCCTTTAAAAAAAACTTCGACCCCCTACTTCGGCAGCTAAAAGCTACCGAAGTCAATGTTAGCCTATGGGGAAGGTCCCCATAGGCTTGCCTGTGATTTTTTGATCGAAGGATTTTCCTTCGATCGTTGGATTAAAATCCTTCGAATCGTTCGATTCGAAGGATTTAATCGTTCGATCGAACGAAAAATCCTTCGATCGATCGAACGCAGGATTAGCGCTAAATCGTTCGACTTCGATATTCGAAGTCGAACGATTTTAGTTCACAGTCGAATATCGAGGGTTAATTAACCCTCGATATTCGACTCTTGATGAATCGGCCCCTATGTGTCGAAGCGCCTAACGCTAGTGTCAATTCGCTAGCGTTGGTCATTTTCGTTACTTCGCAAATTCACTAACGAACGCTGGCGTAAATTCGCTAGTGTTACTTCGCACCCTTACGCCTGGCGAATTTTCGCAAACTGACGTAACTACGCAAATTCACTAACGCGCGCATTGTACTGAACGCTACCTTCTACCTTTTACGCCAGACTTCCTTCGCCACCTCAGACCAGGCGAAGCGCAATAGAGTAGATAGGGATTGCATCAAAAAAAGTTCAATTTTTTTCTAAGTCCCAAAAAACGCTGGCGTTTATTTCTATATTATGGGTGATAGGCTGATAAAGATCGAAAAAAAATTTGGGGCTTCCCTCCTTCCCCCCTACATTTCCTAACTCATGGCAACTTAACTATACAGTGGGCACATGTGTAGGGCAAAAAAAAAAATTTATTTGATGTTTTGAATTTTTCCCAGGCATTTGTAGTGATTGTACGTATTCCTCCATGGAAATTTGAATTTGGCGCGGTATGCAAATTAACCATTGCTAGCGTAACTTCGCTTCGCTTAGCGAATCAACGCTAGAGCAACATCGCAACCTTACGCTACCCCTGAGCGCAACTTCGGATTTTAGTGAATTTGCGGAGCGCTGGCGAAACTACGCCTGGCGAAGTGCGGCAAAGTTACGCCTGGCGCAACTACGAAACTTAGTGAATTTGCCCCATATGGGAGATGGCCTTGCAGTCCAAAGTTTTCTGGATAAGGTGTTTCTGCATTGTCTAACAACTAACATTCATAATATTCCATTAAGGGATGTCCAACCTAGTCATGGCTCCAGGGCCGGGCCAAGCCATCCATGCACCCTAGGCAACCCGGCCGGCCGACCACCACACTCTCCCCCCTGTGCGCGTTATTTTACCCTATAGTAAGGGAGGGAGAGAGAAAGAAGGAGAGGTACTTTATTCTGGAGTTTTGCTTCCTAAAGCCAATCATAGAGTTGACTGCAAAAACACAAGAGCTTCTCATCGACGCCTTTATATAAGCACGAAAATAGATTCTGGCACCCTCAGCCAGTTAATTAGCTCCACTGAGGGGAGATTTCCTAGTGCTTTAGCCAAGCTTTAGAGTGGTGATAGAGAAGGCAGGGATTTATAAGTAATGGCTGTTAATAGATAGATCTATTTTCTAAGGAAAGTAATCAATCTCTCATTGTCTCTGCTCAACTGTCTGCATTTAGTTTACTCACTGGTCCATCTTTCTCCCTGTGTCTGGGTCTTAAAAACAAATACAGGCATGGGATCTGTTATCCATAATCAAAAAAGCCAGAAATTCAGAAAGGCTGTCTCCCATAGACTTAATTTTATCCAAATTCTTTTCTGTAGTAAATAAATATTTCTCTGTAATAATAAAAGAGTAGCTTGTACTTGATCCCAACTAAGATATAATTAATCCTTATTGGAAGCAAAACCAGCCTATTGGGTTTATTTAATGTTTACATGATTTTCTAGTAGATTTAAGGTATGAAGATCCAAATTATGGAAAGATCTGTTATCCAGAAAGCCCCATGGCCGGAGCATTCTGGATAACAGGTCCCATACCTGTACAGGAAAGTCCAAATAACCATATCTGACCCTCTATGCAACCTGAAATGTTCTGCAACCTAAGTACCATATTATTCATGCCAGCTCCTTCTATGGCTGTGGTTGTCAAACTTTTTTAGTTTAAACTCCACTTGAAAATCCAAACTATGGTCCAGGCCCCCCTTAGAGATGTAGGGAAAATGTTGGTCATAGGTTCAAGAACATCTATGGCAGGAAATACATAGTTATCCTAAATCTCATTCACGTTGACCTTCATGTGTATCTATGGGAGCAAATGTCCATTCTTCCCAACTGTCACCCAAACTGGCTTTTAGGCTGAGCCCATCCTGCCATTGCACCAAGCCCTACCCACTAGGGGGCTACAGTTTGGGACCTCTCTAGGGGCTGGAATGAGGTTTTCTGGCTGATCTACAAAAAGTATTGTGCTGTGAATCCTTTGGAAAAATATTCACATGGTCATAGAGGCATGAATGTATAAGGCAGTCATGTTGTACACCTTCAGGCTGTATTCAGACCAGACAGGGGGTGGGTGGGTGGTGATGGTGCTGGAGTGAGATGGGTGATGTTGTGGGCGTGGCCTGTGACATGAGGGGTGTGGTTACAACATATCGACTGGAGATTGGCCTATCGCCACAACAATCTAGTCCTGCTTGATTTTCCTCATTTGTAAACCCAGGCAGGCAGTTTTGACAAGGACAGCCCTCATGAAACCCAAGGTGTCCGGGTCAAAACTAGGCAGGTGGCAACCCTATGTGCACCTATAGTATTCAAAATGTTCCTTGGAAAAGATATAACACAGCCATGTGGTTCCTGTCATCATATGTTTTGAAGTTTGCACAAAGCAATGGACAAAATCAGAAGATGTGAGGGTAAGAATGAGTGTATAGGACAGGGGTTTTGGTCTCTTAAGGTGAGGTAAGGGGGCAACAGGGAAGAGCTTCCAGAGAATGCATACAGGTATGGGACCTATTATTCAGAATGCTCGGGACCTAGATTATTCTGGATAATGGATATTTCCATAATTTAGTTCTTCAAACCTTAAGGGCAGAGACAAACGCTCAGATTCGGGGATCGCCAATAGACAAATCTCCTCTTCTTCGGGTGACTAATCTCCCCGAACTGCCTTCCCCTGCCTTCCCGCTGGCTAAAATGTAAATCTCCGGCGGAATGGCACTCGGATCGCTGCATTTTCTGAAGTCGCCCAAAGTTGCCTCACGAGAAAACTTCAGGTGGCTTTGGAAAACGAAGCGTTCCAAGTGCCATCCCGCCGGCGATTTACATTCTAGCCAGCGGGAAGGTAGGGGAAGGCAGTTCGGGGAGATTAGTTTCCTCGAAGAAGAGGCGAATAAGTCTACTAGAAAATAATGTAAACATTAAATAAACCTAAAAAGCTGGTTTTGCGTCCAATAAGGATTAATTATATCTTAGTTGGGATCAAGTACAAGCTACTGTTTTATTATTACAGAGAAAAAGGAAATCATTTTTAAGAATTTGGATAAAATGGGGTCTGTAATTCATTCTGTAATTCGGAGCTTTCTGGATAATGGATTTCTGGATAATGGATTCCATACCTGTATCATCATGCCCAAAAAGTTATTCTGAGCTCAATCCACGATCCAATTCCGATGCTCCCCTTGCTGTCTCTTTCGCTCCGATTTGTTTTAAAATGAAAGTTTAAAATGTATTTTTTTTAAAAAAATATAAAACAAAATTCATTTTTTCAGATGCCTTATCCAAAACAAAAGAGAGTCGGGCACCCCAGCATGTTAATCTAATTCCACATAAGTTCTTAATCAGTGGCAGTATCACAGCCAGTGCAGCACATGAAAGGCGCTGATATAGAATATTAAAGAACACGGGTTTTAACATTATAAAAGAGCATGTCCATAAGAGGGATGTGCAAAGAAGATCAAGACTATTCTAAGCAATTAAAGCCGGATTTTATATCATTCCCCACGGCAAAGTCACCTTTCACTATAAAAACAACTTCAAAACATTCTCCCTCTCCAAAGACAGTGCGCCATTTATTGGCCTAATTACCCGATATGTCACCGGGAAAAGAGAAGCCAGGGATATAATAGAAAGGCTCTGCTGTAAAGCACGTACCAACTAAAAGATGATCACAGTGACCTTTAATGTGCCACTAAAGAAAAACTATCTGTTAAAGGAGAAGTAAATCTTAACTAAAGAAGTAGCTAGAAATGTTGTATATTCTGTTTTGTGCTTCTGTACCAGCCCAAGGCAACCACAGCCCTTTAGCAGTAAAGATCTGTGTCTCCAAAGATGCCCCAGTAGCTCCCCATCTTCTTTTCTGCTGATTCACTGCACATGCTCTGTGCTGCTGTCACTTACTGAGCTTATGGACCCACTCACAATATACAGTACACATAGAATAGAAATGTCACAATATAAGGCTGATTAGTAATTAATACACATAATTACTACATGGCAGCACAGAAACCAGTGCAATTAGCATCAGAATTTAATAATCAGCAAACCTGTAGCATCAGCTTATATTACAGCCAGGGAAGCTCATTTTCTGCTGGATAATTAGTGACGAGCCCTAAGCTTAGCTTCTCAACAGCCAATCAGAGCCCACTGAGCATGTGAGTGTCACAGACACTTTCCAAGATGGTGACCCCCTGTGACAAGTTTGAAGTCCTGGATCATTGCTGCTATTGACAAGCTGAAACATTAGGCTGGTGCTCAGTAAGTGACAGCAGCACAGAGCATGTGCAGTGAATCAGCAGAAAAGAAGATGGGGAGCTACTGGGGCATCTTTGGAGACACAGATCTTTACTGCTAAAGGGCTGTGGTTGCCTTTGACTGGTACAGAAACCCAAAACATAATATACATTTCTAGCTACTTCTTTAGTTAGGCTTTAGTTCTCCTTCAAAGTTACCAGACGTGCTGTAATGGAAAAATTATATCTGGAACGGTCTAAATCCTAAGACGGACGAATGGCTAGTGTCAGAGGGTTGATAGTTGTCACCCCCGCCCTCTATGACGCCATAACGCTATAGGGCCCAAGGCAGGATGGACTATAAGGGCTAATGGTCAACTGTGGACAATGGTCACTCATATAACTTATACTAGGCCATACAAATAAATGATCCCCACTCTGTTACTTAGATTCCAGAGTGTCAGCATAGTGTCAGCATGTCTCTTATGCCCTTTTGCAGAAGTGTTGCTCAATAGTTGTCTGTACCACAATGGCCATGTTTAGCCAACAGATGTTTACGAGGCTGTGGACAGTTGGAACCAGAAATCTCTTATGTTGCAAAACTGCACATCTTACAGGAATGTACAAATATATGCCAGTAAGTCTCCTCGCCAGACCATGTATGGTATTTCCGTGAACCCCTTGTCACAATTACTGTAAATGCCTTCTGAAAGCTATATAATGCCTGGACCAAGAGGTGGGTCTTTGGTAAGTCCTTGGCTGACATTCTGTGTGTTACTCCAACAGCTTACCCAGACAAAACTGTTATGTTGTATTATGTATGAATAAATTGCCTGACTATTACTAAAGGTTTTCCTTTACTGAGTTTTGTCTTACACGAGGTCAAAATGGTACTACTAAAAATACCATCAGTGCCCCCGAATAGTAAGATCCATATAAGCAGAGTCCATTTCCCTTTTCTCTGTAATAATAAAACAGTAACTTGTACTTGATCCCAACTAAAATATAATTAATCCTTATTGGAAGCAAAACCAGCCTATTGGATTTATTTAATGTTTATATGATTTTCTAGTAGACTAAGGTATGAAGATCAACATTACAGAAAGATCTGGAAAGCCCCTGGACCCGAGCATTCTGGATAACAGGTCCAGTATCTCTAATAAGTTTCAAAATCTGTAAGTTGTGTGTGTGTGTAGCTTCTAAGTACGAGAATATAAGAATATTTGTAAAAAATTTAATATTTAAAATGATCTGTGCCTTAAACTAAATATTTCCCTTTATTTAAAAAAAATGAACTTTTTTCTACATGGTAGTAAATGAAGCAACCGCCTATTTGAGCCAGGAGAGGGCAGACTTTACTGCAGTAAGAAATTCTTCCTAAGGAAATGTGGGGGAAAAAGGAAGCGGTTAAATAAGAGCCGTCAAGGAGATGCCATGCATTACTACTGAGAGAATTTATTATAACGAATGGGTAAAAACAGAAGCCTTTAATGTAGTTCTTTTTCCTGGAAATGAAGAACTGAGTAAATAGATCTGTATCTCCTGTTATTCTAAGAAAATGGATATTTATTGTAGAGGTATAGGATCCCTTATCCGGAAACCCGATATCCAGAAAGCTCAGAATTACGGAATGGCTGCCTCCCATAGTCTCCATTTTATCCAACATTTTTAAAAGTGATTTCCTTTTTCTCTTTAATAATAAAACAGTCGCTTGTACTTGATCCCAACTAAGATATAATTAATCCTTATTGGAAGAAAAAACAGCCTATTGGGTTTATTTAATGTTTAAATGAATTTCTAGTAGACTTTAAGCATGAAGACCCAAATTACGGAAAGATCTATAATTCGGAAAACCCCAGGTCCCAAACATTCTGGATAACAGGTCTCATACCTGTATTCATAACCATTTTGAAAAATATAAAAATGGGCAGAGAATGTTTTATCAGGGACCATCAGTAGTAAACAGCTTAGAGACTGGCTGGAGCTCTGTACAATGTCTGGTAGTGATGGGCGATTTTGTCCCGTTCAGCTCCACCGAAAAATTTGCGAATTTCCAGTGGAAAATTTGCGAAATGCCGCCGGCGTCCATTCTTGGATGCCGGGGTCCATCTTTGGACACTGGAGCCCATTCGCTGGCCAAAAAGACACCGGCGAATTTTCGCAGCAGTTTCGCGAATGTATTTGCCTGTGGCGAAACGCGGGTATTTGCTGCAAATTCGCACATGCCGAATAAATTTGCCCATCACTAGTGTCTGGGGTTGGATACTGTAATTTAATGGCATCAGTGTAAAGCTTATCCCACATATTTTGGCCATGGTCTGATTGGTCAGACACAATTGTTTTGATTGTTAGATAAGCAGTGATAAAGTGCAGGCAGTTTAGATAAATGATATTAATTTTGTTGTTGTGCTTTTGTCCATCAATGTATCTCTTGAACTGGTCCCCTAAAACTGTGTCACACTAGCATACCTCTCAACATTTGCAAAATTGAAAGAGGGATAAAAACATTTGGTGCAATTTTTTGATACCTAAATACCACATTTTTTTTTTTACAAAATTTGGCAGGTTATGGAACGTATGAACACGTTTTTGGGGGTTTTAGGGTCATTACAGTTTTGCTAAATGGAATTGCTCTTTAAGCTGCGAGTCAATGTTTCCCCAAGAGACCTGCTTATCTTAAATTGTTACAATTGTTTCTTTGCTTATCTTAAATTGTAACAAGTGTATCTAAGTGCACATGGCACGGGACAGTTGGGAGGTATGCGCTAGTGATTACAGGCTGCATCGGGGTCCAAAGAAGTGCAGACATTTTGGCATAACTTTAAAGGGGTTGTTCCTTTGAGTAGACAGTTTGCAATTGTTTTTTTTTTCCATTTGTGGTTTTTGAGTTATTTAGTTTTTTATTCAGCAGCTGTCTGGTGTACAATTTCAGCACTCTGGTTGCTAAGGTCCAATCATGATTGCATTGTTCCCCAACTCTTATTATATTTAAATGTGGCTCACAGGTAAAGGTTGGAGACTCCCTGCTCTACATTGTTCCAGTATAACGCCATCTTACTTTACTCTGTAAATAGGCTCATATTCCATGGAGGTCAATTTTGGGGTGGTTTAGGCCCACATGCCAACTCAACCAAGGCTTTAGATGTTTATATAGTTTATATAGTAACATGGGAAAGTTTGTCCTTGTCCAATAAATAGGATGAATCCTTGGCATGGCTCCTCCGACTTGATGAACATCAGGAGAGTGTCTGGGACCCAGAAGTAAATTTGCCCCTATGTGTCAACTGCTGATGAAATTTTAATACTCACTTTGATTGGCTGCACTGAGAATGTTGATGTGACCAATGTTGTATTTTGGCTGAAGGTATGTGGCTCCTTTAATATGTTTTTAAGCTGTAAGAAAGATGAAATGGCTCAATTTAAATGAGCATAGCTTGTATCTTTATTACTTGTAGAAGATAGGAAGGTCTCTGTAGTCATTCATCTAGATTTGAAAGGCGTATATGTTACTTTTCTTTTACCGAAACTCTTTATTTCATGGCATGAGTATTTCTGGAGGAATAACACGTGTAGGAGAAAGATATGACAGACGGCTTCTTTACACTCCTCATTGATGTGTAAAACATGGAACAGTATTGGCATATGTTATTAGATGGCACATTTATTGCATTGCACTGTAGTGTAACATCTTACTTGCCTTCCACGATGCATTTAAATGAGTACAAATATGTCAGAGATGTTCAGCGGGCAAAGAGGCAAGGTGGAAATCTGATGTGTTAACTGCTGCCTCAGACCCCTTGTGGGGATGAAAGAAAATCGGAACATGCCAGGCCTTGTGATGACATCTTTGTGTTGACGGTCAACCAGAAATTTGGCTGTTAAACTGCACTTAATTGTGTTAATTAGAGGCATATTATTGTCATTGTGAGAGATGGGAATGTTGACTAAGTAGAGGTTTTTTTTAAAGGATCCAGAAACCTTTAATATGGAGGCCCGTGGTAGCTGTGTCTTGGAAGATATCATTAGGAACCAAAAGCAGAAAACCTCAGTAAAGCAAGAACTGGTGACCATAGGATAGGATGATGTTACGGTTAGATACTTTCTGCAGGAGCTTTAGGAAAGTACGATGGCAAGGCTATTTAATGAGCTCCACATAGGAGTATGGGAAATACCCTAGAAATACCCACAAACATAGGGGCTTACTTACCTAGTGTTTAGATCAAGAGTATAGTTGATCTCTTGTAGTTTATTGTACTGTTCATGCAATTTTTGGTATTTGTACTGTATTGTAGCCTGTTTCCATTCATTTGGAATGGTTTGTCAGCCAAGCAGGGCAGCTAAGGAAGTGAAAGTGGTCACATATCCTCTTTACTTCCTGCTGTTTGGTGTAGGCCCCCTTGTATGGTACCTGTTCATTTCTGATTGGTCAGATACTATACGGATTGGCCAAGTTAATGGAAACCTGGTGGGCTAGTGGGGCTTCCCCTTTGGGGATACCTGCAGCCTTTTTCTTAGCTTCATGCACGTGCATGTGTTCTTCCTTGGTTGACGTATGTATCTTTTTATTTGCGCGCCATGTCTGAAGTCATCGCATTTGGAGCAAAATTAAAGCATTTAAAGGTGCCACAACCAAATTCCCACCGAGTAACGTAGGTCTATTGTTAGATAGGTTAGATGTTAAAACTGTTAAAAAAATTGCAAAATGGCGCCACATTTGCAAAAGGCATTGAAGATTTTTTTTTTATGTACGTAAATTTTTTACTTGTGCAAATATTTTTTTCTCAAGGGGTGGGGTTTCTTATGGTGACTTTTTGGTCTTACTGACAATTTTGCCTCTGTAAAATTTTTGTCTTGGTGATTTTTTTCGCCTCGGCAGCAAAATTTTGTCTTTTGTTGCTACGAATTCATGCCTGGAGAAAAAATTCTCTATTCCTGGGCGCGCTTATTGCCTGGTTTTCTGTTCTTGACCCTTGCCTGTTGATTTACTACCAGTAGCAACCTTAGCCTGTTATTGACCAATCTTCCGGAACCTGACTGTGTACTGCATTACTGGTTTGACCTCGACCCGTGTCTTCGACTATACGTACTCTTTCCCCATCCAAGTAGTGGAGGGCTGTTCCCAAAGCAAAAGGTGGCTGTTATAGGCAGAAGCATGAGCTGTAACTGGAACCTTGGCGTCTGTTCTAAGTTTTGAGATACCAAATATGACACCAAGTTGACTTAGAATGTACGTTGTTATTGATTAAATCTGTTGCCTCTTATTATTGACTCTACTATGGCTTGAGATGCCACCAGGCTCGTATTGTGCCAGCTTAGCTTGTATAAATGGTACCTCATACCAGTGTTGTTAATAGGGGATAAATAGATCAGATATTTTAGTCTAGAAAAAAAAGGGCAACCCACAATGTGCCACCTTTACTTGACCATTCTAGTTTTTTTTGAGTCATAAATGAGATTTTTTTCTTTCTCCTTGAGCATTCCAGGAAAATAAATAGAAACGCAACTACAATAAACTATCAAAGCCTGCAGCCCAATGTACTTGCCACTGAGTCCTTTCTTTTGTTCAAACTCATGTAGTTTTGTCGACTTTTTATGAGAAAGTGGTCCCAGCTAATATTAGAGATAGAGACTGTGTTGCAAATACATGGAAAATTCCATTATGCAGAGAAAAATGCCTTCTATATTGGATCTCGCCAGCAAGTCTCCTGATTCCTTATGTCTGGCCGGTGAAATACGTTTCAATCCAATTCGTATTCGCGCAGCACTTCAAGGCAAAATGCTTTGTTTAAAAATGCGCATTTAGAGATTTTATTTTCTTTCCTGCTAACTCACCTTGATTTCATTCCTTTTTTTTTTCATTTTCTTCCCTAAATTGAGCTTTCATCATGATTATATGGTTTTAAAGTTTCAAGCTGCTACCTGTCCCCGGCCTGAGTGGAATCACTCTGCATTATCGCGTTTATCTTTTGCGACACGCTCCCTAAGGAAAGTTAGCTATAAACTTTTCAAGTGAATTCTAATTACAGATAAGTGAACTTTCAAGAACCGAGCAGGGGCCGTAATGCAGGTGGTGAAATAAATGGGACCAACAGCCAAAGCTGCTGCTGCAGAGGATTTTATAGCCATTCTTAACTGCTCTGCCATTTTTTTTATTTCAAGAACAAAACTGCTTATCTCTAATTCTAGTGTTGGGGCCGTCTTATCAAGCTCACATATATCTTATCATCCTCAAGTGGCAGCAGCTAGAAAATAGAAGAGCTCTTGCTGTTTGTTGCTTTCTAATTAGATCAATGTTTATTGCCAAATACAACCAATACTTCTCTGCAAACAAACTACAGAAGTATATTTGGCCTCATTTGACCTGTTATAGGCTGGTAAGAGGGAGGTCACCCTTTGGTACCAATCAGCTAGCTCTACTGGCAGAGGAAAGATCATAGTTGCATGGTGACATTTTCGTTTGGAGAGGACACCATAATACGGTTTGAGAATCTATAAATAAATATAACTGTATTGCAGTTGGACCTTTTTACATCTTCATTAGTCTCTGTAAACATGAAGTCTGATTTCTTCCAATAGAAGACATTTAACTGGAGATATGAATATATAGCAGTTGGCCTCTTTTTGAGATTATTTTAAGATGGCCATACACGGGCAGATTAAAGCAGCCGATATCGGTCCTTTAGACCAATTCGGCAATTTTTCGGCCTGTGTATGGGGGCTTCCGCGCGTCTTCCCAATTAATATCTGGCCAAGATATCGATCAGGAAAGTTTAATTTTTCAGGCAAATGACCCAACAGGGCCCATCGCTACTTGACGTAATCAGATCGGTCAGACTTAGGAAACTTGGCCCTGCGTTGGTGGGCATATCGGGGAAAGATACGCTCGTTTGGCAATGTTGCTAAACGAGCAGATCTTATAGTGTAGGGCCAGCTTTAGTCTACTGTATGTCTGCAACATCCACAATTCCTCCTTGGCGATACAATTGTGGCAATGTTTTGATAAGGACAGTCTTTGAATACCAGTGTCCTTGCTTATTGGAAGAATTATTCATGGGAAGGACCTGATTTCATGCATCTTTATGTAATTAACAGATAAAGGGGACACATGTAAAATATGTGAATGTTTATGTAAAATTACTCAGTGTGCTTATATGAGCACCTTTGCAATTCCTACACTACTAATGAAATATAACCTTAGCACCCTCTGCTGTTTTGCTGAGCAGAATGGAAAAAGCTTGTTTCGTCAAAGCCAAAAGTGACAGTTGATACTTATTTGTTTCTGGTTCTGTCACTTGATGTGAACCTAATCAGATAAACATCAAGAGACACTTCCTGCTTGTGTTGCTTCACACATATTTGAATGTGGCTGATGGGAAAGAAAGTTTAAGGTCCCCTATTCTAAAGATTTACTAATAAATTCAGCATTTTGCCACTAGGTGGAGCATGCAATGAAAACTATCAACAGTGAAGGCTTTCTGTTAAAAATCCTTGGAAAATGGCATTGTTGCAGAGGCTTCAAAGGGTTGTTCACCTTTAAATTAGGGATGCACCGAATCCAGGATTTGGTTCGGGATTCAGCCAGGATTCAGACTTTTTCAGCAGGATTCAGATTCAGCCGAATCCTTCAGCCCGGCCAAACCGAATCCGAAACCTAATTTGCATATGCAAATTAGGGGAACGAAATTGCGTGACTTTTTGTCACAAAACAAGGAAGTAATAAAGGCTTTCCTCTTCCCACCCCAAATTTGCATTTGCAAATTAGGTGTCAGATTCTGTTCGGTATACGGCCGAATCTTAAGTGAATTCTGTTCGGTATTCGGCCGAATCCAAATAGGGGATTCCCTACTTTAAATTAACTTCTAGTATTATGTAGAGCAGGGGTCCCCAACTTTTTTTTTACCTGTGAGCCACATTCAAGTGTAAAAACTGTTGGAGAGCCACACAGGCAAGAAAAAAATTATTGGGGTGCCAAATAAGGTATGCGAGAGGCTAATTAATAGCCCCAGGTGGACTGTTAACTTTCAGGAAGCTCTGTAGAAGTAAAATGTGCCTTTATACAGTACCTTCAAAACTTGATGTCAGAAATTTCGTAGTAAGCTCTTACTATGAGGTCACCGGGAGCAACATCAATGGGAGTGGAGAGTAACATGTTGCTCACAAGCCATTGGTTGGGGGCCACTGATGTAGAGAGGGATATTCTTAGACAATTTGCAATTTTTTATTGTTTGTAGTTTTTGAGTTATTTAGCTTTTTATTCAGCAGCTCTCGAGTTTGCAATTTCAACAATCTGGTTACAAGGGTCCAAATAGATTTGAATAAGAGACTGTAATATGAATAGTAGAGGCCTGAATAGAAAGATGAGCAATAAAATGTAACAATAACAATACATTTGTAGTGACCCCCATTTGAAAGCTGGAAAGACGGAAACGGTAAATAATTAAAAAATTGTAGAAATAAAAAATGAAGGCCAATTGAAAAGTTGCTTAGATTTAGTCATTCTATAACATGCTAAAAGTTAACTTTTAGTCATCACTGATCATAGAGCTACTGATCTTGAGAAGAAGTCCTATCTCATAGCATTAAACTGGGCTTTATTTCCCTATCAGTGCACCAGCAATCATTGCATGTTTCCTAAGTTTTTCTTCCTTAGTTCTTCTTTGTATCATGTCAATGAACGAGGCGTTAAAATTCTGACTGCAAACTGTTCAGCATTCGGCAAGTCCGCCTCCATCTCCTGTTTTATCTGCGCCCAAGGCAAAATTGTATGAAATTGTCTGCTTCATCCGTTGTAATTTTTGGAACTTTTCTGAGCTTTTTCCAAAAAAAAAGTTAAAAATGAAAAAAAAAACCTTTCAAAATCTTACCGGTGAGCTAAGGTCTGGGCATACTTACAAAATATGTCCAGAAACTGAAAGACTATGGCACTTATACCATAATTTTCTTTGAGAAGGAGAAAAATGTATGCAAAGGCGAAACAATTCTTTTTTTTTATCTACCCTACTGTTGGAAAAATAATGAGCCGTTGCTATAGCAACCCTCTTCCTAAGGACACATGGTACCAGTTCTTTAAGAAAGGAAAAAAGTTACAAAAAAAATAAATGAAACAAATATTGGTCTGCCTTGTTGCAGCTTCCATACGCACCACAGATCTGTGCTCCATACAACTGTATTTTTAGTAACAATATTGTCACCGTAGACTTAACATTTTTTTTTTTGACATGCGGAATGCGATGTGAAGGAAGGAGACAGGAGAGAGCAGTGGGGATTGTTCAAGGGAGGAATGAGCTAAGTAACGAGGCTGTTAAGCAAAATATGCCATGTTCACCGGTGGGAAGTTTTCTTAGGGAAGATCGGCGGGCGCCGGTGAATTTGCAATTCTAACATTACCTGGAAACATGGAAATTGCCAAGCGCGTTTCATGCCTGTTACAATGATCAAGGTCATCAGATGCCCTTATAATACTAGAGTACAATAATATTATTCCTCTCCTTATATATATATTTCTAAAGTCAAAAGAACGCAACAAGTTGGGTAGCGAGAATTCCATCTCTTTCTGTCATAGCAACACCATTGCTTGGAAAGTTATTGGCCTCTATAAGCCAATCATATTGCTTAGTGGTTTAAGGTTAACAGCCTAGACATTTTGAGCCTCATTTACAAATGCAGTTCAGTGTGCAAAACTACGAAATTTGGGAACATACTGACATTTTTTATAGCCACAATGCAGCATTTCCCCCCAGAATTCCAACAAAGGGGTCCCATTTGGGTTTCATTTGGGTAAGTCAGTTGAGGACAGTTGTGGAACCCTAGAATTAGAGGCTGGTCCAGGCTGATGATCATAGATTATCCATAATTTATCAGTAGTGATTAGGGATGGGCGAATTTTTTTGCCTGGTTTTGCTGAAAAAATGACGACCATAGACTTGTATGGCGGCGTGCGTCAAAAAAAAAAAAAAAAGACGCGCGTCAAAAATTTTTCGCTGCGCGACAAATAGACTTTAATGGGCGTCTGCGACAGTTCACCGGCTGCAAATTTTTTGCAAAATGAAACGGGTCAAATTCGTCCATCACTAGTAGTGATGGCCAAATAAATTTGCCTGGCGCGAATTAGCGGTGAATTTCCGTGTTTCGCTGACGGCAAATAAATTTGCAAAACTCCTGCAAAAATTCGCCAACCATTGACTTTAACGCAGCCGTCAAAATTGACGCAATCAACTTTCCAGACGCACATCCCAAATTGACAATTTTTTTGCTGTTTCGTGAATTTAGCGGAAAATTTGCAAATTTTTCGAAGAAGCAAAACGGAACAAATTCGCCCATCACTACTTATCAGTACAGGTTGAATAATGTCAATGGGCACTCAAATTTGTGCAATTTTTAATTTGAGATTATTAATACGACCTTTTGAGCCTAACCTCAAGATTTTCAAATATTACTGATACATTAGAGGTTAGTTTATTATGGACTCATTCTGAGCGTCTACATAAGGCAAGCCTTGAGTCTTCTCATTGAGTCTTAATAAAACAGGCACGAGATGCACACAAATTATAGGGTGGATACAATGAAGGAAAAAATTAATTGGAAGCTCAACCTCAAAAACTGAAGCAAGCTTTGAATAAGACTGATGTCTGCGTCTCATCCAATCATCCATCCATCTACTGATTATACCATCCAAAAGTCCTCCCTTTCGATGTCAGCCCTAACTGCACTACTGCCTTACCATCAATACCATCAAAACACCCATTCATAACTATAAAAAAATTGTTGCAGGTCAAAAAAAAAAAATGTTGTCATGTGCCAGAAAATGTTGTCACCTATTGACTTCATTTTTCATTGTTTCTCGAATTTTCAGCGAAAGAGGTCTCATTTGCCCATCGATAGTCATATTCAATTTTAATAAGGTTTCAAGGTTTATAGAGCTCCTGTGTTTCCAGTAAGCCTGTTCTGGCCAAATATAGAGCATTTGCTGCAGATTATTAAGAGGAAATTTCAATGGGTCTCACTTGATGGGGTTTTGATATGAAGAGAATGAGTAACCCGCATAATTTCTTACGTACTATTTTAATTTAAGTCCTCTAATGTCTCGCAGGGGCCAGGGAGCTGAGCTACAGCTTGATTAATTTCTCCTCACTTCCAAAACGTTTCTGCGAGTTTTCATTTTATATCAATTTTATACGGCGTGACAATCTCGGCTGCCTCAGTGTCATTGACGTCTGCAAGTGAGATGGGCAATAAGATATTAGACAATGGGATTTGCTGAAGTGGGAATAAAAGTAATGCAGGATTTATAATAGGATTAAGCAATGCATTCCATTTTTTATCATTGTTTTCCCTTCTTCACAGTCATTTAAACTGACAGGTCTGAGGTTATATTAACCTTGAAAGCTTAGAAAAGTTGCTCAGATGTATCAAACATTTATCAGAACTGACAGTCCCACAAGATGGGCTAATTGCACTGTTTTTCGTTTTCACCTATTTCAACCATCTTTAAAGTCTTGGATATATTGATGACATTCCCATATTTGTTACTAGGATCGTTCAACTTGTAGATTGGATCTGGATTTACATTTGTAATATTGCTCTGAAATAATCCATATAATATGCGACAAGCAGAAATTCTTGCCAGTAGTGATGAGCAAATCTGTCCCATCTAATTTTTCGCTGTTTAGCGCATTTTCCGGTGAACAGAAAAATTTGTGAAATGTATTGAAGTCAATGCGCATCAACATTTTCTATTACTAGTGCGACAATCTTTTCTTACTCCAAATGCATTAAATTTTTGTGACTGCGACTTTTTTATCTTGGTGACTTTTGTGTATCAGAGAATTTTTCGTCCAAATGCATTAAAGTCAATGGGCATTTTTATCTTATGTATTGGATGTAGGAAAAGAGTCGCACAACACCAGTGTTTTCGCAGGTGGGGAGCTTGCCCCTTTTATCGCCACCTCATGTGCATCATGCACATAAGGTGGCAATAAAAGGGGCAAGCTCCACACCTGCGAAAATACTGGTGTTGTGCAACTCTTTTCCTACATCCAATACATGTGATTGACGTGTGCTGACCGTCTAAAGGGATCTGCACCACCAAGCAGGGAACATAGGAGAGGCAATGAGGTGCAGCAATCCACAATATTGAACCATTTTTATCTTATGACAGCAACTTTTTTGTCTAGGTGACAATTTTGTTTGGCGACAAAAAAATCATCGTGAATCCATGCCTGGTAAAAAAAAATTCGCTCAGCACTACTTGCCAGGTATCAATTTGTGGCAAAATTCAGCATTTCCCCAACTGTTTTTACAAAAATTTTGATGCCTGCTAATAAAATTATTGCAGTGAAGAAATACAACAAGACATAGACCCCCAAAGTATTTGGCATGAAAAAAGTTGCCACAGCCTATAATGTATTTAGAAAATAAAAAGTCACCCCGAAAAAGACTGGAGAAAACACACCCATAGGCTCCAATGTATTTTTCAGGGGAAAAAAATGTTGCAGGTAAAAAAAATTGCCACAGATGAAGTCGCCATGAAGTCCGCAAGAAAAAACGCCAGTTGACTTCAACGTGTATCACTTATTTTCAGTATTTACATGTCAGGGGCCTTGCAGGTCCGATTGTGGAGAAGTCCAGAACAAGGAGGAAGCACTTGGGTTAAAGTCAAGTTAACGGTAGCCAAAGGGTTCAGAATAAGCGTAGTCAGGATTCAAGAAAGAGTTCAAAAGGCAGGAAGCAAAGGATCACAGTGAGAGTCAAGGCAATGGGCCAAAAGCCCAGGAATCAATAATACACAAATTAAGGTGCACCCAGGAACACTAGTGACTTTGACCTATAATCGAGCAATGAACCCATAACCTCAGTGTCCATTTTTTAGGTCAGGCGCAATGATGTCACACGTCTGTGCGCTGACATCAAAGCGCCACGACCCCTGTGGCAGCCATGGGCACCACCATCTTGGATGTGATGCCGAAGCAGAAGGGAGAACCGTCGGACGCTCCTGACATTAACAAATTTCCCCGTTTTGCACATTTTTTGGAAAAGCTCATCACTATCTATTGAGCATTTTGTAGATTCTTTTTGATGAAGGGTAATGTGCTTTATTTAAAACAGGGTTCATAAGGCACAATTCAAATAGTGTGTTTAGAATTAATTTGCTCAGTTCCAGCTTCCAATATATCTTAATTGTAGTGTCAAAACACTTTGCCATGGGTCAAACTGTCTGTTTTCTGCTGATCAATAATGCAATCCTTGATACGGTGAATAAACTTTCCCTGTCCCTGCGGGGAGCCTGTTTTTCTTAGCTGGAAAGCAAATCCCTTAGCTCTAGATTATAAATGTTCCACGGAAAAAAAAAAATTCTCTACAAGGTCGACTTGTCTCTGGAATTTGTATTGAAAGTTTACCAAATAAAGCAGAAATATTTTTCAGATTTAGATAGGCAAATGGCTCCCTGAAGATGAACCACAATGACCTGTAGCCCTAGAAATGTGCTACCTTCTAAATGGTGGTCAATACATTCAAATGGGCTTGGTTAAGGAACATCAATAAATAATGTCCATCCTGGAGAAATTCATATGACACTTTTGATGGAGAAGAATAGAGTGGTTTTAAAATGAAAATAACATTTTGATCCTCAAAGTCATTTCCATCTTTAAAAATATGATACCTGATCCTTATCAAAGGATCCAGCAACACAATGACCGAAGTGCATGGATGCTTCATTACTTTGCTTTTTTTGTTTTCAGCTCCTGTTCTTGTATGTATTTTCACTGCAAATGTAGACTTCCATTTTGGACTGCCACTTCTCTCCTAACGTTCAATTTACTTATGGTTGAGTTTATTAACCTTAGCTAACGAGGAAAATTGTATTTTTTTAATTTAAGGTAAGGGGTGTTCTATAAAAAACCTTTCCATGCGTGACTTTGTAACAAGAATACATGATTTGGGTCAGGGTCTGTGTCTCTTTGCCATGGTTTGGACCAGAGCTCCTAGTTCCATTGAAAGTGAACCATAAGGTTACAGAGTGCAATGACATTCTTATATATTCCTATTCTGTGTCAACTGTTTGGAGAAGCCTCTTTCCTGTTTCAGCACAATAATGTCCTCATGCACAAAGTAAAGCCTACTCAAAATGGGTTAGCAGGGTTGGAAGTAGAAGACGTTTATTGACCTGCACATAACCCAGACCACAAACCAAGTGACCACTTGTGGGACGTTAGTCAGGCTTGATCCTCATGATTAATTTCCATCCTCACTAGTGTGGCTGAATTGGAGAAAACCCCAACAAGAGCAGAGGCTGTTATAGTGAGGACCACCTGCATATAAGTACTTTTGGTTTGGGAATGAGATCTTTGATAGGTACAGTAGATGTTCAGATACTTTTGGCTACTGAATATGGCTTATCCTCCTTTGAGTCCTGCTCAGGTTCATTTCTTTCTTCAAGTCTGGTTTCCAGATGGGAAATGTATGTATAAAAAGCTTTTTTTTTACCCTGGAGGTAAATGACACTATGAAGAGGGTAATGTACTAGAAACGAAATGGTGGAAAAAATCAGGACCCAAGCCAACAGTATTAACTTAATGCTGGTTTTCCCTTTATTGCTGCAACAGCAAATGCTTTATGTTAGAACATTGTTGGTAGCATATGGTTCCCTTCCAGAACAGGAGCATTAGTGGGATCAGATACGGATGTTGGAGAACAGGCCTGGCTCTAAGTGTAAATCATCCCATAGGAGTTCAGTTGGGTTGAGGTCAAGGCCAATCAAGTTCTTTCACTCCCATATCAGTAAACCCATCTGTATCGGTCTTACTCTGGACAAGAGGGGCGTTATTGTGCTGAAAGAGCCTCACAAAACTCTTGCCACAAAATAGGAAGCATAAAATGGTTAGAAGGGTGGTCCATATACTTAACTGAAGAAATGTTGTCTCTGTGTGGATGTTACAGAACATTTTTCATTAATATCTTGTTTTTCCATTATGGCTTCTTTTTTTTTGTTTTGCTTCTCTATTTTGACCGTGGCAGGCAGGTGCTGTAGTGCTACATTATTACAGGTCGCCCTTCATGCTTTGTGCTGTAGTGATAGTTTTTTCCTTTTCATCAGTTTGTCCAGGGATACTGTGCCATAAGTGCGGATGTTCTCCGGCTTTTGATCAGTATTGTTCACACAAACACTATAAGACGAGCTGCAAGATCCGCATCCAAAAAGTTCTCCAAGAGCGGATTCATTTCATCCCAGCGAGACGCCAAGAACCCTAATAAGCAACAAAGAAATCATACAAGAAAAAAGAATTATTTACAATCCTAGTCAATCTATAAAAAGGAAGCAGAAAGTGCGTCTGTGACAGAGAAACATGATTATTGGGAAATATTGTTACACAGACCATTATGTTTCCTTCTCTAACGTCCTTTCCCGTAGAAAAAGTAGAGACTGTTATCAAACGCAAGTTTCGTGCTCCGCTCTTTGCCTATTCCTGCAGCTGATGAATAGAATCTGATTGCAATGCCATTAATATTCTGCATTCTCTGTTTAAAGTCGTGTAATTCTCAGAGTAGTGTTTGGCCGGATACTAGTCAGTGACTTTCCTGATCACCTTCAAATTCATCAACCAGCGGGGTTTTTTTTCTTGGTTTTTTTTTTGCAATTAAAATCCCAAACCATCGATCAGAGAGATAACGGAAGAAAGGAAGAGAAGTACAAATGAACTGAAGGATTAACACCATCCGGCGTTTGTTTAATAGCTGATACCTCTGTGTGGGATTTATGGAAGCACTCCCTTCCCCCGAGAATTCTGCCGGCTGTGATATCGGCCTTTTTTTCTGATAACAAATATATTGAAGTGATAAAGATTTTGAAAAAAAAAAAAAGTGACGGCAAAATGTCCCTTGACCTTTACTTTTGCGTTAGCCAATAGGAAGTGTTGCTTCATTTAAAGGGAGAACTTGGAACATGCAGTGATATTGTGTTCACATGACACTTGTATACTATAAATATTATTATATGATCTATCAGGGTCACTATATACTGGTATAGGACCTGTGATCCAGTATACACGAGGCCTGGGGTTTTCCGGAGTCTTTCGGTAATTTGAATCTTTGTACATTAGGGCGGTTATTTATTAAGGTCCATTTTATTTCTGTTCTGACTTTTAAAGGAACATAAGGAATTTTTTTCGGAGAAAAACCCCGACTTTTATTTTTTTGTGATTTATTAAACACCGATGGTGTTAAAATCCTAATAAAAAGTACTCCAACTCAAACCTGATGAGATCATGTAGAATTCAATGGCAGATGTGGTTTTCGAGCGATAATCTGAAAAATTTGTACGTGCCTAAGTATTTTTCTGTACTAAGCACAATTCAGCAGGAACAGCCCCCTACTTTTGCTCATAGTCTGTAGAGAGAGATCCCATAAAACTATGACAGCATAGGTATTCCCTGTACTAAGCACAATTCAGCAGGAACAGTCCCCTAAATCTGCTCATAGTGTGTACAGAGAGATCCCATAAAACTATAGCAGCATATGTATTCCCCTGTACTAAGCACAATTCAGCAGGAACAGTCCCTAAGTTTGCTCATAGTCTGTACAGAGAGATCCCATAAAACTATGGCAGCATAGGTATTCCCTGTACTGAGCACAATTCAGCAGGAACAGTCCCTAAGTTTGCTCATAGTCTGTACAGAGAGATCCCATAAAACTATGGCAGCATAGGTATTCCCTGTACTAAGCACAATTCAGCAGGAACAGTCCCTAAGTTTGCTCATAGTCTGTACAAAGAGATACCATAAAACTATGGCAGCATAGGTATTCCCCTGTACTAAGCACAATTCAGCAGGAACAGTCCCTAAGTTTGTTCATAGTCTGTACAGAGTGATCCCATAAAACTATGGCAGCATAGGTATTCCCCTGTACTAAGCACAATTCAGCAGGAACAGACCCTTATTTTGCTCATAGTCTGTACAGAGTAGAAATGATCAAAACCAGTAAAGCTAACAACAAATTGCCCTCCCTTCAGTCCCACATTTTTCTTGGGATGAATACCCTCTCTGCCCTACGTTAAAGGACAACTAAAGCTTAACTAAAGAAGTAGCTAGAAATGTTGTACATTATGTTTTGGGCTTCTGTACCAGCCCAAGGCAACCACAGCCCTTTAGCAGTACAGAACTGTGTCTCCAAAGATGCCCCAGTAGCTCCCCATCTTCTTTTCTGCTGATTCACTGCACATGCTCTGTGCTGCTGTCACTTACTGAGCTTAGGGACCCACTCACAATATACAGTTTTAGCTGTATTTATATTTAGGGCTTAGTTCTCCTTTAAATCCAACCCTACCCCAATCACAACAATCAAACCCTTATGCAAAGGCTGCACTAGTTCCTCACTGTTTCTGAGCTCCTCAGCGAGATGGATCATCTATCTAGAGTTTCATGGGCATGGACATTACCTCTGTGCTATTTAATTCATTGGCCTCACTTCTAGCAGCTGCTGCAGATATTGTCTAAGCTATTTATGGCAGAATGTTCATTATATTACATAACATATGGTAGTGAACATATTCTCTTGTACATTTACTTCTAGTTAATGATGAAAAATAACTTCAGCTATTAATACTAATCATACAGCTGATAACCATGTAATAATGGAGGAAAATGTACATTCTGTTTCTGCATGTTTTACCCTCTATTTAGTTTTTGTTTCCTAAGCAAGTTAGCATGGCGGTAGCTCATGTACAAAGAGTGGTCCTTCTCTTTCTATATGTCCTGGGTCAGAACTGGCACATGGAAGACATTCTTTTAATACTCCTTTTGCTCTTTTGCTATGAGACTACAATGTTCAGCCTGTAGGAGGCGCTATATTGTAATCTATACCAAACAATCTGATATTTGCTTTCAGTGTTTTAACCACAGTAGTCAACTAAATGCATGGCATCTATTGAATTTTAATGGGTTACTTAGGGAGCTATTTATTAAAGTGTGATTTTTCTAATCAGACTTTTAAAGGGGAAAAACACAACTTTTTCATAGAAACCCTCCCTCCGTTTTTTCGTGATTTATTAAACCCCAATAAAAAAGTACTCCATCTCAGACCTGCCAAGTTCATGTAGAAATCCATGTCAGATGTTCCATTGAGATCCTGATCTGTGCTAGGTTTTGTTCAACGATCTGAAGATTTTGTGGTTTTGGGCATCGCATCTGAAAAAGTTGGAGGTTTCTAGTGTCCAATCCAAAAAAGTCACAGTTTTCAGCAACAAATTCATAACATTCGCACTATTTTTTTCACGATTTTAGCGAGTTTTTTCCTGCACAAGAAATTTTTGGAAAACTGTGTTGATAAATAGGGGGGAGAAGTCAGTGCAGATGGTTGGAATAGTTTTCAGAACATAGTGAGAACTTTTTGGATTTGAAAAATAACCCCCTGTTGTTAGACACTTTCTGTTCTTACATTGTAGTAAGGGACTATACGAGTAGAACTACAAGGTTACTAATATTTAGTAACCCATAAAATATTCAAGTAGGTACCATTTAGTTGACTACTGCAGTTGAAATAATCAGATTGTTGACGTGGGTTAGTAAAATGAAGTCAATTTAGCACCTGTTACGCACTGAATATAAGGGTAGAACTACATGGTCGGTTTAAATCAGATGCGCCGAATCGAAGGTAAGTAATAGGAATGTCGGACGTTGTCACAGCGTGCATCCGATACGACAGTCGGATGCGAGCGATGAATGTTGCGTCTTCATCCAACAGTCGTATCGGATGCACGTTGTGACAACGTCCGACATTCCTATTACTTACCTTCGATTCGGCGCATCTGATTTAAACCGACCATGTAGTTCTACCCTTATATTCAGTGCGTAACAGGTGCTAAATTGACTTCATTTTACTAACCCACGTCAACAATCTGATTATTTCAACTGCAGTAGTCAACTAAATGGTACCTACTTGAATATTTTATGGGTTACTAAATATTAGACACGTCAATCTGTAACCTACTAACCTGCCTCAATCACACACATTTTGTTCATTCAACTGCAGTAGTCATGTTGTTATGGGTTACTAGATGTTAGACATCTTGTGCTCTTTTGCTAAGAGACTACAATGCTCAGTCTATGACAGGTGCTACTGTAAGTAGATTTTACTTTACTAACATGTATCAAGCACACAGATTTTGCCTATTTCAACTGAAGTAATCTAGTAAATGATAAGTATTGGTTTGGTATGGGTTACTAGATGTTAGACACCTGGTAAGGTCCTACAATGCTCAGTCTATTCCAGGTGCTAAGTAGACTTCAGTTTACTAACCTGAATCAAGCACACAGATTTTGCTTATTTCAACCGCAGTAGTCCAGTTAATGGTAACTATTGGTTTGTTATGGGTTACTAGATGTTAGACATCTTGTGCTCTTTTGCTAAGAAACTACAATGCTCGGTCTGTAACAGGTGCTAAGTAGACTTTATTTTACTAACATGTATCAAGCACATAGATTTTGCCTATTTCAACTGCAGTAATCTAGTTAATGGTAACTATTGGTTTGTTATTGGTTACTAGACATTAGACACCTTGTGCTCTTTTGCTGAGTGACTACAATGCTCAGTCTATTACAGGTGCTAAGTAGACTTCAGTTTATTAACCTTTATATTGTACACAGATTTTGCTTATTTAAACCGCAGTAGTCCAGTTAATGGTAACTATCGGTTTGTTATTGTTTACTAGACATTAGACACCTGGTGCCCTTTTGCTAAGGGACTACAATGCTCAGTCTATGACAGGTGCTAAGTAGACTTCAGTTTACTAACCTGAATCAAGCACACAGATTTTTCTTATTTCAACTACAGTAGTTCAGTTATTGGTAACTATTTGTTTGTTATGGGTTACTAGGTGTTAGACACCTTGTGCTCTTTTGCTAAGAGACTACAATGCTCAGTCTGTAACAGGTGCTAAGTAGACTTTACTTTACTAACATGTATCAAGCACACAGATTTTACCTATTTCAACAGCAGTAATCTAGTAAATGATAAGTATTGGTTTGTTATGGGTAACTAGCTGTTAGGCACCTGGTGCTCTTTTGCTAAGTGACTACAATGCTCAGTCTATTCCAGGTGCTAAGTAGACTCCAGTTTACTAACCTGAATCAAGCACACAGATTTTGCTTATTTCAGTAGTCCAATTAATGGTAACTATTGGTTTGTTATGCATCATTAGATGTTAAAATTTTCAGCTACTATATATATACTATTTACTGTATACTATAAGCTGTTACTATATCAGTCCTTTTTATCCCTTTATCAGTTTGTGGTCACCATATGACTACTTTTAGGTACAGTGCACATGAAGCAAGCAGTGTAGTAACAAGTGGAAGAACTATTAACTCTTACAAAGTAGAGCTAGTTTGCCTAAGATGCATAGCTAGCCAGCCAATGGCTGCTTTAGATTTCTGTTATATGAATCCTAGAGTCAATCTGCTACATGCCAGAACTTTAAGAGTCAACAAGGGACATTTACTCACAGCACAAATCTCAGAGCCAACAGAAGGAATAAGAGCTGCCTCTTGGAAAAGCTATTTGCAGGTAAACTAAAGGTCAACAAAGAAGACCAAAGTGAGAAAATAGATTATCAGCATCAATAACTGTAGAATGGGTGCGTGCCAACCTTGCTCAATGACAGCCAAGCGCTAGATTCTATCAAGCTCAGCAGCATTCTATTCTGACCACTTGCATAATGCATATGTTGCAAAAGGCGTGCGGGCTTTCCTGGAAATCCTAGTTCTGTTACCCCTCAATGCTTGAATGAATTTATATGATAGTGTAAAGTAGCAAATGAGTGACCTTAGCTGTCTCAGTGTGAGCACAAAGCCTCATACATTTCATCAAGCTCCTTGTTGATATCATACATTCATGTAACACATTATAGGAAACATTTTCAGGTGCTAGTGCTCATGTAGCTTTTTGTGAACATTGAATTTTATAAAGGTCACATATGGGCAGGCTACAGATACTTGCACCACTTTTGCACTTAAATATTCAAATAAAGTTGGCTAATTACCACCTACACCTTGGTGGTCCTGGTTGTCTACCTGTATAATTTGTAGGGATGCACCGAATCCAGGATTCGGTTCGGGACTCAGCCTTTTTCAGCAGGATTCAGATTCGGCCAAAACCTTCTGCCAGGCTGAACCGAATCTGAAACCTGATTTGCATATGCGAATTAGGGGAGGGGAGAGAAATCACATGACTTTTGTCAAAAAACAAGGAAGTAAAAAATGTTTTCCCCTTCCAACCCCTAATTTGCATATGCAAATTAGGATTTGGTTCGGTATTCTGCCGAATCTTTCACAAAGGATTTGGGGGTTTGGCCGAATCCAAAATAGTGGGTTCCCTGCATCCCTAATAATGTGTAACCTGCCTAGACACTCTGGCCAACTGGAGATCCATAATTATTTATACACTGGAGAGAATGTGCAAAGCAAGGCTCACAGAGCAAAAAACAGGCACATTTTGCCATGTTGTTTGCACTTTTCTCCTGCATTGAACATAAGTTGCACTGGCACCTGTGGGCATGAATACAGTGCTGCCTTGTCTGCCAGTTCTGTATTCATGGGGGATGAGTGGGAGGAGAAACATAAGCACCCTTTCCTGTCACCTACTCTTCCCAGCCCCTGCCCTAACTTGCATGTTATTGTATTTCTGGTGCTAGGGAGCCCCGGTGGGCTCAGATCACAAGTGATGCATTCCGCTCCTTTCATTGAATTTTATATCCCGCACAAGGTGCAGAGTGCAGCCAGATGTCGGACATGAGTAGTTTTTAAATGAGCACTAAAGTAAGTGTTTATGCTTCTAGTGCTCTTGTGCTTGGGACCACAGTGTAAGTAATTAATGATGGACGAATTGGTCCA